>NC_053142.1:47366233-47688672 GCF_016808335.1 Panicum virgatum | reverse complement strand
TGGGTAATTTACATGAAGATTAGGGGGTTACTTTATATTATTTTTGTAATGGCAGAGGTGGGTAATTTAGATACATGTGTAAGGGTTACTTAGTTTATTTTCATAATGGCAAATGTGGGTAATTTATTAGAAACAGATAATAGATCTAATGGCTATTATAATTAGAGTTGCCGAATTGATGGCTAGATGTTTCTGAATTTTTGTGAGAATTTGTAGAATTTCTCTATTTTTTTAGACTGTCCACATAGAATTCTAGGTGGTATCACTTGAAGACTTCAAAAGGAGCCTCCAATTAGTAACAGTAAGATGCCAACGTCCAGCATGTCGATGCAACGAATTGATCGGTACTGTAACTTCTCTGCCGTGCAACTAAGGAAAGTGAAGCAGCGTGGGGGGAATCCTGTAATGGCGATCACAGGCCAGTGATGTGATCTGCCTTGCCGTTCATGTGAACATGACGAGGAGCAAGAGAGGTATCATCATCTGCATCCGCGTGGGAGGCACGGTACGAGAGGAGGAAGGAACAGGGCCATGTGTTGCTGCACTCTCCATCCATGTGACCCACCACCACCATCCCACCCAATGGAATGTAATTGGATTCTGGCTCACTTCCCCTCTCTCAAACCATGAAACCACCGCTCTCTCCAAGTGTGCAGCGATCCCCACTTTTCAGGATAGGAAAAGGGAGCTAACAGTTTAGCTGAACCAGAGAGGGCCCACTGAGCAGAAAGCGGAGTAGGAGCTGTAGGGAGGATGAGAAAAACTATCTAGCATTTTCATCAGTGCACAATTGTTGGACTTCTCACAATCCGAACTCTGCTTTGGATGCCATGAGACAATTGCTGCAGAAAACATAGCTCTCGAAATGGTTACTTCTACTTCAGCCATCTCACGGTAAATTTTGTTGGGAGTAACTGTCAGTGTGGTTGTTTGCATTTTTGCTGCTACTTCTAGTTGTAGTCTTCTACAAATCTGAAAACTCTGAACTAATCATTTGCTTCAAAAAAGGAAAACTCTGAACTAACCAAAGCACTTGGGTTGGCTTTGCGAAATCGTTTGTTAAACGCATCGCATCACAACAGCTGCATGATACTACTTGACCAAAAATCGACATCATCACACAGGACACTGCTCCTCGCGCGCACGTCAGCGAGCGAGCACGGGTGAGGACTGAGGAGACAGGGGAGTGCAGTGCTCCAGTGGCGCTTGCTCCGCACCAGTTGCTCTACCATTTTTTTTCCCTCGCGTTTTCCCTCCTCTTTCTGGCTGCGCTTTTGTCTCTCTTGTGCTCTCCAAGAAACCAATCCGTCCATCCGCCCGCCCGCCCGCCCAGCAATCGATCCCGGCTCGCCGCCGGCTCGATCCTCCGCCCCCGTCGCCTTTCGCCCGGAGCGGCGCCGCCGCCAAGGGCGACGCGTGGCAACCATAGCCAGGTACCGCACACCCGTGCGCTGCTTCGCCGACATCTGCGCCGCCTGCTTGGGGCCGCGGAATGCGTCAGCTGTAGAGGACGGCCACGGCACCTTTCCAGCCTTTTCTTCGTCTCCTCCTCCTCTTGGGCTCGATCGCTAGCGTCAGCTACTGTGCTCCAGCAGCGTCTGCTCCACAATAGTTGGCGCCCCTGTGCTCCCCAGCCCAAGCCCAGCAGATCAATCCATCCGCCCAGAAATCGACCATCCCCAGAAGACAAAGCGATCCACTTGGATCCTCGGTAGGCCTTATCCTTGCGGTGTCGTCTCCCCTCGATTCTTGCGAGAAAAAGATTCTTGCGAGAAGCCGGAGTGAAAGACGCCAGAAATCAGCAGATTTTGAAGGGAAGATCCCGCCTTTCTTGCTCTCCTCGATCCGACGAAGGCAGCATTCGGGCGCTGCTGGTTCCTCTTCTCCGTGTTTAGCCAAATGCAGGTAAGAAGGCTGTAGCTCGGTTTATTCTTTTTAACCTGTCATTTTCTTGAGATCTTGTGGGATCCGAGCTGATGTAGTGTGCGCGTTCTTGCTTGGGATCTCAGTTTGAGCGGCCGTGGAGTACCGGGAGATGGTGAATTCTGCTTATATTCTGGTAAGAATCTTGATTCTTTGGCGATTTGGATCTGAAGGGGAAATGATGAACTCTCCCCATATTGCAGTAGCTCCACCTCTCGAAATTTTTGTATTTAAGTTTCTTTTTGTTTAATTTTAGGTTGCTCTTTGGACTAGATGACACCTGCAAGAGCTAAATGGTGGCAGTCGCTGCTGTTCAGATGAGTCCAGTTGTGCTAGCAGTAGTAAGCATTGCATTTTTCAGCTTGCAGTTCCTACGAGCTCATGGAAGTGAACTGCTTCTGAGCTGTGGCTCAAACGGCACTTTTGATGCTGATGGTCGGAGATGGATCGGGGACATGGGTCCTGGGGGCAATTTTACCTTGAGTAGCCCTGGGCTTGCCACCCCACTGGCTGGAAAGAGCACTTCTGATGAAATCTTCCGACCGGTTTACAGTTCTGCCCGTGTCTTCAAAACGACGACTTGGTACACCATTAGTGTGCTGCCAGGAAGTTACTGTGTCAGATTGCATTTCTTCCCTTCGACATATGGGAATTTCAGTGCAAACAATTCCGTGTTTGATGTCACTGCACATGATTTCAAGCTTGCTTCAAAGTTCAATGTATCAGAGGAGATTGTTTGGAGAAACTCTGCGAGCAATTCAGTCATCAATGCAGTTGTTAAGGAATACTTTCTTGTGGTTGGTTCTCGTGGCCTGCAGATTGAGTTTGATCCAAGCCCTGGGTCATTTGCCTTTGTGAATGCAATTGAGGTCATGCTCACCCCAGATAATTTGTTCAACGATACAGTGAGCAAAGTTGGTGCTGCAGGCGGGCAGCTTCCTCTTGGCTTGAGCGACAGAGGTGTCGAGACAATGTACCGGCTGAACATTGGAGGTCCTGCACTTAAATCGGCAAGTGATCAGTATCTCCATAGGCCATGGTACACTGATGAAGCATTCATGTTTTCTACAAATGCTGCTCAGACTGTTTCCAATACTTCAAGCATAATGTATGTCTCAGGCAATGACTCCACCATTGCACCTATTGATGTCTATGAGACTGCAAGAATCATGGGCAATAACATGGTTGTGGACAAGAGGTTCAACGTGTCATGGCGATTCTATGTCCACCCAAACTTTGATTACTTGATCCGCCTTCATTTCTGTGAGCTTGTCTATGACAAGCCTAGCCAGAGGATCTTCAAGATCTACATCAATAACAAGACTGCTGCGGAGAACTATGACGTGTATGCCAGGGCTGGGGGAATTAACAAAGCATATCATGAGGACTTTTTTGACTATTTGGCACAGCAGGCAGACTCACTTTGGCTTCAGCTAGGCGCTGATTCCATGACCAGTGCTTCAGGTACTGATGCACTTCTGAATGGTTTGGAGATATTCAAGCTCAGCAGGAATGGTACACTCGCTTATGTGCTTGGTCATATTGACATGGGCAACCAAAGGGGTTCTTCAAAATGGGGGAAGAGAAAAGAGTTATGGGAAGAAGTTGGTATTGGTTCAGCATCTGCCGTGGCAGTTACAAGTGTTGCTCTGTTCTCATGGTGTTATATAAGAAAGAAACGAAAAGCTGTGAAGAAGGAGGCTCCTCCCGGTTGGCATCCGTTGGTCCTCCATGAGGCTATGAAAAGCACTACAGATGCCCGTGCAGCCAGTAAATCATCCTTGACACGAAATACCTCTTCCATTGGTCATAGGATGGGAAGAAGATTCAGCATTGCTGAGATTAGGGCTGCCACAAAGAACTTCGATGAGTCCTTAGTCATTGGTACTGGGGGATTTGGTAAGGTCTACAAAGGCGAGATCGATGAGGGCACTACTGTGGCAATCAAACGAGCTAATACATTATGTGGTCAGGGTCTGAAAGAATTTGAAACGGAGATTGAGATGCTCTCCAAGCTTAGGCACCGGCACCTTGTTGCAATGATTGGCTATTGTGAAGAGCAGAAGGAGATGATTCTGGTTTATGAATACATGGCTAAGGGGACATTGAGAAGCCATCTCTATGGGAGTGGCCTCCCTCCTCTGACATGGAAGCAACGGATTGATGTGTGCATTGGTGCGGCCCGTGGGCTTCACTACCTCCACACAGGAGCAGACCGAGGTATAATCCACCGAGATGTAAAAACTACTAACATTCTGTTGGATGACAATTTTGTTGCAAAAATAGCAGATTTTGGGTTGTCAAAAACCGGGCCGACACTTGATCAGACCCATGTTAGTACTGCAGTCAGGGGAAGCTTTGGATACCTAGATCCTGAGTACTTTCGGAGGCAACAACTCACGCAAAAATCCGATGTGTATTCTTTTGGAGTTGTGCTCTTTGAAGTTGCTTGTGCACGGCCGGTGATAGACCCCACATTGCCAAAGGATCAAATTAACTTGGCAGAATGGGCGATGAGATGGCAGCGCCAGCGTTCGCTGGAAGCAATCATGGATCCTCGGCTGGACGGTGATTTTTCATCAGAATCCTTGAAGAAGTTTGGTGAAATCGCGGAGAAATGTCTAGCTGATGATGGGAGAAGCAGGCCATCAATGGGCGAGGTCCTGTGGCATCTTGAGTATGTGCTGCAGCTTCATGAAGCTTACAAGCGAAATGCAGATTCTGAATCATTTGGAAGCGGCGAAATGGGATTTGATGACATATCCTTCAGCCTTCCTCACATCAGAGAGGGAGAAGAGGAACATCACTCAAAGCCATCAAGTATCAGGGAGGAACCGGACACTTGAGATTTTCTGAATCCTGGCAACCCACCGAGAAATCTTGCTTTGTATTAGCCATGGTCTTGATGTAAAGTTGTGTCGTATCGTTCTCTTAGGTTTTTAGGTGTAAGTTGCTTCTAATTCTTTTGGGCGTTCACCTGCTTGACAAGTGTAGAATAATAGGATTTTTTGTGTGTGTGTGTGTAGATTACCAAACCGGGAAAAAAGGACACAGCAGTGCCAGGGTTTTCCTTAACATATGTATGATGCAGTTTGCATAACCGCCGTGTGTACTTCTGCCTGTGTGACCTGTATAAATGGCACTGATATTATTGATTTATCTTTGGACTTGCTGAATACATTGTTGACCCGGCTTCTTTGTATCAAATGCTGTGCGGTAAATTCTGATTTAGTACCATTTTGTTTCTGTTTCTTGCTTCACATGATTTCAGTGAACAATCACTTGGATGTTATAACCAGTTGTTTCTTCAATTGCAGCCTGGGCCATAGCGCGAGTTATGTTGCAACGGCTGTTGGACTGCTTGAAGTTCGATGTAACCGAATGGACTGTCTCCAGGTGTTAGAACTCAGTTTCAGGTCTATATAATGCTTGTTCTTGTGAAACGACAAAATTGCCTCCATTCTTGACAGTACATTGATGTCTCCCTCGAGCGTAACCACCTCTGTACCTTAAATTCAAGACGCATGACCGCATTTTCACAGAACAAGTTAACAAGGTACCAGTACCACCAAGCGATCGAGCTAGGACTCAGAAAAGGATAAAGCACACATGCCAGTTGCTGGACGCTTGGATTGGATTGCAACTGGACTGGCCAGTAGAGGGTAGGTGGCTCGGCGCGCCCTTTGGCAGCCGTCGCTGTCCGCCTGCCCGATGTAGACGAAGGCCGCCTGAACCGGGATGGCGCGAGGTCTGCCTCTGCACGCGCCATCCATGGCAAGGATTGGTGGCCACACGGCGACCGGGGCCACCGGCGGCGGGTCGCTCTCGGCGCTCTCGCAGGGTGAGAACTAAGAACACAAGGCGAGCAGGCACTGCAACCGTGGTGGAGCATCGCCCACCAGATCAATCGGCCGCTCCCGTAGCAGGTAGTAGTAGCCATGATCGATCTGGTTCGACACCGTCCAATACCTTTCGCTAGCTTTTACCCTCTACTGCAGTCTGCAGATGCTCTCCATCTCGACTACTGTTACGCGTGGGATGCGATGCGAAGAGCGAGAGCAGCTAGCTAGCTGCAAACGAATCTGATCCTTCCGACTCCGGCCGGGAGCTAAGCTAACCGCACGGATCGGGAAAAGGGCACCGTCGCCACTTACCAGTCCAGCGGCGTGCCTCGACTGTTACGTTTACGCGCAGGATGAAAAGACAGCAGCTAGCTAGAGCCTAGAGCTGCTAAAGAGACCTTACGATCGGGAGATAACCTCACGGATCAGGAAAAGAGAATGTGTGTTGTCGCCACCACTCACCACTTACCGCGCGCTTTCCCTCTTTGACATGGAGCGCTAACCTTTTGCTTTACCTCTACTGCATGATGCACACTGTACTTACTACTGCCAAAATTCTCTGCGGATCGGATCTGATATGACAGTTGAGCACTTGAGTGTGTCGTCACGATTTGCCTGGTGTGTGCAGTAGGTTAAAAGTTTTCTCGGTTTATTTACAGGATGTAGCGTGCATCGCATTACTTTGTCTTCGTCTTGGGAGGAGCGAGATGTATGTATGTAAGTAGCAGTACGTGCTTGCCAACGAACCAAACCTCGACACGACGGCACATTTCATCACGTAACAAACAGTCAAACCAAACAGCCAGCAGCCACTACACCCACACGCTCTACATATACCCCCTGAACCATCATGCATGCCACGGTGCCCATCGCAAGTTCAGTGTTCACGCAGCAGCACGAGCTAGCACGTTTACCTCGAGCGGCCCGGAGCCATGGAGAGCGCCGCCATGCCACCGCGAGGTGCCGCCGCACGTCGCACGCCGTCCATCCTCCAGAGGCTCCGGGGCAGCCACCCCCTCGGCCTCCTCCTCCGCACCAAGGACGCGAGCAACCCGCGGCGCCTCTCCTGCTGCAAGGCTGCCGGCGGAAGCAGCGTCGATCGCCGCGACGTGCTCCTCGGCCTCGGCGGGGCCGCGGCGGCTGCCGGCCTCGCGACGACGACGTCGCACGGCGCGCTCGCGGCGCCGATCCAGGCGCCAGACCTCGCCAACTGCAACCCTCCCGACATCCCCAGCACGGCTGCCGACGTCAGCTGCTGCCTCCCGTACCGCTCCGGCACGGCGATCACCGACTTCACGCCGCCGCCGGCGTCCTCGCCGCTCCGCGTGCGACCCGCCGCGCACCTGGTGGACAAGGAGTACCTGGCCAAGTACGAGCGGGCCGTGGCGCTGATGAAGGCGCTGCCGGACGACGACCCGCGCAGCTTCGCGCAGCAGTGGCGCGTGCACTGCGCCTACTGCGACGCCGCGTACGACCAGGTCGGGTTCCCGGGCCTGGACCTCCAGATCCACAACTGCTGGCTCTTCTTCCCGTGGCACAGGTACACAGTGCTTGCACGCATCCACTGCGCCTACATGCTTGATGATGATCTGACGAAACGTACTACTGGACGCATGCAGGTTCTACCTCTACTTCGACGAGAGGATCCTCGGCAAGCTCATCGGCGACGACACGTTCGCGCTGCCGTTCTGGAACTGGGACGCGCCCGGCGGCATGACGCTGCCGGCGATCTACGCCGCCCAGTCCTCGCCGCTGTACGACGAGAGGTGCAACCCTGCTCACCAGCCACCGTTCACGCTGGACCTCGACTACAATGGCACCGACGACACGACCATCCCAACAGATCAGCCGATCGATCAGAACCTCAGGATCATGTACCGTCAGGTCATAACATATATATATTGCAGTTTGCTGATAATAATATATAGGGAAAAGTCCTATTTTCAACCCTCAACTATCACGATCGTCCGATTTTCAACCCTGAACTTCAAAACCAGACATCCTGCGCCCTCCAACTATCGAAACCGTGCAAAATACCCCCCTAAACCAAATCCACTCCGGTTTTCAGCCACGTCACCCGTCCATGTGGCGCCAATGGCCACGTCAACTACCCTCTCCTCTCTCTTTCTCTCACAGACAGGTGGGCCACCACCACTCCTCTCTCTTCTGTCTTTCTCCTCGCACCCCCTGCTCTCCCGACGCACGCCGTCGCGGCGCCGCTCCTCGCCCCGCCTCTCACCGGCGCCGCTCCTCGCACCCCCTCTCGCCGGCGCCGCTCCTCGCACCCCCGTCGACGGCGCCAGGCGCCGTCCTCACTCTCCTCTCCTCCCTGCGCAGGCGGCAGAGCTGGCTCGCGTGCCGGCCGCGGGCCGTGGCGGAGCTGGTTCGCCGGCCTGCGTGCCGGTGGCGGCCAGGCGCAACGCCAGGCGTGGCGAAGCTGGTTCGCCGGCCCGGGCGCGGGAGACAGCCGGGCGCGGCGGCCAGATCTGGCCCGCCGCCGCCGCCACCTCCTTGCCACGCGGAGGGGCGCACAGAGCTCCGGCATGGCGAGGCGGAGATGCGCGGCGGCGGCCATGGCGGGGGCGGAGGAACGCAGCGGAGGACCATGGCGGGCGCGGCGGCGGCAGTCCCATGGGGGCCTCGGCGGGCCGCAAGCTCGAGCACCATGGCGAGGCGGAGACGCGCGGTGGCGGCCATGCCGGGGGCGGAGGCACGCGGCGGAGGACCATGGCGGGCCCGGCAGAGGCAGTCCCATGGGGGCCTCGGCGGGCCGCAAGCTCGAGCTCAGCTCCGGTGCGGCGGCTCGCACCTCCATCCTCCCTCCCCTCCCGCGGCGGGCACGCGCCGAGCGCGGCGGCGGGCTCGAGCTCGCGGAGGCCATGGAGCGCACCGCCCCCTCCTCTTCCCTCCTTCCTCCCTCTCCCTCTCCCCCCTCCTCGCCAACGGTGGTTGCGATGGCGGAGGAGGAAGACAGAGCAGGTGACGGCAACGAGTAGTGAGAGGAGAGGTGGTGGCCCACCTGTCTGTGAGAGAAAGAGAGAGGAGAGGGTAGCTGACGTGGCCATTGGCGCCACGTGGACGGGTGACGTGGCTGAAAACCGGGGTGGATTTGGTTTAGGGGGGGTATTTTGCACGGTTTCGATAGTTGGAGGGCGCATGATGTCTGGTTTTGGAGTTCAGGGTTGAAAATCGGACGATCGTGATAGTTGAGGGTTGAAAATAGGACTTTTCCCTAATATATACTCCCTCCATTCACTTATTATAGATATATTTGCACATGGCACAATGACCGAGGACACCAAGTGTGCTTATCAATCTAATTAATCACATTAGCCATCTCAGCCCACGTTCAAAACCAAGGACTCCTCGTTTCTGTAGCCCACCGTGAAAACCAACGGACTGCTGCCGCCAACGAACGCTGCCGCCAACGAACGGACTCTGCTGCCGCCAATTCTCTTCCACGCCAAAAAGTTTTTCTGCGCGCCATGTTTTTTCCTCGCCGGCGCCAATTCCTTTCCTCCGCAGCTCAATTTTTTTGCCATCTCCCGATCAAAACGACGCGCCCTATGCCTAGGCTTTCAATTTCTGTCTTCCGCCTATTTTTTCTCTTCCACCCGCGCCAAATCCTTCTCCTCTCCGTTTGATTTTTTTGGCATCGCAAGATGAAAACGACGCGCCCTAATGCCCTGGCTTCCCTTCAAAACTTGAGCAATGCATCTATAAATACCCGATGCATTAGAAGCAGTCTGCAACTTTTCCCCTGCCTTCTTCTAGCCTCGACCAATTTCAGTAGCAATGATGCCCGATGGGTTAGACCTCAATGCCGAGCCTCCTATAGACTGGGATGAAATTAGCGAGTGGGAAGGGCCTGCATATGAACTCGACTTGGTGTGGACTGATGAAGGTATTGGTTCTTGCTTGTTAGGATTTGGTAGATTCTAGTTTCGTTCATGTTTCTAATGACATCTGATGATTTCTTGCCGTAGGTGCCTCGCAAGAAGAGCAGTCTGGTGGTAATGGAGAAGGTGGTGGACGTGCAAGAGCTGCTGGACAACGGAGAGCCAACGTAGCTGCTGGTGATGGGTCTGCTGGACAACAACGATCTGACGAAGCTGCCGGGGCTGTTGGACATGCAAGAGCTGATGGAGGACCTACTGGACATGATGGAGCTACTGACGATGGAATAGCTGCAGCAGGTAACTTAATTCCAGTGGCAACTCGCTGATTCATTAGGATCGGCAGCGACGGCGACGGCGACGGCAGCGACGCGGCGGTGGCGGGAAGGCAGCGGTGGCGACACAGCAGCGGCGGGGACGAAGGCAGCGGCAGCGACGGCCGCGAGTCGCCGGTGCACTCCTGAATGGGTCCGGAGGGATGTGGGCAACTGATTTTAAACATCACGGAGCCAAAGCGGAGGGATGACACCGTTGTCTCTTCATTCGAGGCGCCGGAGTTATTGCGAAGACGAAGCGGAACAGACGGCGCCAAAGCGGAGGGATGACACCGTTGTCTCTCCATTCGAGGCGCCGGAGTTATTGCGAAGACGAAGCGGAACAGACGGCGCCGTGGAAACTCGAGGTGGAGCCTAAATATATCGATCATATATGAATTTTTCAATTTTGGTAATATATCTATTATAAGTGAATGGAGGGAGTACTATGTAGTTGTGCACCATGACAACGCAATTAATAAACTCGTATAAATACATCAGATGATCTCGAGTGCCAAGAAGACGGAACTCTTCTTCGGGCAGCCGTACCGGCAGGGTGACCAGCCCGACCCTGGCGCGGGCAGCATCGAGAGCGTGCCGCACAACCCCGTGCACCTCTGGAGCGGCGACCCGAGGCAGCCCAACGGCGAGGACATGGGCATCTTCTACTCGGCGGGGCGCGACCCCGTCTTTTTCGCGCACCACGGCAACGTCGGCCCGGGAAGGCCGTGAAGACCGCGGCGAGGTTCGGCATCTGCGACCTGCTGGACGACATCGGCGCCGACGGGGACAAGACTATCGTCGTGTCGCTCGTGCCGAGGTGCGCCGGGGACACGGTCACCGTCGGCGGCGTCAGGATCGAGTACGTGAAGTAAGGTCCTCCTGCCGGCCTCCTACGAGTATGCTCTATGCGCTGTGAGTATGAAAAATAAGGGTGTGGTGGAGGAATGTGTCTGTCGACACGACGTGACGACAAGACTCCAAATTAAAACCATGTAGGGAACTAGCATCTGGATTTGTGCTGGCTTGTACCGTCGTGCTTACATTGCGGGTAACTTGAGATTTATCGTTAAATAAGAACGTTCATGCAACATGTTACTACTGGGCATTTAGAACAGGGGGAGTTCCGTGTGATGATGTACGGTAGGAGAAGTAGCCATGGGGACGAACTTCAAGCACGAACAGATGTGTGTAACCACTCGAACCGGCCGCCAGCCGTCTCATCAACGGGGATGGCCGTTGCCAGTGCGGTGCTGGATGGATCCGCGTCCGCATCGATCAACGGCGCGGGGATCGCAACGGAGTTGGATTCGGAGGCAGAGTCCAGGTAGGTCTCCACGAGAACAAGACCGAGACGAAGGTCCCCCATGCGAGGCCATATATACATATATACACTACGCCGCTGGTGGCGGCGCCTGGTTCCGGTTGGCTCTTTCCGATCGAGGCGAAAGCACCGACCAAACCCCTGAAGTTGAAGGAGATTTCAGTGGCGAGCTCGGCGTCACCAAGCAGCTAGCTTCCCGGTGCTGAGCGTGGGATGGCAGCGGTGGAGAGGCCTGGAGCGGCGAGCCAGGCGGAGGGGGTGGTCAGCGGCGGCGAACCCGCAAGGAGGACGAAGTTGGTGAAGGTGAGGGTTTCGGAGCAGCGCCTCCCGCTCAAGTGCCGCGGCCTCTCGGAGGAGATGCTCCAGCGGCCGCCCGAGTCGCAGGAGGAAGCGGACCTGCGAGCCTGCATCGTCGAGATGGCAGCCCTGTCCAAGGCGGCGTACGACAGGGAGATGGACATCCTCGAGCAGTTCGAGGCCAAGGGCTACGCCGAGGAGGATGTCCTGGTCGACGACGAGGATTTCGTCGAGGAGAAGGCACGCTAGTTTAATCGGGAAATTATAGGCAGGCAGATCAGGGGATCAGTAGCGAAACTAGTAGTAAGCACTAGTTTATTTGTATATAAGCAGTGGTAGCCAATGTTATTACGGCGGAACCATCCGAAATAATCGGATTTGAGTGCGCTAATCACGATTGTAAGTCAATTATGATCCAACTCGCATAAAATTCGACAATTTCTTGAGTAAATTCTCGATTAAAACAATGATAACCAGGATCAAACAAGCAACGACTCACACGAATGCGAGCTCAGAGAATAAGCTATGGCGGAACCATCCGAAATAATCGGATTTGAATACGTTAATCATGGTTGCAAAGCAACTATGATCCAACTCGCACAAAACTTGGCAGTTCCTCGAGTAAATTATTGAGTAAAGCCACGATAACCGGGATCAAACAAGCAACGACTCACACGAAGACGAGTCCAGAGATTACAACAACACGCATTTCTTACATCTCAGAGTTTTGCGGCGGAATTTATTACAAACCAGTTCTGAAAGTAAGACAAGTACTACAGCAAGTTCCAACTACAACAATTTTTCAGAGTTCATTTATTCAGCGAAAGGGTAAAAACACGGTAACTAACAGTAGCATGGTGTCCTGATAAAACCCATACAAGGCATCAATCAGAAAGAGAAACATCAGCACCAGCTGAGGATCCATTTCACTCTACAGACCAACCCGGTGGTAAAGTACACGGACAAGTCAAACAAGCAATCATTTCTTCAAACACCTCACCTAAAAATAATACCACAAGCAAGACTGAGTATTCTAATACTCAGCAAGGCTTACCCGTCAACGGATATATTTACTCCACTTAACTAAACATGTAAGACTATAAAGCTCTGGGCTTTCTTTTGCTTAAAAGCAACAAAAAGTAAATCCTTATATTCAGATTTTATCTTCAAGATTCTAGGTTGATTAACCATTCTAGATGAGCATCTACACTAAACAAGCATGGTAGATAAAATATTTAATATACATCCATATTATCATCATCATATTCCACTTGTTACTCTATGTGATCAGAAGTGTTAAGCAGTCCCAAACCATAAAAAGCGGACGATTAGAATCGAGTTTATTAGCCTTGCAAGGCAAACCTAACATACACGTATGGAGAATGAAGTCCCCCCCCCCCCCACACACACAACATTTCCCATTTCTTTTCCGGTTGTGGATTAGGGTCACCCCTCTCGACTACAGAGTACGGCTACTCTGCACCCGCATGTTGGCCGCATGAGAACTACGTTCAAAGAGGGTGAAAGTAAAGTCCACTCGCAGATCCAATTAGGTACTTATGCTTACCGATTATCATATTTCTCGGTATGTGGTTAGTACTTTCAAACGGTTAACACCACTACCACACACTGCGACCTTAGTATCTTTCCGCTACACCGATATGGGGCCTCAACCATCCATATCATTTCATGACTCCGTTCGTAAACCTTATGATTGCAGTATATAATAATTCAGTTAGATCCTATTTTCTCACGAATGGCAGAAAACCACTCGACTTTTACCAGTCTTAATTAGCAAAGCATCTAGTCGAGCTTAGCTACTTGGTAATCAGTACATGGGTACCTAGAAACATGCATATAGGGTTACAAACAACTCCTGGAAACTTAAATGCATAAATAAAATAAATTACAACATAGATTGCATATATGGGAAAATAATATGTATTTAAATGCACTGGGGCTTGCCCTCTTGGGCACTGTTAGCCTTGGGCTCTTCCGGACTTTGGTTCGGATCTTGAATCACTTCAAAGGAGTTCACTTGCGCATTGGCAGGATTGTTCTCATTCGTGGGCACCAACTCGTAGACACCGTCAGCGAGATGTGCAGATTTTATATGAATGCAAGATGATCTTTATTACAACACTGGATGAATTACATTTCTTTCCTTCACTATAAAGTTGTAGTTCAACAAACAATTACTTTGTGGAGTGAACTTAATTATTCTTATTTACTGGGCAATCGTTTATCGAGTAGTTATTAACTTAACTTCATAGGATAAGTGTGGGGATGGTTTTAGTTTAAGTTAACATTCATAAAGATATTGAACAATTTTACTTCATGAGTTAGGAACAGTTGTTGGTGTTACAAACTTTACATAGGGTAGAAAATTGAAGCATGAACTTATAGTAAAAATTTCAGCTAAAAACAATAAAGCATCTAGGCATGAAAAATACATTAACCAGATTAGTCTAATATCAAGGTCAATTTATCCAGAACAATGTATAACAGTGCTGGTGCTCACAATTTTACAGATGACTGCGAATATACTAAAAAGTGTACTGTAAAATTTTCAGCCAATTTTATTGAGTAGATTAATCATGCAAAATAAAACAAACCAATACCATTGGAAGCAAGATCTAATTACTCAGAACAAAGTATGCAAGTGCTGATGCTAAATTTTTTTTCTGAACATTACAGAATCCAATATAAGCCTACTGTGAATGTTTTAGCTTTTTCTCATGTAAGTTCCAGAGGTTATTAATTATTCAATCTAGATTTACAATAATTTTTTTTTATTTCTACAGAGATTTCCAGAGAGTTTGTGAGTCTCAAAATTTTACCAGAGCCTATTCTAAATATGCAAGTGCTCTAGTAAAAATATCATCAGACTTCTCCTACAGAATATTGAGTACTGTATTTTCTTAGCTTAGCATGTGCATATTTAATCGAGCTAGTTTTTGTTAAGTAATAAATCCCAAACTTTTTCTGTAGCTTAAAAATACATCTATCATGACTATGCGCAAGTTTCACAGAATAATATCAAGTATAAGGACCAGTGCAAAATAAACAAGCTATACATAGAAATAACATGAACCAAATGTATCTCTGTTTCTACTCAGCATTTGACTCTCAAACTTTGCATGAAGTTTCATATACTCAAGAACAAGTAATGGTACAAATTTTAGATTTTTCCAGATACTACAACTATTTATCATGACATAGTGCTACTTCATGAGGATTAAATCACATATATAGCTAGACAGATTTAAAAATAGTCAAACTTGCGCATTGGTGTTCATTTAGTGCCTAAAACTTGTGGAAAAAGTTTTAAGCAAATTATCCTAGCAAAACATCCAGAAATAATATGTGAAGTTCTATGCTAGATCTAGCCAAAAATAGAATTTCTTCTAGTTTCAGTCATCTTCTAGTTCCCAAACTTCTACACAAAGCTAGTCACGGTGTAGTGTACCTACCTACCAAAAATCAACCTGATTTGATGAGTGTAACTCCTAGAACATTTATTCCCAATTAAAACTGGATTTAAACCTAGAGCTCAATATATTCAGATTCAGTTCTTGGCTATGTGAACAAAGTTGTAGATTTTAGTTCACAGATTTCAGAACTGTTGAGTTTGTATTTTTATGATTTTTCTATAATTTGTTATGCATTTTCAAATTTCACTAAAATGGATTTAATAATTCATGTTCTTTTTGCGTTTTTAACCCTGAAATCAAGTTTTGAAATTACAACCGGGTTCTTCGCCGGTTTTCCCCAAACAGGGGCTAGCTCGCCGGTGGTGTTCCGGTGAAGGGGCTTGCCGGCGGCGGTTCCTGGGGCGGTGGAGGAGGTAGAGGAGGTCCGTGCGCACCTTTTGGTGTACGGGGTCGAAGCAGGGGTGGTCGGGAAGGGGGTGTCGTCGGCGAGCAGCGACGGAACGGGTATGGTCGTCAGCGGCGAGGTCGCTGTAGTGGCTCTGGGCATCGAGCTTCGGGCGCTCGAGCTATAGCAGAGTGAGGTGAAGGTGTTGGCAAGGTCTGGGTGGGCAATGTGGGTCGAGGGAGGGCTGGCCACGGCGAGCTCGAGCTCGTCAGAGTAATGGCGGGCGGCGGAGGGGAAAGAGGGGCACACGCGACTCTGACGGCCTGGGGTCCTATTTATAGGCGAGTGGGGGTCCTGGGGGTGTGACACATCGAGAATGTGCGCCTGGGGGAGGTGGATTTGGCCAGGGGAGCTTGATGGCGAGGTGGCGGCGCGACGCGACGCCGTCAGCGGCGTGGCGCCCTTCCGCGCTGTCTGGGGCACGTGACGCGTGGAGGAGGGGCTAGGGTGGAGCGGTTTGGTGCAAAACCATGGGCGAGATGGCCCACTTGGCCGTTCAGGAGGTGGGCACCGTCCCCGTCATCCGCCGGCGTACGGACGCCGGGAGGGAGAGACAGGGAGTGGAGGGAGAGAGAAGATAGGGACTTAGTTGCAAATATAAGAAAACTCAGAGATCGGTCTGTAATCTAAAATTTCCTCCATCTTCCTGGTCTCAAATGAAAAAAAATTTAATACCAATTTTCTTCTGTTTTTCAAGATCTACAATTTTTGTTTCATATACTTTTTCATCTGAGCTATGGTATGTAAACTATTTTAAATTTTCATAACTTCAGCAAAAGGCTTTGTAATATTTGTATTTTTGAGCTGAAATTTGGACTACTTTCAATTAGGCACATGTTACTAACGGTACTAGTTTTTGCTGTACAACATTTTTGTGAGGTGTTTTTGACATGAATGAGAGTTGAATATGTTTTCTTTTCCCATTACAAAGTGAGTTCAATAATTTGAACTTAATTTAATTTACCAATCTGGATGCTTTTTATGATTATTTGACTCACTTTATTTCACTTGTTGCTCCATTTTGAATACTTTGGTCTTTTGAACACCTAGGGTGTCACAGTTATTATCACTGCACTGCAATATTAATTCTGATTAGATTAGGCCGTGTTTAGTTCCGGCGCAAAAAATTTTTGCGTTGGAATTTTGCTAATTTGAAGTACTAAATGAAGTCTATTTATAAAACTTTTTGCACAGATGGGTTGTAAATCGCGATACGAATCTAATGGTGCTAATTAATCCATGACTAATCAATAATTAGTGAATGGTTACTGTAGCATTACTGTTGCAAATCATGGATTAAGTAGGCTCATTAGATTCGTCTCGCGGTTTACAGCCCATCCATGCAAAAAATTTTGTAAATAGACTTCATTTAGTACTCCATGTATGTGTCGAAACATTCGATGTGACGGTTTTTTTGTGTTTATGGGGTTTATAGAGTGGGAACTAAACAGGTGTGACGCGTGAACGAAAAGGTGACAGGTAAGGCTCGCCGGCGAGGTCTGAGCCCGATCAATGCCTTCCGCGATCGTCAGACGGAGAACGGATTGCCGGCGTCACCAGCCGGTGGTCGTTATGATTCTCAGACAGACGGGCATACATCTTCCAGGATTCAGAGAGTGCACAAAACCGGCAGCGCTAGACTGAAAAGCTGCAGCGCTCTGACTGAGACCGAAATCCTGCACGCCGATCAACCTTAACCTGCTCCGGCGTGGTCGTCCGGCGGGAAGGCGGCCGCGCCAGGCAGATCAGGGAGGCTGAAGTGGAGTACGAGTGGTGGTTAAGCCGCCGCTGAACAGAACCATCCGACGACGAGCCGATCTTGGATCATGGCATCGACTTCCGCGCGGCGGCGGCAGGCAACGACCACGGACCACCGCCAACGCGCAGGAGTTCGTGACTGAGCAGTCAGGGTTCGGCGTCCTGGAAGAGAACAGAAAGATGGTGCTGATGAGAGGCAGATGCCCATGTAAAGCCCGAGAGCAGTGAGAAAAAGGCCCATCCAAGAGGAATTGTATCCGCGACGTGTCAGGGGAAAACGAACCACCACCTGAAGATTTGCCTCTACTTAAACAAGGAACTGATCCGCTAGAAGGAACAGATAAGCTGATGACAGATTTAGGCTATATTTAGTTCCTAAAATTTTTAGATTCGGATATACGCATAGAGCATTAAATGCAGTTGAAAAAATAACTAATTACGCAGTTTAACTGTAAATGATGAGACGAATATTTTAGATATAATTAGTCTAATATAGACATTAATCATCAAATAACAACAAAAATGATACAGTACCAAAACTCAAATTTTTTCGCAAACTAAACAAGATCTTATATTCCGGAAGATCCTTGTCCAACGGCTCAAATCCACCTCCTAAAGCTCATGCCCTCCACGTTCCACCATGTTCCACCGATTTCCGCGCTCATCTATGGAGCTCGCCGCCAGCCGAAACCCCCTCCTCGCCACCGGCCATGTTCGGCTATTGCTTCTCACGCACATCATCCACCGTTGAACTCGCCTCGCTAGGTACATGCTGTAGGTGCAACTCCCCATCGCCGCACGTCTCGCCACCGACGGGAACACGCCGGGCGAGCTCCGCCATGAGCCTGACCCGCCGGTCGGGCGAGCTGGAGCTCCGCCGAGGGCTAACGCCGCTGGCCGGGCGAGCTCGAGCTCCGCTGCGAACCCGCGCTACCGGCGGGGCGAGCTAGAGAAGCATGCACAGGAAGGTGGCTACCAACGCAGGGTCAGCGGAGTTGGATAGGACAAAAGAGAGGTAGACGGAGAGAGAAAGAGAAGAGAGGAGGGCTGACAGATGGGCCCCACCGTTATGTGGCATCCACGTCAGCAAAACCACCACCAAAACCACTACCAAAACAACCTGATGGCTAAATATGAACCGTTTTAAGAGTTGGGTGGCCAAAAATTTCTGATTTTGCGGTTCAATAGTCAAAACCAAACTGAGGCGATAGTTGGATGGTCAAAAGTGGACTTATCCTTTGCCAAATGGCGATCCCATTATTTTTTAGTTGCAAACAGTCTGTTCAGCCTTAAGGGTAAAGTAATTCTTTTAAATTGATTTGCATTTAAATAAAATATAATAATATGTATGATGTCCAGCAGCAAATTACTCTAAAATAATAGTGTTTTTACAAAAACAAGCTTTTTTAATAGCATGTAGCAAAAATTACCTTTTTAAATGTGTCCGATTGCAAATTTTGCCTTATAAGGCCTTGTTTAGTTTCCAAAAATTTCCCAGTTCTACAGTAACTTCAAACCTTTAACTACTAATTAGGAGTATTAAATGTGGATAATTAATAAAATTCATTCCATAACCCCCAGGTGAAATTGCGAGATGAATCTTTTAAGCCTAATTGGACCATAATTAGATAATGTAGTGCTACAGTAAATAACCTCTAATGATGGATGAATTAGGCTTAATAGATTCATCTCACGATTTTCCGTCCATCCGTGTAATTAATTTTATAATTAATCTATATTTAATACTTCTAATTAGTGTTGTAAAAATTGATAAAAAAAATTCGCGAACTAAACAAACCCTAATTGCGCCCACCGCCGCCGCCGCCTGTTCGTGCAGTCCAGCCGAGCGCTCGCCTTTTAAGTGCGCCCGCCGCCGCCTGTTCGTGCAGTCCAGCCGAGCGCTCCTCCTCCTCCTCTCTCTCTCTCTCTCCCCCTCTCCGGTTACCCACCCACCTGGGGGCGTCTCGCTAGGCTGGTTGAGCGCGCCGTACCGGTCGGGGACCTGCCGCTGCGTCTCCGCTGCTACCTGCAGGTGATTCTTGCGCTCTGTGATGTACTGATATGCAGTAGCTCTTGTCTCTGGATTGGTGGCGCTGGGCAGCTGGGGATTTCTTCTCAGGGTGGTTTGGCTTCACTGGGTCCGCTTCATTTGGGGGTTTGTTTGAGGGATTTCATGTTCCATTTTTGGACTTCAATCGTTTATTTATTCATTGCAGCTCAGAATCGTGTCACGTAGGGGTTCATGAAATCGACTCTGCAAAGTCGATGCAGCACTACCTTGGCATCACCGGTCGTCTGTTCTTTGCCTGGGATTGGCTTTCCAGAGTGATGAATTGCCGTCGTCCTCTGAGTCCACTTTTGAATTGGATTTGGGACATAAAATCTCCTCTCACATGTTTCATCCCAGTTTTGGCGTTGCTTCGTGTGCCATATGCCCATATATGTTAGTTCCTCTAGCTTATAACACGATTTGAGACATAGGAATCACTGCCAAATGCCAATTGCCAAACACGATTTCCAGAGTGATGAATTATAATCCACTTCTGAATTGGATTTGGGACATACAAAATCGCCTTTCACATGTTTCATCTCAGTTTTGGCGTTGCTTCATGTGGCATATGCCCACATATGTTAGTCCCTCTAGCTACAAGTACGATTTGGGACGTAGGAAGTAATCTGCTTAGTTCCGTGGTATCTTCAAAGATTCAGGCAACCTCGTTTTCCTGGTTTACAAAAAGTTTACCGTGGGTGCTCCGCGGCTGGCAGACCTGCCTCCTTGCCTGGGCACTGCACGCCCCTGGACGCGTGCCTGCGCCGCCGCTGCGCGAGCCGTGCGCGCCGGCCACCGGTGCTCGCTGTCGAGCACCGCCGCACCAAGCGCTGCGCCTTGCCTGGGAGACCTTGGGTCCTGTGCAGTGCTGCAGCAAGCGCTGCTTCCTCCTCTCGCACGATCTACTCAGGTGGAGAACTTCCAAACTTTCGAATCAAAAATACTTCGCCCAATCTCCATGAATCGAAACAAAACTTGGACCGTAGATACAAGACGACGAGATCTAAGGCATTGTTTAGTTCGCGAATTTTTTTGGATTTTGGTACCGTAGCATTTTATTGTTATTTAGTAATTAATGTCTAATTATAGATTAATTAGGCTTAAAAGATTCGTCTCGTACTAATCGGTTAAACCGTGTAATTAGTTATTTTTTTCAACTGCATTTAATGCTTCATGTATATGTCCGAAGATTCGATGTGATGGGTACTGTAGAAAAATTTTGGGAACTAAACAGAGCTTAAGTGATAAAAAAAAGTTTGTGAAAAGATCGAGAATCCATTGCGAATAGAGGGAAAAACCAAAACCACTCCCAAGAAAGTATTTGGGGAAAACTCAAAATCCGAACCGATTCGCGAGAGATTTGAGTGGGGATCAAACCAAAGCTGCTCACAACAGTCCTAGCAACAATTTCCTCAAACAAACCTCGCGGGATTTGACCTCAAATGCAAAGAACGAAAAATCCCTAAAAATACTTCTGAGAATCCCGAAAAAGAAAAACGCAGATTCAAAACGGGAAGGAACAAACTGGCACGAAATTAATTCTTGGATTACTTCACCATATCCCATTACAAGTCACTCTTTAGCACAACCAAAATTAAGATGGTAAAAAGATCAAAACCACTCATCTCTCCCTCTCGAACTCTAGCCCAAACTCTCACAAAACAAATGAGAGGATCTCCACCAAAAGATGCAAAGAGGTATGCCCAAAGGTACCATCCCTCAACAAGTCCACTCTTTACGTATAGATGCCCTGGCCAAAGACCAAAACGGCTTCCAATAAGCATACTCCCTCCGTCCCAAAATACAAGTTATCCTAGAAATTATAGGATAAAATAACAAGAAGTTAAAATGATCATGTTTGCCTCTATTTGTTACCCACATTTAGCACTAATTGATTTTTGCATGCACATGCACTTTCCAAATAAGACAATGGTCCTGTTTGGATGCTCTTCTCGAATCCCTAGAAGAGGGTTTGACCGTCCATTAGGGGTGTCAAACAAAGTCAGTTTACAAAACCAACTCCAGAACCCCTGCGCTAGAAACCATGACGAATCTAACGAGGTCTTTGACCGCGTGGTTAGAGGATTGTTACTGTAGCATCACTGTAGCCAATCATTGATTAATTACCGTCATTAGATTCGTCGCGAAAAGTTACACCCATCCCTGAAGATGTTTTGCAAATAGACTTCATTTAGTACTTCATGCGGGGCCTAGAAGAGATCTCCTAGAATGGTTACTTAGTAACCAAACGGGGGCAATATGACTAGTTTTTTGGACAAATTTCGAATCCTAGAGTGACTTATTTTTTGGGATGGAGGGAGTACAACTCAAATACCTCTTAGGAAACCATCCAACTTTTTATCGGAGCCCCGGACAAACACACCGCCTTCACGACTTCGCTTCACCTCGACGCAAGTTTCGTGATGACGCCACGTGCCCTCCGCAACCGCCATCCGGGTGCACCGGACGCGTCTCCGATTTTGAGACCCAAACCGGTAAACCTGCCGCCACTCGATTTTGAGGTCCAAACTGGTAAACCTGCCACCTTCAATGTCGACGCGTGTCCGACCTCCTGCCAAGTGTCACGACGTCTTTAAGATCTTTAGCGCTCTTGCCGCACGGGCAGCCTACAACTTGAACTTGGCATCGCTTTTCTTCTTGACTTGGCTGACGCAGTCTTCATCACGTCCATGTACTCTTACTCTTTCGTGCACCACGTGGACCCAGAGCCGGTTCTATAGTTTCAAGGGCCCTAGGGCGAACGAGGTGATGTGGGCCCTTTTATATTACATACATTTTCACTTGTATAATGTAATTTTTTAAGACATTATTTTCACCAAAAAATTTAGTTTAGCCCAACATGTAACACCGACAGGTGGATTCAAAGTGTGTATAATAAGAACCAAGCAACAACACTATACTATAACCTTAACGAACTTGAATACAATAAGAACGAACGCAAAAACACAAAAAATCCATATCGAACAACAATAACAACAATATTAACCATGGCTACGCATGAAAATATTTGGTCATTTTATATATTTAGATAACAGTACAAGTAAACATTGGTGAGTCATGATACAAATCAGATAATCTTACTATTACTAATTGGAAGCCCCTTTCAAACCTTCACGCTAAGCCACTTAGAATCTTAGGTGGACACTACAAAAATAGAGAAATTCTAGAAATTCTCACAAAAATTAGAAACATCCAGCCATCAATCCGACAACTCTAATTATAATAGTCATTGGATCTATTATCTTTCCTAATAAATTACCCACCTCTGCCATTATGAAATGCCATTATGTAAATAGACTAAAATAACTCTCTACACATGTATCTAAATTATCCAACTCTGCCATTATAAAAAATCTAAAGTAGCCCCCTAATTTTTGTGTAAATTCTCCACCTATGTCATTATAAAAATTAATGCAAATAACCCCTAATTTACATATAAATTATCTAATTATATCATTATTAAAAATTCTATAATATCCCTTGGATAAGGTCACAAGGGATCTCACCTTGTATATCCCTTGGATGAGGTCACAAGGTGAGATCCCTTGGTGTATGCTCTTTGCTGATGATGTGGTGCTTGTTGACGAGAGTAGGGCAGGGGTTAATAGGAAGTTAGAGCTGTGGAGACGCACGTTAGAGTCGAAAGGGTTCAGACTTAGTAGGACCAAGACCGAGTACATGATGTGCGATTTCAGCGCGACTAGGCATGAGGGGGGAGACGTTAGTCTAGATGGGCAAGTGGTGGTCCAGAAGGATATTTTTCGGTATTTAGGATCGGTGCTACAAAAGGATGGCGACATTGATGAAGATGTTAGGCATAGAATTTCAGCTGGCTGGTTGAAATGGCGGCAAGATTTTGGCATCCTTTGTGACAAGAGGGTGCCACAAAAGCTAAAAGGCAAATTCTATAGGACAACAATTCGTCCGGCGATGTTATACGGTGCTAAATGTTGGCCTACAAAAAGGCGACATGTCCAGCAACTGAGTGTAGCAGAGATGCGGATGTTGCGGTGGTTTTGCGGGCACACAAGGAGGGATAGAGTCCGGAACGAAGTTATTCGGGATAGGGTCGGGGTGGCACCAATTGAGGAGAAACTTACCTAGCATCGGCTGAGATGGTTTGGACATGTCCAACGAATGTCTCCTGAGGCGCCGGTGCGTAATAGGGTTCTTGAGCGGGTCGATAATGTAAAGAGGGATAGAGGTAGACCTAAACTGACGTGGGATGAGTCGGTTAAGAGAGACCTTAAGGATTAGAATATCTCTAAAGAGATAGTTTTGGATAGGAGCGCTTGGAGAATAACTATCAATGTGCCTGAATCTTGAACTTATT
This sequence comes from Panicum virgatum, assembly GCF_016808335.1. Taxonomy (NCBI): domain Eukaryota; kingdom Viridiplantae; phylum Streptophyta; class Magnoliopsida; order Poales; family Poaceae; genus Panicum; species Panicum virgatum. The sequence continues at coordinate 47,665,035 of NC_053142.1, read as the reverse complement.
TCTTTCGGGTTTCATCTCTAGCCTACCCCAACTTGCTTGGGAAAAAGGCTATGTTGTTGTTGTTGTATATCATTATTAAAAATTAAAGTAACCCCTAAATTTGAATATAGATTATATAGTTATAATAAAATATTAAAGTGCACCAATATAAAATTCTAAATTACTATTTCTATCATTATATTTATGTTATTATTTATATAAAATACTAATCACGATATGTATTACCATATATTCATGTATGGTGGAAAAGATAAGAATACTAATTCACAAACAAATGATTCAATTAAACATATATCAAACATACGTGGAGATATGGTGCAAAATAAAATCTATTGCAACTGGATAATGATAAATATGTATTTTAGAGCATGTGTTACAATATTTAATAGATGAAAGAGGGAAAGATAGAGAATTATAATCATTAGCTATAAGCTTTATTTTTATATAGGCAAATATGCTAGTGCGTTGCTATGAATAAAGTTGATATAAATATCAGATACGTATAGTTGCCTGGCATTAATCTGTAGGATACATATAGTTGCCATTATATTATTTTGTATTGGGATCTACGTGATCGAATCATGGACGGAGGGTTATGGTTCGACTCGCATACGGGATGGACTAAGATCCACTTGTTAACGACATAAGATGAACCAAACAAAAAATTTAGATGAAAATCTTTACTCGCTTTAGAAATTGGTATCAATTAGTTCTAATTAGCCCGTGCGGGAGCACGGGTTGATAAGCTAGTATAAGTTAACTTATAACAACATATTTCTAGTTTGATCAAAATAATACCAATATTACAATAGAAATTATAAAAGAATGAAGTAGATCATCTTAAATTAAAATGAGAAGGATGATGAACGAAGGGCCCATAAAGCTCCTAGTACAAAATAAAGGCATGTGATGGCCACGATTGTTGATTTTAGCATTAATAGATTTAATGTTGATCAGGAATAAAAATATTTGCAGATTAAATATATTGCAATCAACAACAAATGAGAAAATCGAACACTAGCTAACTAATAATATAGGCACTAAAAGACTATGTTTTTGGAGTCCCGGATGTTTGGCAAATAGCGGCTGTGAGCAATACATGCATATTAACATGAACAAGTAGAAAGATAGAAATAATTGAATAGATATTGAGCAAAAATATTTGTATGTATATATACATTGGCCGCGGAAAATTTTATGCCCCTAACTAGCTGGGGCCTAGGCGGTCGCACTTTTGGCCTACCCCTAGAGCCGGTCCTGCGTGGACCGCCCGTGACTCCGTCCGGATTCCTTGGGTCTCTCAGTACAAGCCTACTGGTGTTCACCCTTCACCGTTCTTGGTCCATCAGCATGAACCTCTCACTTGACATGTGTCGACCGCCACATCGCATCCTACGCTTGCACATTACAAGCCAAGAGATACATCAAATCCACACAACGTGATCAATCAGTCATCATCCAAGGATGACCACCATTGGTTCCCAACTTTTACAGCAGTAACCTGAAAAGTTGGAATGCGGTGTAGCTAAAAAACGTAGTATCAATGTGTTTCGAACTTTCCACTCTATAATTGCCATCTGAGTCCAACGGCTATCTGGCAATACCAGTTGTAATTGTACTTTCCTTTCATTTAGGTTGATTTACTAATCCCAATTGATCTATTGAAATCTCTGGTGATGGTCAACACATCTTTATTTTTTCAGAAACTGCTTATAAGTTCCCTGCTTTTCTCTGTGGGCACATCTGCAACTGTATTGGTAAAGATGGGTTGCTGCTTTACGTTTGGAAAGAAAGCTGAACAGGCCGTTCAAGGCGATGATGGTTAGCATTTTTTTGCGTTATTGTCACTGCTACATCCATTTGACATTCGTGCAATTTTCCATTCTTACATGTTCTTGCTTTGTTGTTCCAGATGTACATCGTGTGAAAGTCTTCTCTTACAATGATTTGAGAGAGGCTACACAAGATTTCAGTGGTGGAAATAAGATTGGCGAGGGTGTCTTTGGTTCTGTCTTCAGGGTAAATATGCACAACATTTTTCAGAATTGTATCAGTGTCTTGAGCAGACAGCATGAGAATCCTTGGCTTATATTTCAATTTTGGTTGATCAGGGAATGCTTAAAGATGGGACAGTAGTTGCAGTGAAAGTTCTATCTGCTACATCAAGGCAAGGTATCCGGGAGTTTTTGACTGAACTTACAGCAATATCTGACATCAAGCACGAAAATCTCATCACTCTTATCGGTTGCTGCGCTGAAGGCTCTCACAGAATCCTTGTTTACAATTACCTTGAGAACAACAGCCTTGCACAGACATTGCTAGGTTAATCATTGTTCCGCCTAACGCCTGTTCCGATCGTAAATATCTTCGTATTCCATACTTACAGATGTTTAGGGTGTGCCATTGCAGGAACCATATATAGTAACATTCGGTTCAACTGGCGGGCACGCGTCAAAATTGCTGTTGGTGTTGCCTGTGGACTTGCATTTCTCCATGAGGAAATCCGACCTCCCATTATCCACCGGGACATAAAGGCGAGCAACATTCTTCTTGACAAGGATCTCACCCCCAAAATTTCTGATTTTGGGTTGGCGAGGCTCCTACCCAATGCAACTCACGCGAGCACCCGAGTTGCCGGCACATTGTAAGCATACCCCTAAGTCCTGGTTGTGAAGCTTCTTTTGCATGATTTTCTGTAGTTCTGACTTCTACTTCCATTTATGTTTAGAGGATACTTGGCTCCTGAATATGCAATCCGTGGTCAAGTGACAAAGAAGTCCGACATCTATAGTTATGGAGTTCTTCTTTTAGAAATTGTCAGTGGAAGATGCAACACTAATACAAGATTACCTTCTGAAGATCAATTTCTTCTTGAAAGGGTAAGCCGTTCTTGCCACATATCAAATAAAGTAGCCTACAAGTAGTAAATTGGGTCAATTTTGCCTCGTGGCATATAAATCAGTATGCCCTGAACCAATGATGCAATAAATATCATTGAACTTGACAAGTAAGCTGCTGCTCTTGCAGACATGGGGACTCCACGAGGAAGGACGTTTGGAAGAGATCATTGATATCGACATAGGGGACGACCTGGATGTCGAGGAGGCATGCCGCTTCTTGAAGATTGGCCTGCTATGCACGCAGGACGCAATGGCACGTCGTCCCAACATGACCAGTGTTGTCCGGATGCTCACAGGGGAGAAAAGGATCCCCGTAGACAAGATCACTAGGCCCACTATGATCACTGACTTTGCGGAACTCAAGGTCAGCAGCAAGGAGCAAAGATCAAGTGAGACGCGCTCTCCCACCACAAAATCGTTCACCACAACAGAACCATCCTCGTCGTCGGAAATGTCCATGCAGTCATGGCAATGCGTCAGCAATCCGTTACTTGGATGTAACAAGGTTATTTAGGCACTGAATTCATCGTGTCTACAACACCAAGTACTCAGCTAACAAATATTTGCACTGAACATGCAGATTGAGGTGCAGCATTCTACTCTTTATAGTGATCTGAAGTCATGGATTGCAAGGGGAGCACAATGGCAAAGTGTAGGATCCCATCATTCATGTTTGCAACAGGTTCTTGTATTCTCCTCGAAGAATTTATGTTACCAGTGCACTACTGTGTTTGATTATTCACTCATTTTTTGGCTGCGTATCCCTTTATTCTCTTAGGCTGCCCAACAACTTCATGGTAGAGATGATATCAAAGAACGTATAACAGAAGAGATATTATTGAACAGAAATGGTGGAAACAATTGTTCCGTCATTTGCATAATTTCCGAGGGCGGACAGGGCAAGACTTCACTGCTTCACGCCCTTCACAATGACGAAGAGTTGTTGGATACTTTTGACATGAGGATTTGGATACAAATGTCTGCCAAATTTGACAGAGAAATTTTGTTTAGGAAGATAATCGAGTTTCCCACGCATGCCCCTTATACAACTACCGACCTCAGTTTTCTGGAAGAAATGGTTAAGGAGGCACTCACTGATAAAAAGTTCTTGATTTTGTTGGATGATGCAGACATAGAGGACAGACTCTTTTGGACTAACGTGTTAGAAGTTCTAAATGCTGGTGCAAAAGGCAGCGCTGTTGTTGTAGCTACAACTTGTGGCACTATTGGTGCTCTTACAGGTGGAGCAATACATTCCTATCGCTTGGGTCCTTTATCCGAAGAAAATAGCTTGATTCTTCTTGAACAGTATGCTGGTAAGGGCCATGATATTAAGAGGTACCCGGAATTAGTGGCCATTGCTAAGAAGTTAATTGCCAGATTTGGGGCTAATCCCCTTAACTTGAAGGCACTTGGTGGTCTTCTATGCCATACAGATACGGTTATCCTGGAACAGGACAAGTTGGAAGGGAACATAATCTCATGTTTACATCTCTGTCATAATGTTTTACCAGAACATCTCAAGAATTGCCTTGCATTTTGTTCCTTGTTCCCCAAAGGTTACATATTTGACATACATCATACAGTCCTCCTATGGCTCTCTCGAGGTTTTGTCGCGCCTGTCGTTAGGCGTGAACTTGAAGATGTTGGAATTGAATATTTCACTGAGTTGATGTGCAGATCATTCTTTCAGTACTCACCATCTCATGATTGTAAAGATAACAAGTTCGTGATGCATGATCTTATTTACGATGTGGTGGCATCTGTCTCCCGTGACACATATTTCAAGTCTGAGGATCTCCTGAGCAGCCTATATGAAAATATTCTTCATTTGTCGCTCGTTTCCTCTCAATTTCAGACTGTCGAACTGATGTCCAAAACAGAAGAGTTGAAGGATTTGCAAACATTCCTGGTGGTGCAACCTGAGTGGCAACCGTACAAGATTTCTCCCCCCACCTTAAATCTTGTCGGTTTAGACGATTTCTTTCTGAAGTTCACATCCTTAGAGACGCTGGATCTGAGCCATACTGACACTGAAGAGCTCCCAGGGTCCATTGTTGGCCTAAGAAACCTGCAGTACTTATCTGTCAGCAACACAAGCATCAGGGCTCTGCCATCTGAGCTCTGCTGCCTCAGCAATCTTCAGACACTGGAAGCGAAAGACTGCCGCTTCCTCACCGAATTACCTGGGGACACAAAGAAGCTGATTAAGCTGCGCCATCTTGATGTGACCAAAGATCTGGGCTACGTTCAATTGCCACAAGGTGTAGCACAGCTTTCTGAGCTCCGGACACTGCCAGTCTTCCATGCAAGCAGTCACCCGTCACACTGCTCGGTCAGTGAGCTGGGAAACTTGCAGAATCTGAGGGGTTGCCTTCAGCTTTCAGGACTTGAAAATGTCAAAACTGGCAGCAAGGCTCAGGAGGCTGGCCTGAAGGATAAGCATCACCTAAAGGATTTGACACTGCAATGGCACGATGGTGGCATCAACATTGATGATGAAGACGAAGACGAAGACACAGAAAATATGGCTGAGCAGGTCCTTGAAAGCCTCCAGCCGCACACCAATCTGCAAGAGCTCACAATCAGAGGTTTTGAGGGCAGTTTGTTCCCTGCTTGGATGCAGGGATCTTCTTCCTTGCCCAACTTAGTGTCACTCACATTGGACAGCTGCTGCAACTGCACCCAATTCCCTGCCATCGCCCAGCTGCCATCTCTCAAGTTCCTGGGCGTACGGAAGATGTACGACGTGAAGAGGCTAACCAACAACACACATGGCACGACCAAGTTCCCATCTCTGGAGCTGCTAAATCTGTGGGAGATGTACGGTTTAGAAGAGCTGTTCGAAGCATCCGAAGGCGACTGCCCTCGCCTGCACAAAGTCTGCATCAGTAGGTGCCCGGACCTGAAGAGGCTGCCCTGCACCCCTTCTTTGACCGAGCTGGTTCTCCACTGCGGCCACCAGCTCCCCGACATCCCGGAGCTCGAGTCCCTGGTGTCGCTGAAAATCGAAGGCTTCCACGGCGTCAAGTTGTTTGGCTTGCCGGCGTCCGCAGCACTGCCATCGCTGAAGAAGCTGGAGATCAGGTCCTGCAAGGAGCTCTCGTCGGTGGACGGGCTGACGGTGCTGACCAGCGTTCAGAGGCTTAAGGTAGCAGGGTGCCCCAAGCTTGTTATGCCAAGAACTGATAGCATGACGACCTGAATAAGGTAACAACCCGGCATTCACTTCCTTCATCAGTAGAAAAGTTTAGTGCTTGTTTCCATTTTCCTTTGGATTATACGGCAATGTCCCACATACACTGTTGATGTGGCGATTGATATGACAAATTTGTTCCAGCAAATGACGTGTTACTGGCCTTCTTGCTCATCAATTGGCGCACGGCGACACATTACATGCCTTCTGAGTTCTGGCTGACTGATTGCAGGAGGCACTAGCAATCTGTGCGTTCAAGAGGACAATTGGCACCCTGGCCTCCTGAGTCATGGACCACGTCTGGTGAAGAAGATCCGTTGGCCTCTCGCACATTCATTCCCTTTTGTCACATGGATGAAATCAGCGACAAGACCACAAGGGAGCACGTGGTGGCTCCCAGGAAATGCGGTGTCGATACCTAAAGCCCCGTTTGGATTAGATTTTTTATTTTGAGAATCTAGAATTTTGTATGGATTTTGAAAATTTAGATTCTGAGTAAAATCTAGATTGTGCTGTTTGGATACTAGATTCTAGTAGCTGATTTCATGGTTATTTGATGAATGCATCTATCTATTATATTATATTAATAAAAAAATGTTAAAAGAAGCCATCATATTTGCCAAGAGGATCTACAAATTTCCACGTTAATCTAAAAATGAGAGATATACACCATTAAATTTTATAAAGATCTAACGGTGTAGACTAACTCAAAGAGAAATTCAGATGTTAATCTAAAAAAGAGAAGGATTTATGCAGTTAGATTTTATGAAGATCTAACGGTCTAGACTACATCGAAGAGATTCTCATGTTAATCTAAAAAGATGAGATTTTACACCATTAGATTTATGAAGATCTAACGGATCAAATTAATTAAAGGGTTCGTATTGAATATTAGTAAATAGCTAAATTAGAAATTTTAGAAAAATAGGATAGACAAAGCCTATAATGGCAGAAACTTTTCACAAAAGATATGGAAATCCATCTTTCATCCATGTGCTATTCAAGTCAAAATGTGTTGCATTTAGCGTTAAGAAATAGTACTGTTGGTTTTTCTGATACGTAAGCAATAGTAATCAATGTTTTTTTAGATTAAGGATAAAATCCGGCCTTCTTATCCACGTTGTGGATACATACAGCCAAAGGTTACAAAGACTTCTTAGACTCTAATCCTATCAATGAGGAGCTCAAAAATACAAGGTAAACTCATAAGACCTGGAAAATAATTGAAGACTAAGCTTCATTCTTCTTCTTCTTTGTCCATAATCGATCTTGCGTTGTCTTGATTCATCTTCAGTCCATTTCATCTTTATCTTCTTAGAAACTTGATGTCGAACTTAAAATACTTATCTTCTATCTCTCACACAATAAACTCTGCCTTTGATAATGAATGTCAAGTCAAAGAATTTCCAAGGCGACGCCTTTAAGAAGGACATGACGTTGATGACGCCGTCGTTGCCCATTGGATGAGCCAGAATAAAGTGTTCACCTAGAAGATCCTTGACCTTGCAGCAAGCATCAGAAAAACGGCACTTAATTAATAACGTCGTCGTTGCTAATACCAGCATAAACAGCTGGGTAAACCTTTTGCCCGTTGCTCCTGCACGATCACATCATCATCACTACAAGAAATCTATCTACCTCCCGCCTCATAATGCGAAGGGGGTATCAAGGCATCAACCTCCCGCTCCCGCCGGCATCGTGGTCGCTCGAGCTGCCTGAGCACGCAAGCACCACAAGTCTCACCACCGCCGGCCTCACCAGCTTGGGCACCTGCAGACCACCACCGCTACCACAAGGCAGAATTTCCTGGTGGCGAAGGAGCCGAGAAAGCCCATCACCACGCGTGAAGCACAACTGCCCGTCGTCCTCCATCTCCAGAGCCCCTTCCCTTGGATGGTCGTCGTAGATCCAGGTGCCCCCAACGTCGCCGACGCCTCGACAATAGGCGCGAGGCCCTCACGCCGTAAGTACCGCCGGGGAGGGGGGAGGGGGCGGCGAACATGGCGGCGCAGGGGGGGGGGGGGGGGGGTGGGCAGATCAAAAGAAGGAGGAACATGCTGCCGCCGCCGCCGCTACAACCCGCCGTTGGGCCTGGATCCGTGAAGAAGGGCATGGCAGGGGGCAACGGCCGCAGCTATGAGGAGGGGCGGCACCCGCGGGGCGTGGCCCGCGGCCGCCATCCTTGCAGCCGCGCGGACATCCGACGGTTGCTCTGGCGGCGGCCAGGGGCAGGGGCGGTTGGAGGGGGGAGGCGCGACCATTGTGCAGAAGCTATAGATGTCTAGTAATCAATCTATACCTATTTCTGAAAAACGGACTGATTCTGCGGTACTTTAACTTTCGTACATCATTAGTCACTAAACAGGTGGACCCGATCATTTAGCCAAGCACGAGCTCTCCTCCTACGCACACGCGCGACCCCCGACCTCGCGCGGCTTCGTTCCACCTCCTCCCGTTCTCCTGCTCGCATGCACAGATCCCCAGGCCTCTCATGGCTTTGTTCCCCCTCCTCCCGTCCTCCTACTCACACACACAGATCGCCGCCTGCCGGCCTCCTGCATCTTCTGCGGCATCAGCAGTCAGCGGCCACGGCCAATGGCCTCTCCTTCCTGTCGGCGGCGGCGGCAGCATGTGCGGCTTCTCGTCATCCCAGTGCGCCCTTTGCGTCTTCGGCAGCATCGGCAAGTAGCGGCGCCGGCGGCCATTGTTCCGGCCTTCTCTTCCTGGCAACGGCGGCTTGGCAGCGCGCCCAGAGCTATGGCCCTTGCTCATCCTCCCAGTGCCTCATCCCACCCCTACGTCTTCTGCAGGTGCGGCAGCAGCTGCGCCCCTGCTCATCTTCCCAGTGCCCCAACCCCGGCGTCTTCTGCAGCAGGCCATGGAGACAATCTCGCAACTGCAACCTCCTGTCAACTACTATTTTATATGCCTTACTTTTTTATAGCTATGAAATCCTGGCAATAATTTGATGAGATGGTCTATGATAATTAACTGTCTAAAAAAAACTGTTCGACCTCATTCCTTTAGCCTCTTTTCTTAATTATTTGACCAATTTAAGCCACACTGAAATAAATTTGCTTAAAACTGTGATTTGAGAAAGTTTGTTCTAAGCTACTAAGCGATACACTAATTTTTTTATGATTATTTCCTAAAATTATAATCAGTTCGCCTACATGTAAATTGAATCTCATTTTTATAATACCTAATGTAGGACATAAGTCAAGTTATGTTATAAGTTTTGGGTCGTATTTGTTGGACGAAGGGCATGAAAGAATTTTTTTTCTCCCGTTGCAACGCAGGAGCATATTTACTAGTGTGTATTAGTATTATTAGGAAACAATTTGATTTGTGGACAAAAGGTATAAAAAAGGGAAAATTATCAATCATGCGGCAACCGGCAAGGCATGCAAATATATACATTGCGGCCGGATGAGACTGGCTGTCTAGGCCAACAACTAGCATCAATCATCATGCAAAAGGTTTTGATGTGTTCGTGGTGATGAGTACATGGATAAATCAAAAGCCGTGGTGGCAAAAACATACAGATGGAGGAACTATTGGTAATTAAAGTCAGGTTGGTGCACTCATCCAACGGTCTAGAATAACTCAAAGAGTCAATATCAAATACAACTAATGTAACATCCCGGATTTTTCCGGAATGTTATAAAGTCGAAAAATATGAATTTCAAAAAAAAATTCGTGGCAAAGCTGTAAATATCAACTTAAGTAAGAATTCTGCCTCCCCAAAATCCTAGTAATTAAAAAATTTTGTATAAAATTAAGGATAATATTTGCTAGTGTGAGAATATTTGGAGTTATTGGATTTATTTGGCTCTACCTTGTTTAATTCGATTTAGATTTGGATTTATTTTAATGTGTGAAATTGTGTGGAAATTAAATCGAGGTGTGCCCCTCAATTTAATTTCATCTCCTAGTACTTGAGTAGGATTTAATTTGAATTATGCCATTCAAATTAAATCCAAGCCTCTAACCCTAACCCGCTAACCTATCCTAATCCTAGCCCTGACCCAAACCGGACAAGCCCGCTAACCAGTCCAAACCTTGGCCCAGATCCGACCCAGCTCAGCCTGGTCCAAACTCACCTAAACCCAGTTGAAACCCAGCTAGCCATCTGGCCTGTTAACCCAATCCAACCTGGACCGGCCCAGCTGGCCCTTTTTCCTCTACCTGCACAGCCCAACCGGCCCAACCACCGTCCCTCAGCCCAGTCCGCTCGCGCGCGCTCGCGCGCGGACGCACACCCAGCCAGCCCGCTCGCCCTCCACCTCGTCCAGTGCCGCTGCCATCCTGGCCCCACCTGCCAGGGGACTATTCCCCTTTCTCCCTCGCGACGCTGCCCGCTCGCCGCCTCGGATCCGCCGGCTTCGCTTCGCGACAGCGGAGGCGGAAAAGAGCCCCTCCGACGTCACGAACCCCACACCGCTCTCGCCCCGCTTTCCACCTCACCCTTGGCCGACCGCCCGCGCACGCTCCTGAACCCTAGCCCCGCTCCACACAGCCGCGCGATGCGCGCCACGTAGCTCCGTCCGCGAACCGCCACCCGCGGGGCAATCCTCGGCGTCCGTGCCGCCGTGAGGACCAAGCCAAGCCCTAGCGCCAGCCTATAAAACCTCAGTGCCGCACCCCTAAACCCTAGCCGCGGGGAATTTTTCTCCCCTTTGCCGCCGCCGCAATCTGAGCAGAGGAAAGAAGAGAGCTGAGGAGGAGTAGGTCAAGAGGAGGGGAGGGAGAAGCCGGAGGAAGAAGAAGGAGCCGAGGGAGAGGAGCACCGCGAGGAGGAGGAGGAGGACGCCGCCACTGGTGCACGCCATCGAGCCAGTGCCCCGATCGACAACGCCAACGCCCCTGCTCGGCACTGCTCTGCTCCGACTCGCCGTGGCCTCAACTCATCACGGCGCCACCCCTATCTTCTCCGAGCCGCACGGTAGGCACACGCACCACCTCGTCGCCGACGAGCCGTAGCCAGCCCCTAGGAGCTCCCCTGCCCATTGTGTGATGCGTTTGTGCAGGAGCCCGATGCGCCGCCGCACCCAAACCCCGCAGCCGCCGCCGCCCAGTCGGGACGCCGCCGTGACCCTGGCTTCCCGAGTGTTCACATGCGCGCGCACCCAAAACCCAGGCCAGCCATGTCCAGAGCCATGCCTTGGCAAGGATGAGCACGGCTCGCCGTAGCCCCGCCGCCGTTTCTGTTCGCCGCCGCCGCGGCCACGCCATACGTGTGTCGTGTGCGTGCGCGCGTGCGTTAGCACCTAGGTACAGGCTGTTGCCTTGCCTTTATGCCGAACTGAGCCGTCGTAACCACGCCGCCGTGGCCCCAGCAAGCCGGGTGCTCGCATGCTTGCCCACGCCCCCGTCCGGCCTCGCTACGACCCTGCCTCGCGCGGTGGCCACGCACACGCACAACCCGCCGCGGGCCTTGCCTGCGTGCGCACAAACCAGCACCGGCCGTGCACACACCTTTGCCTCGCTACCGCATGCACGCCTTGTCCAGCGCGCCCGCGCACGACCCTGTCCTACCCAGCCGCCTTGGCCTCGCCGTCTCCCAGTTTGGCCTCGCCGGAACGCCGCGCGGTGGCCACGCTGCGGACTCGGCTTTCCGAGCACCCGCAGGCGCGCACGGCCAAGCCACCTCGCCGCTCGCGCTCCACACCGTGCCGTGAGCCTCGCCCTTGGCCGCCCATCCTAGCCTCGTCAAGGAAGCCCCTTCGCCGCCCTGCCTCGACTCCGCCGAGCTGCCATGGGAAGAGCCACTGCCGCCTAGGGAGGAGAGCCCCGTGGACCGTCTCGGCCGCCGTCGCTGAAGGGAGCCTCGCCGTCGTCGCCGTCTGCTGCCACCAAGTCCCAACGCCGCGCCGAAGGGAAGGAAAGCAGAGGAGAGAGAAGGAGGGGAAGCCCGTGTGCGCCATGGGCCGCTTCTGGCCCAAATATGCCAAAGCCTGAGTCGGCCCCTTTCCCCGAGCCGCGGGCCAAGTCGGCCTGTGAGCCGCAGGCTGAGCCGGCCTGCGAGCCATCCATCCGAGCCGGCCTGTTCACCTGAGCCGCAGGCCGAGCCGGCCTGCAAGCCATGCTTGAGCCGACCCACGAACCCGAGCCGAGCCATGTTGGGCCGCCTCTTCACTTCTGGCCCAATAAATCCCTAATCCCTTTTCTTTTCTTTTTTGGTTTAACCTGACACGCGGGCCCCACTTGTAAGCGTCTGATGTGAGGCTGACCAGTGGGACCCACTAACTCGCGAATCCCACTGACCCGGTTGACCGGTCAACGGTCAACGTTTACTTGGTCATGCTGACGTCAGCAGGGCCCACTGCTGACGTCGGCAGAGCTGACCCACCTGGTGACGTCATGGTGATGTCATGCTGACGTTGTCATGCCACGTGGCACGCTCTGGTGCTGCCACGTGCCACCTTTGTGTTTTTCCTTTTCCGATAATCATTTATTAATTCCAGAAAATGCTTTGATCTTAGAAAAATCGTAGTAATTCAACCGGAGCTCCGAAAAATATGAAACCAGTTTCATAAATCTTCTAAAATCATGATCTACGCGTTAGAATAGGTTTTGTTGTGAGTTGGATCTTATTTGAGCCTGTTTTGTGCATTCTAGCACTTTGACCCCTGTATTTATACGTAATTACGATTAGGTCTTGACGAGAAGGAGATGACCGACGTCTCGGACGACCAGAAGATCCCGAAGGATGTACCCAGAGACCAGAAGCCCCGGAGGACCAGGAAGACTACGAAGACCTATCAGGTTCACGCCCGTCCGCGATTGAATTCCTATTAGGCATTGCTTGCTAGATACGCTACGCTCCCAAATTGAGTGTGATGAGATGAGCTTGCATGGCCATTTACTTTCCGTATTCCTTGTTTCCCATACTTAGCTTTGATTGATACATGCTATTGCTACTATGAGTGAGATTCGGGGTATGGGAATATATGATATGATAGTCCTTGCTTGCTGGAAGTTGCCTCCACATATATGGGAGTTGGTGATCAGGTTACAGCGGGGGCGAGCGGACCCTTTCCCTGATCTTCGGATCGGGAGCCGGGGATTGTGTGTTGGGCACGATCCTGTGAGCACCTGTAATGGGTGACGGGCACCTGTGGCGGGTGCTGGACTGTTCCGGTGAGAACTTTAGTAGTGGTGTAGTTATGGAGGAGATACTTGTAATGGGTATCGATTGCAGACCGTGTTGACGGAATGCTAGCTTGGACGAAGACGCTCGCCTTAGCTGGATGAAGGACTTGACTTTGTGGCCCTAGTGACAGAACTATGTCAAACGTGCACACCACTTATCCTTTATGAGGGGGACCCAGCCCGAGCTAGCTACGCGCGGCACCATTACTGCAGGAGGATAGAGTTTCAGTGTCAGGGGGAGAGGGCAGGACCCTATCGCGCCTGATCGCAGGATCCATGGAGATTCCATTCTAGATAGCTTCACAGCCCCGGGCGACCTACTGCGGGAGGACGCGCCCCAGACCGGGAGTAGGATGGTGCCGTAGCCATTAGTTTCGTTGACTGGTGCCTCGGAGAAGGTCGGGTCGCTCTCGGCCGGATTCGTGGCGAGTGGGTACAGGTGTACAACTCCTGCAGGGTGAAAACTATACGTATAGCCGCGTACTCGATCATGTACAACTCTGGATCTGGCCCCACAAATGTAGTTAGAACCACATATACTTTTCTACCTCCCTCTAGTACCACTTTTCCTGCTTGGATAGCAGCTGAGGTGCGGGGAGAGGGAGTTCCCGCACCGACCCAGGGTTGAGACAGTTATAGTGGAAGATAGGAGACCGGGAGTCCGGGTTGCCGGAGCTGCCCGTGTTGAAAAGTGTTTGGATGGCTTATACATTTATTGCTTGCATAGGAAAACATAGCCTATCCTTGGCATTACTTTTATACCGTCTGTATCCACATAAAGCTTGCATACGGATGGTGACGCGAACCTATCCCGTCCTTGGGGATAGCCTGATAGATGCAGGATCCGAGAGGAGTCGACAGGATGACAAACGTGGAAGGAGTTAAGGATGGCCCGAGCTACACTCCGAGCTCACTGTGGAGAAGGATCGAGAAGATTCGTGAAGACGAAGTTTGCCCAGAAGACTAGATATCGTTTCCGCTTTCTGTTTGTTCTCTTTTAGCCCAAGGGGCTTGTACTCTGAGATTCGTAATACAATCCTTCGGATTATGTAATAAATAAACCCATGTGATGTTGTAAACGTGAGTTATGTCTGTGGTATTCAAATGAAATGGGTTATGTATGTGATAGCTACTGATCCAGGGACTATCACGACGATACAGAGGTTCGGGTTCGCCTTTCGGGAACCCGGTCTGTTTCAGTTCATGTGACACCCCGGCCCAGGGCTTAATAGGATTAATAGGATACTCATACCAATAAGTTGCAACTTTTTTCCGGAAGTCGGTCTCCAAATAAATCCGAGGTTAAGCGTGCTTGGCCCGGAGCAATTTGGGGATGGGTGACCGACCGGGAAGTTATTCCCGGGTGCGTACGAGTGAGGACAAAGTGTGCACAAAAGACATGTGTTGGTCTGTGAGGGCAGACTATATCATAGAAAGCTGTCAGAAGTAAGCGAGCCCGCCCTCGGGGAGGCAGACGTTACAGAATGGTATCAGAGCTGACTCTCGCACTATATCATAGAAAGCTGTCAGAAGTAAGCGAGCCCGCCCTCGGGGAGGCAGACGTTACAGAATGGTATCAGAGCTGACTCTCGCGGTTTCACGGGCACGTACGGGCGTAAGTGCGGAGGCATGAGCACGGGCGCGTGGGGCGCAGATGCCACCGCATGTGCACGGGCGCGTGGCGGGTCAGTGCGCGGGCATCTGGGATGTGCCGTTGGCACTGGACGCACGGACGTGGCACAGGGACCGTTGGCATTGGACGCACGGACGTGGCACATGGGCTGCTGGCACTGGACGTACGTGACGTGGCCAAGAGAGGACGTTCCTGGCTTGGGATTGATCGACGAGGACGTCGGTCTCTTAAGGGGGTGAGCATGTGACACCCCGTCCCATGACTTAATAGGATTAATAGGATACTCATACCAATAAATTGCAACTTCTTTTCCGGAAGCCGGTCTCCAAAGAACTCCGAGGTTAAACGTGCTTGGCCCGGAGCAATTTGGGGATGGGTGACCGACCGGGAAGTTATTCCCGAGTGCGCACGAGTGAGGACAAAGTGTGCACAAAAGACATAAGTTGGTCTGTGAGGGCAGTCTATGTCCTAGAAAGCTATCAGATGTAAGCGGGCCCGGCCTTGGGGAGGCGTGACGTTACAACTAACGAATGAATAAATTTGGAATTTAAACATAAAAGAAATTAATAGTACTTATTGATTATCCAAAGAGTCCACGCCGAATACGATTAATAAGGATCTAAATTCAGAATTTAAGAAAATTAGTAGTTAACTTTTGCGATACGATTTTGTGTATCCATATTATAACGGTGGATCTATTCCTTATTTTGAATCACAGTATATTTTGCCATGATCCTTTGAAACAAAATTCAACTTACATACATTTTGTTAGTTCTTCATATTTTTGGAAAGTAATTAAGATCGAAATAGGACTTCCTTGCTAATCTCTTCGTCCCACGAGTGATGGATGGAGCAGGAGAAATTCAGTCCTGCAATGTGGTACGTGGAACCGTCCTCGACATAGGAGAGTAAGGCTAAGTAGTGAAACAAAGGCCAGGAGACGGAGACCGAGGGGACGAAGGTCCCCCATGCGAGGCCATATATACATATTCACACTAGGCATTGTTTTAAATAGCGGGCTATAGCAAATAGCGGCATATATTTTTTCGAGACTAAAAGGCTATAGCGGGCTATGGCAAATAGCGGTTTACTACTAAATCATGAAAAATACAAGTAATAGATGCACAAAAACATAGTAATTAGCGAATTTCATAAATATAGCTATATTTTTAGAGCTACGAGAACATTAATTAAGTTGACAATATAATAAAATTCATATAATCAAATATTCAGTTGTACAAAAGACTAAAATAATAGCACTAAGCTAAGGATAAGACTATATCGGTGTTATAGCTACGCTATTTAGCGGAGCTATAGCCCAATTTAACGGTCATAACTGTCATAGTAGTATAAATACAAATAGCGTAGCACGAACCCTTCTAAAAGAACTATAGCGAGGCTATAACGAGCTATTTAAAACCATGACACTAGGCAGCTGGTGGCGGCGCCTGGTTCCGGTTGGCTCTTTTCGAACGAGGCGAAAGCACCAAGCCCCTCAAGTTGAAGGAGATTTCGGTGGCTTGTCGATCCGACGAGCCCGGCGTCACCAAGCAGCTAGCTTCCCTGTGCTGAGCGCGAGATGGTGGCGGTGGAGGGGCCTGGAGCGGCGAGCCGGGCGGAGGGGGCGGTCAGCGGCGGCGAACCCGCGAGGAGGACGAAGCTGGTGAAGGTGAGGGTTTCGGAGCAGCGCATCAGGGCGCTGCAGGCGCGCCCCCCGCGCAAGTGCCGCGGCCTCTCGGAGGAGATGCTCCAGCGGCCGCCCGAGTCTCAGGAGGAAGCGGACCTGCGAGCCTGCATCGTCGAGATGGCGGCCCTGTCCAAGGCGGCGTATGACAAGGAGATGGCGATCCTCGAGCAGTTCGAGGCCAAGGGGTACGCCGAGGTGGACGTCCTGGTCGACGACGAGGATTTCAATCGAGGAGAAGGCTAGGCACGATAGTTTAATCGCGAAATTATAGGCAGGCGGATCAGGGGGTCTCGGTAGAGAAGGTAGTAATAATGTACGTAATTAGGACTAGTTTATTTTGATGTATACATATCGCTGATGTGTCGTGTATCTACTACTACTGTAAGCTAGCTGTGGTACGTAGCGAATGTTATTATCATGATGAATGCCTGCTTTATGTGCTCCCTGCGAATCACTGCACTGCAATTCTGACTAGATTAGTTTCTTGCTACAAGGCAAGTTTTCTGAACCTGAATCCATCGACCTGACAGCAATAGAAACAGATGGAGGGAGAACAGAAACAGGTGAGACCCATGAATGAAAAAGGTGACAGGTAACTAGGTAAGGCTCGCCAGCGAGGTCCGAGTCTGACTCGTGCCTGGCATGATCGGAGAACGGATTGCCGGCGTCAGACGGACATCTTCCAGGATTGAGAGTGCACAAAACCAAACCGGCAGCGCTAGACTGAAAAGCTGCAGCCCTCTGACGACTGAGATCGAAACACTGCGTGCCGATCAACCTTAACCTGCTCCGGCGTGATCGTACGACTCCGACGTGGTGGTTCAGCGAGCCGCGGCTGAACGGAACCATACGACCGTCATGGCACTGATGATCCGCTAGAGAGCAATCCGAGCAATCCGAGCCGCTTAAACAAGGAACTGATGATCCGCAAGAGGGACAGAGACAAGCCGATGACAGATTTATACTCGTATATATTCGGGAAGGTTCCTCAACAGTACCGTGCCGTGCAGCTATGAGCTAATCGATCGCTCTGTGCCTCTCTATCCACGGTGGATAGGACCGCATTTTTTTAAAAGTGTGGCTAAGAGCAATTTCAAGAGTTTGCCATATTTTATTTGACATATCTTGTGTTTTGCCAACTTTTAAAAAGATATGCCAAGTAAAAAAAGAGCTTATCTCCAACAGTTTGTCATAATTCACTTGCCAAATCCAGATCTAACTTACATCAGGAACCCTGAGAGAGAAACAAAATTATATTTATATCCTTCCACCTCTTGAAAACTTAAATCAGGAACCCTTCTCTGTTATTTATTTCTTTTTTCACCCTCCCACCTGACTAGAAACCACGATGCCAACCGCGCGCCGCGCGCGTATATTTACGCGCTGGAGGCTGGTTTTTCCCAAGTTGCTAAAAATTGCCAAGTCTTTTGCCAAACTGTTGGATGAGTATTTTTAACGTTTTTGCCAAAAATCAAAGATGGCAACTCGATTTGCCAAACTCTTGGAGATGCTCTAACATACGGCAGGCCGTAATATAGGTCTATGTTACGCCTGCTTCTTTATTGGAAAGGGGGAAGTCCCCATGTGCCATCTTTTTTTTTGCAAAAAATTAGCACACGTCAAAAATAAAGTCCTACCAGAACCAAACCTGCACTACCGCTTCCTCCTATTTTACCTGCTTCCGAATGATTATATCCTCTTAATATTAGTAATTTACTCAATATTTATATTAAAAAGCAACTCTTGGGGACATGTCAGGCTAAACTTCAAAAAGATGTAAGCAAATTTGAACATATACAATAATATTTTCAGCATTATTGGGAACAGAGCATGCATTTTTTCCGGAATGTACATATGATTACAAGACAAGATTCTAAACTACAAGAAGATCATGAACCTAGCAACTTGGTTTTTGTGACATCCTGAAAAATCTACAAAAATAAAACACGTGCTAAAAATAATTTTCAAAGCTTTTCATCGTTGAGCTCGATCATCCCTAAACTCTAATTCCTTCCCAGAAATTTACGCCGTCCCGACACCGAATCCAATCGCCGTCCCGTCTCCCTGTCTCGCACGTCATGCCCAACCGGCGCGCATGCGCGTCCAACCGCGGTCGTCGCCGCGATCAGTGCCGGCGCAATCTCCCTCCCTCTCTTTTTCCTCCCCTTTTTTCCTTTCCTTTTTTTCCTTTTTCTTTTCTTTTCCCCCCTCTCTCTCTCATTCCTCTCCTTTGCCGCGCTCCCGCGCGCGCGACGCTCGCCGGCCACCGCCTCACCCCGGCCGCTCCCCGCTCCCGCCCACGCTCCCGGCCGACCCCACGCGCCTGTTGCCCACGCGCACGCCCCCGCGCATGTGCGACGCGCCGAACGCGCCCGCCGCGCCGCTCGCCGCTCCCTGCCCCGCACGCCTCTGCTCCCAGCCCCGCCCACGCACGCACGCGCGCCTCGCACATGTGAACCACGCGCCGCGCCGCCCGTCGTCAAGCACCGCGCCGCTCGCCGCTACCTGCCCCATCCCATCGCCCTGCACTCGCCACGCCGCACGGCATAGCGTCGCCGCTCGAGCTCGCTCTGCTCGCGAGCGGAGCGACGACGAGCGCAGCAGCCAGCCTCCCCCTGCACCCTCTCCCACTTACGCACGCCAATGCCTCGACGCTCGCGCCGCTCCGCGACGCTCGCAAGCAGACAAGCCGGCCCCAACGCCATTAATGGTCGCCGGAAAGCTCGCCGGCCGCCGACCACTGTGTCCCGCCCGCTCCACCGCCTTTCCTCGCCCATAAAAGGGACCTCCGCCGTGCCCTTCACCTCCACAAGCTATGCCGCTACAGCAGCTCCCGCTCCCCGGCCTGCAGCGTCGCCTCCACACCCGCCACCGCCGCCTTCCACTGGTCCTAGCCACGCCATCTCCTCGAGCCGCCTCCGCCCAAGGTGAGCGGGGGGATGGAGTCCTCGCATCTCCCTCTCCCTTTCCCCCACAAGCGCCCGCCCCTAGCCTCCCTTGCCTGCGCTGCCCACGGCCGCCGCCCGGCCGCCGCGGCCATGGCTGTTGCGCCCCTCCCTGTGGGCCCCCTCTTCTGAAATTGGGGAGGGGAATCGACTCCCCATGGCCCCCTCCCTCTTTCCCCCCTGACCCCGGCCGCCGCCGTGCCCTGGGCCGCCGGCGAGGGCCGCCGCCGGCGCCCAGCGCCCCCTCCTCTGCTCTGCGTCGGGAGGAGGAAGAAAGTGACTATTTTGCCCTTAAGCCCCTCCCCTTCTCTCATTTTAATTAAGAATCCCCACCCTTTATAACCCTTTTTCCAAAAAGGCCCTTCCACTTTTATTTATTTAGGGAACTAGCCCTCCACTATATAAACACAATTTCAATTTGTCGGGTACCATGATTAGGGCCACCCTAATCAGGGGACCAAAACCACCCTAAAAATGCAAACACATGCTGGGCAACCGGGCCCACGAAGGCCTACAGCCACCTTCCTATCTGGAAGAAAGGAAAGGACTCAAAAAAGCCCAACACGCGGCCCACGTACGCAGTGCGGCCCATCCGCACCCCCTCGGACCCGCGGGGTGATCTCCGCCTCGCTCGAGGGCTCCCCGCCGAAGCCCTCGACCGCGCCCCGCGCCTCCGCCTCGCTCGAGGGTAGCGAGCCTACCCTCGGGGGAGCATATCATCTCCGCCTCGCTCGAGGGTAGCGAGCCTACCCTCGGAGGGGCGAATCATCTCCGCCTCGCTCGAGGCCAACCCTCGACAGAAAAGATAAACGGCCCTTCCGCTCACCCGCCCGCCGTACGGAGGTATTAAATGCCAACCACTCCTCCACAACGCCCGAGTCTGACGGCGCCAGGCCGCCATTCCCCACAGTGGCTGTGATCGGAGTCTCGTCTGCCAACTCCGGTCACTGCTCCGCCATCCCGGACGCTGTGGCGACACTGTGGGAACCTGCGACGCAGTGCAAGACGTGCTCGGCACTGCTCCAGCTATTATACTGCCAACTCCCCATACCTCCTTCGTACTTTCCCTTCCGCGGAGCCCTCGAACGGCATGGGCACGACCCTCGAAAGCAGCTCCGGCCTTGACCAGGACAAGACCGTGCCCTGTAGGACCCTCGGAACACCGCCACGCCTAGAGGACGGTACCCCCTACAGCAATGACCACGCCGCCCGCTGGAGCTGCCAGGACACCGGCGCGATCTCCGCAAGACTAAGGATGATGCCCAGGACGACTGCCACACGATTCGGGGAGAAGACAACGACTTCCACGATCCCCTGTGCATGTACACCGTCCTCCTTGTGTCTATAAAAGGAGGAGGCGGGCTTTCCCTTAAGAGGGTCGGCCCATTTGGTAGAACACAACACTCAGCACTACTCACAGAGCACATGTGCTCTTCTGAGCCCCGACATTGGCACTCGCCTCAATCAACTCCCCCTCTAGCAGAGACTTGGGTACCCCCTACTACAGGCACCCCCGGTGCAAGACAGTACAGTGCTCTCGCACACCCCTTTGCTGGACGTACGGCCCCACGGCCGGAACCAGGATAAACCCGTGCGTTACTGTGTTAACTCTTGCATCAACATCTGGGACGAGGAACACGCAACATCATCACTGGTTGGGTCCGGACCGCCGGGTCAGGACATTGACAGTTGGCGCGCCAGGTAGGGGTCGCTGCATGACATTTCTCTTTTGTTCCCATTTGATCTCCAGGGATGGCGAGCAGATCCAACCCATTCCCCATGGGCGCCTCGGATCCGCTCCCAGTGGGATACGTGATTTGGTTCGGGAGTCTTGAATTCAGAGCAACCGGCAACGGTTACCTCATGGACCTCCTCTCGCCCAGACGCAACCCTGACACTCCGACTTCACCAGCCCGGTGCAACAGGAGCTCGGGCCAACACTCGCGACAAACGCGCATGGAGCGGTGCCGGGCGGCACGCCTCAGCTCCCCCACGTGGGTTGAGGTTGCCATATCGCAGCTCAGCGTCGCGGCTGACGGGGCCACCGCTTCGTCATCACGTGCCTCGGCGTCATCTACGCCGGCACCATCATCGACTGCAGCCCTAGTGCCTCCCGGGGGGGCGCGACTGCGCCATCGCCCTTTCCCTTCGGGATGCGCAACGCTGCCACCTACGCCTCTTCGTCCAGCATCAACTTCGCCGAGTACGAGGATCTGCCGGGTCATCACCTCCTGTCGATCCGTAACCTCATCGCATCATCTCCTGACGACTCCTACCAAGATACGGCAAGCTCGATCGCCGACGACATCAGCTTCTTCATGGACAACTTCATGGCCGAGGAGGCCAAGGACTACTCCGGGGTCCGTGACCCCGACGTTTTCCGCTCGTTCCAGCTCGCAGCGGCTTACTGCCTCACCTGCTCTGAGGACTCCGGCGAGGGGGATTATGATCCCACTCGGGAGTGCTTAATGGCCGAGCTCGCGGACGGGCAAAACGATGACTTCGGGTCGCAACCTGCGCCGCGAGGCACAGGCGCTCATCGAGCAAGCAGCTGTGCAGCAGGCCGAGAGCTCTGCGTCGAGCATGCGCTCGATAGTCCCGAAGCAGCCCGGTGGGACTGCACGCCAGGACCATGAGGTTTCGGTGCACACACCACCAGGAGGTAAGGGAAAGGCAGCCGCAGTGCACGGTGCGAAGGCACCCTCGGTACACGACCGCATCGGAAATACTCCTACAAGGGAGCGACTCCACGACACGTGCGGACATGCCGGCGACGGCGACGCCCGCATCATTAATGGCAGGAAGTACACCCCTCGATGGGGTGGACGTTTCGACCCCGAACATGACAGGGGCGAGTCACCGGAGCCTCCTGGCACCCGTGTGTTCAGCCGGGAGATTCGTACCGCTCCTTTTCCCCCACGCTTTCGACAGCCCACCACCCTCGTCAAGTACTCGGGCGAGACCGATCCTGCAGTTTGACTCAATGACTACCGCCTAGCATGCCAGCTAGGCGATGCGATGGACGGCGCGGTCATCATCTACAACCTTCCCCTTCACCTTGCTGACGCCACACGAACGTGGCTCGAGGACTTGCCCGCGGACCAGATCCACAACTGGGCCGACTTAGTCCAAATCTTCATGGGCAACTTCCAGGGCACGTATGTGCGCCCTGGGAACTCCTGGGACCTCAAAGGGTGCCGGCAGAAGCCCAATGAGCCCCTGCGCGACTACGTGCGGCGCTTCTCCAAGCAATGCACCGAGCTTCCCAGCGTCACGCTCGTCGAGGTCATCAACGCCTTCCTCGAGGGCACGACATGCAGGAACCTGGTGCACGAGCTTGCGCGAAGCCGTCCCGCCAACACCACCGAGTTGTTCGACGCTGCCACCAACTACACCGCCGGCGAGGAGGCCGTTGGTGCCATTTTCGACGACAAGCCGAACAAGCGCAAGGAAGATGCGCCCACAGAGGGCAGCAATGCCAAGACCAACGGCCCCGCCAAGAAATAAAAGCGGGGGAAGAAAGGTTAGAAGTCAGCCCCACCAAACCAGCGTGGACCGGGGCAGGCGGAAGACTCCGACGAGGCCTTCGTCTCTACCCCGGACCGCAAAGGACCTCGAGGCCCCCCTTGAGGCGGTGGCGGCATGTTCGATGACATGCTCAAGAAGCCGTGTTCTTACCATAAGAGCTCGGTCAACCACACCCTAGAGCAGTGCGAGATGCTCCGAAAATACTATAATCACGTCGCGCATCACGACGAGGACAAGAAGAAGGATGCTGGCGACAAAGGTGGAGATGACGAGTTCCCCCCCGGTGGAGAACACCTTCTTCATCTTCGGAGGACCGACGACAAACTTGGCCTCTTGGCAGCTCAAGCGTGAGCGCCGGGAAGTCTTCTCCGTCATCAAGGCCACGTCATCCTACCTCGACTGGTCGGAGGATACTATTTCCTTCGGCCGCGAGGACCACCCCGACTACGTCCCACACCCGGGACGGTACCCGCTTGTTGTCGACCCCATCATCGGCAACACCCGCTTCTCCAATGTGCTCATGGACGGAGGCAGCAGCCTCAACATCATGTAAGCCCACACCTTGAAGCTCATGGGGATCAGATTGAACAAGCTCCGCCCCAGCAAGTCACCATTCCATGGCATTGCACCGGGGAAGCGAGTCCAACCCCTCGGCCAGATCGACCTACCCGTCTGTTTCCGCGCGGCAGCCAACTTCCGCAAGGAAGTGCTCACCTTCGAGGTGGTGGGGTTATGGGGAGCCTACCACGCCATCCTTGGTCGTCCCTGCTACGCCAAATTCATGGCCATCCCCAACTACACCTATCTCAAGCTGAAGATGCCGGGCCCGAGGGGAGTCATCACCGTCGGCTCCTTGTTCGAGCACGCCTACGAGTGCGACGTTGAGTGTGTCGAGCACGCGGAGGCTCAAGCGGAGGACGAGGCCCTCGCAGCCACCCTCGACAAGATGGCAAGCGATGCCTTGGACTCCACGCACCGACACGCGGGTAGCTTCGAACCCGCCGAGGGTATCAAGAAGGTGCCCCTCGACCCGAATCACCCTGACGACAAGGCGTTGCAGGTCAGCGCCACCCTCGATAGCAAATAGGAAGTGGTGCTTGTCGACTTTCTCCGCGCCAACACAGACATCTCTGCGTGGAGCCCCTCGGACATGCTTGGCATACTGAGGGAGGTCGCCGAGCACTCCCTTGATATCCGACCCAACTCCAAGCCGGTGAAGCAGCGCCTGTGATGCTTCGACGAGCTCAAGCGCCGGACAATCGGCGAGGAGGTGCAGAAACTTCTGGCGGCCGGATTCATTAAGGAGGTATTCCATCCCGAGTGGCTAGCTAATCCTGTATTAATGAAGAAAAAGAATGGAAGTTGGAGGGTGTGCGTAGACTACACTAGTTACATATCAGCGGTGTATGCTCCACGTATCCGGGGACCATCTCAGTGGAACGTAGAAGCATATGTCGACGACATCGTTGTAAAATCCAGGAAGGCGGACGACCTGGTAGCCGATCTCAGGATCGCATTCGATTGCCTAAGGGCCAAAGGGGTAAAATTCAACCCCGAGAAGTGCGTGTTCGGAGTCCCTCGAGGCATGCTCTTGGGCTTCATTATCTCCCAGTGGGGCATCGAACCCAACCCTGAGAAAGTCTCGGCCATCACTCGGATGGGACCGATCCGAGACCTAAAGGGGGTACAGAGGGTCATGGGATGCCTAGCGTCCCTCAGTCGATTCATCTCGCATCTCGGCGAGAAAGGCTTGCCCTTGTATCGACTCCTAAGGAAAACTGAGCGCTTCACGTGGACCCCCGAGGCTCAAGAAGCCCTTGACAAGCTAAAGGCATCGCTCACTCACGCCCCCATTCTCACACCACCCATAGACGGTGAGCCCATCTATCTGTACGTAGCCGCGACGACCCAAGTGGTCAGCGTGGTGATCGTTGTCGAAAGACAAGAGGAGGGCCATGCTCTGCCTGTCCAACGGCCGGTATACTACATCAGCGAAGTGTTATCCGAAACCAAGACACACTATCCGCAGATCCAGAAGCTGCTATACGCAGTGGTTTTGGCTCGGCGCAAGCTGCGCCACTACTTCGAGGCCCATCCCATCATCGTGGTCTCGTCTTTCCCTCTGGTAGAGATAGTCCGCAACAGGGAAGCCGATGGTAGAATTGCCAAGTGGTCCGTAGAGCTGATGGGAGAAACTCTCACCTACGCCCCTCGCAAGGCGATCAAGTCCCAAGTCTTGGCCATCTTCGTCGCTGAGTGGACGGTCACTCAGCTACCCCCACCAGAAATCCAAGCTGAATGTTGGACCATGTACTTCGATGGGTCGGTGATGAAAACAGGCGCCGGCGCTGGCCTCCTCTTCATCTCACCCCTCGGAGAGCACATGCGCTACGTAATACGCCTGCACTTCCCTGCGTCTAACAACATTGCAGAGTACGAGGCCCTCCTCAGTGGCCTCTGCATCGCCATCGAGTTTGGCGTCAAGCGCCTCGACGTACGCGGTGACTCTCAGCTCATCATCGACCAAGTGATGAAGGAGTCTAGCTGTCACGACCCGAAGATGGAGGCATACTGCTATGCAGTACGCCGCCTCGAAGATAAGTTCGACGGCCTAGAACTCAACCACGTCCCGCGCAAGTACAACGAGGATGCCGATGAACTAGCCAAGATCGCGTCAGGGCGACCACCATCCCCCCGAACATCTTTGCTCGCGACGTCGCCAAGCCCTCCGTCAACTTCAAGGATTCGGCGGAACCAGGCCCCTCGAATGCTGCCCCCCCCGGCGGGAACCCCTTGGCGGACGAGGCCGAGCCCATGGACAGTGACTTCGAGACCTCCTCCATGGACGAGGCCGAAGCAATGGAGATCGACGAAGCCTAGTCTCTGCAAGGTTGGCGCACCCAGTACCTCGACAGGATGATTCGAGGGATTCTACCCTCAGACCGCGCTTAGGCGCGACGCCTCGCTAGGCGGACCAAGTCCTTGATCCCAATCGACAACGAGCTGTACAAACGCAGTCCCTCGGGTGTTTTGCAGCGATGCATCCCCATCCCCGAGGGCAAGGAGCTGATCCGTGACATCGACGCTGGCATCTGCGGTCACCACGCCGCGCCGCGCACCCTCGTGGGTAACACGTTTCGACAAGGCTTCTACTGGCCCACCGCGGTCGCCGACGCCACCGATGTCGTACGAACCTGCGAGGGTTGCCAGTTCTATTCCCGGAAGAGCCACCTCCCGGCCCACGCTCTGCAGACAATCCCCATCACGTGGCCGTTTGCCGTGTGGGGATTGGACCTCGTTGGCCCGCTGCATAAGGCGCCCGGGGGCTACACCCACTTGTTGGTGGCAATCGACAAATTCTCCAAGTGGATCGAGGCTCGACCCATCGGCAAGATTAGATCCGAGCAAGCTGTTCTGTTCTTTACTGATATTGTCCTCAGGTTCGGGGTCCTGAGCTCGATCATCACCGACAACGGCACCCAGTTCACAGGCAAGAAATTCTTGGCATTCTGCGACAGCTACCACATACGCGTGGACTGGTCGGCTGTGGCACACCCACAGAGGAATGGGCAAGTGGAGCGTGCCAATGGCATGATCCTCCAAGGACTGAAGCCAAGGATCTTCAACAAGCTGAACAAGTTTGGCCGGAGGTGGCTCACAGAGCTACCCTCGGTTATTTCGAGCCTGAGGACGACCCCAAGCAGAGCCACGGGCTTTACCCCGTTCTTCCTCGTCTATGGCGCCGAGGCCATGCTCCCCACGGACCTGGAGTACGGGTCACCGAGGCTCAACGCCTATCAAGAGCAGCAGTACCAGCAAGCCCGCGAGGACTCGCTGGATCAAGTGGACGAGGCTCGAGACGTGGCACTCCTACACTCTGCATGTTATCAACAGTCCCTGCAAAGATATCAAGCGCAGAGAGTTCGGCGCCGAGACCTCAACAAATGGGACTTGGTGCTGAGGCTTCGACAGGACAACAGGGGCCGCCACAAGCTCTCACCACCGTGGGAAGGCCCATACATCATCGCCGAGGTGTTCAAGCCCGGCACGTACAAGCTGGCGAACGAAAACGGCGAAGTCCTCACCATTGCTTGGAACATACAGCAGCTACGTCGCTTCTATCCTTAGAGTTCCAAGCTATTTGTACATCGTTTGTACTCGCATTTATGATTTCCCAAAACAATAAAGGAGTATGCTTTACTTGTTTATTTTTGGGAACTTTCCGGACCCTCAGGGGCTTGGAGGCGCACGAACACTGAGGTACGCTTGGCTTTACCCCCGGCAAAACCAAGCCTCCCTCGGGGGCTACCACGGGGGGAACCCCCGAACGTCCGCAAAAAATTCCCAACATTTTTCCGAAAAATTTCCGTATCTAAGTTTCTCGTATACTTGGAAAAAAACGGACGCGAGGCATGAGAAACTACGGTACGGGGCCGGCCGAGCCGTGGGGCTGCCTATGCCTCCGAGATACGGCACCCCCCTCACCACCTCACGCCTAAGTCGCTTATGAACGCGAAATTCCTCGCAGAAGTTTACCAAAGTCGCATATGAGAACACGAAAATAGAGTAAAGAAAACGAGGGCTCGAACGTATAAGGCCTCGATGGGCCACACTGTCGATTTACAATTACCAATTTCTTACATCCACAAGTACTATTACGATAAAGTACTAACTTATTACATGGGCTCCGAGGCCCAGACTACCTACAGGTTATCATCCCCCCTTGCGGGTCTTCTACAGCATCGAATTCGGCTACGGGGGGATGTCGGCTTCCAGCTTCAAGGCCAGGACGGTGGCGAACCCCTCGACGGTGGCGTCGGCATCGTCCATGATGGCCGACGCAGTGTCCGGGCTGGCGTCGTTGGGGACCACGTAACCCGACGACACTCTTTGGAGGTCCATGATGTAGTGCGTCGAGGCCACGGCGAGGGCTCGTAGGACACCAAGGCGGAAGGTGCTCTTGGTGTGCTTGGCGATCCGGCCACCTAGCGCTCGCAGGCGGCTGATCACCGAGCTACCAGACATGGCGTCCTCTCCCTCGAGCTCCTGGCACACGCTCACAGCGGTCCGCTCCAGGTCAATGTATTCAGCCTGCGCCGTCATGAGCGCGGTGTTGACCGCCTCCTTCGCCGCAGTCTCGTCCGCCACTCTTTGCCTCAGCTCTGATAAAAGGAACCAAGATAAGCTGCGATAAATTAGGATCCAACAACAGCGAAATCTCGAGCACTCACCCGCGATATTCTTCTGCGCTTCCTCCTGCTGGACTCGGGCGGCCTCCTCGAGCGAGGACAAGGAGTCCTCCTTCTCCTTGAGGGCGGCCTCCACGTTCCGGATGGCTACCTCCTTTTCCTCGAGGGCTTTGCCCTTTTCCTCGAGGGTCCCGGAGAGCATGGCGACGGTCGCCTTTTCGCGCTGGAGCTCGGCCTCCTTCTGCTCGAGCACCGTCCTAACATGCTGTAGCTCGGCAGTCTGCGCCTCGGCCTCCTGAGCCTTTTGCTCTGCCGCGGCCCTCTGGACGTCGCGCTCGCCGGCGGTCCACGCCAGCTCTTCCTCTAGCGCTCGCTGACGCGCCCCCAGATCTGTCATCTTGGTGTTGGCGTCGATGTTCTGGAGCACCAAGTCGGCATTGTGCTGCCCAAGCCAGCGCATTTGGGAGTACAGCCGGGTCAGCTCGTCGCTTTTTTTGCACGAAATGTCCCTCAGCCGCGGCAAGTGGAAGAGCGTGAATAAAACACACAAAATCAATGACAAATACAAATGATTCCAGGGAGGGAGCCACCTACCTGGCTCATCTGGAAATCCGTCATTCTATGGAGCTCTAAGGCGCGGTCAAGGTGGCCCAGAATCTGAGAGCCGGCCTCGAACTGCGCCTTCCAGACGGCCTCCTCCTCTTGCTCATTGCAGAGAAACTCCAAGGGGACCCCGGACTGGATGATCGCAACGTGACGGGGCCCCTCGGACGTCCCCGCGTTGAGTACCTCCTCGGAGGACGACGTGAACTCGGTAATCCGGTCGGCGGCGCTGGCCGCAGCAGCAGGGTCGATGTCCCTCGAGTCCCCGAACTGCTCGCTGCTCTCCGGCAGCTGTGTAACACCCTAATTTAATTTTTCAGCTTTTATAATAATTTAATTGGTTTATTTAATTTTTTCTAGGATTTAATATGCTTAGCCTTGCATTTATAATTTATTTTTGCTTTATAAAGTAATTAAAATTTATTGTAGATTTAACATGTTTGTGCATTCATGCTGGAGCATTGTTTTATTTGTTTGAGTGCTAGAGTTGAATTCAAATTTAAATTTGAATTCAAATAGGTTGTGTGAAGTTTGGAAAAGAAAAAGAAGAGAGAAAACTAGAAATAGGAAAGGGTCAAACCCACTTAGCTCAACCCAGCAGCCCACCTTCCGCTTGGCCCACCTTCAGCCCAGTCGGCCCAGCGTGCGGCCCGTGTTCCTCTTTCCCGCACCAGCCCAGCCGGCCCAGTCCGCTTCTCTCCCTTCCCGCAGGCCCAGCTAAGCCGGCCCAGCCCGTTCCTCTACACACGCTGCGCTTCCTCCGGTTCCTAGCGCTGCAGCGCCCTTCCCAGTCTGCGTACGCGCGCGCTACCGCTGCCAGCATGGCCGCACGCGCTCGCCCGTTGCTCGCTCACTGACCGCGGCCCACGCGCCAGGACGCCTCCCCGCCCCGCGCGCGTCACCCCTCCCTCTCTCTGACCGAGCAACCCCGCTTGTTAGCTGCGCCTCCCTCCCAGCTGCTGACAAAGTGCCCCACCCGCCAGAGCCTGCGCACGCGCTCCCTCAGCAAACCGGGTCACTGCCATCCCGGCCCCCTCTCTCAGTCTCCTAGTGCGCCCTGCCCCGCTGACGAGCCGACCCAGCAGCACACGCAGCCCATGTGCCAGGCACCAGCAGCGCGCAACACACGCGTCCAGCACGCTCAGGCCCACTAGTCAGCGCTCTCCTTCCTCCTTTCCTTTCTTTCCCGAGCAGACCTCGCGCCCGAGATCATCGGGGAGATCGTGGGATCCCCTCCCCGCTGCTCCACACCGGGATCACCGCCCTGCTCCCTTTAAACCATCCCGTGATGCCCCTGGGCACGCACCTTCCCTCTGAACGCGACCCAGAGCCGAACACCGCTGCTCTCGCAAAGCCCTGCCGTGCCGGAACTCTGCGCCGCCGTGCTTCTGCCGCTGCACTACCTCCCGAGCCACCACAAGCACTGCAAGAGTTTCGCCGTGCGTCCAGGAGCCCATCTGCGCACTCCTTCCCCGGCTGTGAACCCTGTAACGCAGGGAATTCCTTCTCCGCAGCACCACCGGCAAGTCCCTACGCTGCTGAAATTACTGGCCGCCGGCGATCCCCGGACCTTCCTCACCTCCCGCTGCACCGCCGCAGGACTTCAATGAGTCGATCAGTGGAGTCCAGCAGCTCGGAGAGCCTCTGCAGCGACCACCTCCGCGAGCTCTGCGTCGACCTTGCCGCCAGAAGGAACCGCCGCCGCTCGACGTCGCTCGTTGACGCTGTTCCAGGAAGTTCCCAGTTCGAGCTCTACACGTCCCGCGATCAGCCCGCGCCGTCGCAGCTCTCCCCAGTGCCCTAGGTGAGATCCCCATGCCGAGAGCTTTCCGTTTTGCCACTTCCGGGCGTTTTCCGTGGAGCGTAGATCGATCTCGGGTTGTAGCATAGAGCTTCTGTAGGTGTGTTCATGGAGTCTGTGCGTTCAGCACGTTCTTTGGCGATCCAGAGGAAGAAGAAGGTCCACAGCCGTTCGATCAGAGACCTATGGTGTGGATTAGATCATGAGATACCCCTTCGTGTGGACCTGGTTCACCGTAGACCGCAGTTATAGCTCTCAGGTCCATAGATTCCGTAGACCGAGTTCACAGCACAGTACACAACCATATCCCCACGTGAAGGCTGCTGTACACATGCCACTTTTGCGTTTAAGTCCCTCGGTTTCTTGGGAATCAACCCGCGGTTCTAGTAGTTCAAAAATAATTAGATTTACGTCCTGTTTCTAACACTTAAGCCCCTGCGCTTTCCAGTATTTGAACCCGCCGTCCACCCTTGGCAGTTTTACACGTTAGACCCTAGAACTACCTTTTAATTATGTTTAGGCCCTTGATTTTTACAGAAAACCCCCTGGAACCTTAGTTTTCTTGCAGTTTAGTCCCTGAACCTTGTTTTTAGCCTAGAATATGCGTTTTAGCTCCGTTTTAGGCGTTCTTTATGCCCACGCGATCGTTGTAACGCGTAGAATAGTTTTAGACTAGTTTAGTGTGCTGTTTCTATGTACTGATGTACTGTTTCTTAGTTTTTGTTATTGTTTGCATGTATGTTTATGTTGTGCATTGTTTTGGCCATGTGTTCGTGAGTAGACGTTGATCCATCTGAGGAGCCCCAGTACCAGTACCCGGAGCAACCGTCTTCCGAGCAGTTTGAGCAGCAGCCAGAGCAGTACGAGGAAGGCAAGTATAACATGAACACCACCTATCACCTTTAATTACATTTTCATACTGCATTTAATACTGTATGCCTATAAGGATTTCCTAGCCACATTTATCCTTTATATATTACCTTGGGTTGCATTTTGGTTAATTGTGCTAGGTGCCGCGCTATAACACACTCTGGTCCTTTTTAATTAATTTGATTAATGGTTTACTTGAACTTAATCCTGAGAGTGGCCCTCTGTGTGGATGAGTGGCTCACGTCTCGTTAAAAGATGGTTTTTGTAGAAACATGGTTTAGTGGGCCAGCACGGTGCTTAGTGCTTGGTTGGCCACTCTCCATAAGGTCCGGTTCATAGAGCGACAACCTGGGACAACAGCGCTACCACAAGGCTAGAATGGGATAGACTTGGCTTACTAATTAGGTCTTTTTGGTTTGGAGTAACTTACCTGCGGGGCAAGAGTAGTAAGCTTCAATGGTCCCTGCTCCTCCGGCTTGGTCTGTGCTTGGATTGCACTCCTATGCTTGTACCCCCGGAGGTGGGCCCCATCGTCGCTGACCTGACTCTCGCGGTTACGCCTTACCAACGAGATTCTTTGTAACGGCCTCGTAGTGAGTCGCTAGTCATCTCACCTAAGGAAGTGTGATGAACCTCTGGCGTAGCTCACAACTTGTGGGTAAAGATGTGCAACCTCTGCAGAGTGTAAAACTGGTATACTAGCCGTGTTCACAGTTATGAGCGGCCCAGATCCTTCTTTTGATTAGTGGGGTTATCTCCTTCCGACGAGGGAGGTGCCTCTCGGGGTTACCTTGGTGGCTTGGTTTCGGTTTGGTTCTCAGTAGCATCATGATTAAATTTGGCTAATTACTATGTAATTGGGTTAATGGTAATTCATCAACTCGTAGTCAATAGCTTTAATAAAACTTGCCAAGATTAAAAGCTAATGTAGTTCAGTCAGCCAACCTAGAGCCTCATAGTTTGTGTTATACTTGTTGAGTACAAGTTGTGTACTCACTCTTGTCTCTTCTCTACTTTTTCCTCTTGGCTACGCTACTGCTGCTCAGTTCCTGCCGACTCGAGGGAGTTCGTCCAGCGCTACCGGGACTACGAGGACTTCTAGGTGTTCGTCTCCCAGTCGACGTCCCTGTGGTGCCCTGCTTCAGCTTCGGAGAGTACTTTTATCGTATTTGTACTTCGCTTCCGCTGTATCAGACATTTTTGTCATTAATGTAATAAATAACATTCGTATTTTCGATTTATTATGTCTTATTCGTGATATGTGCTGTGATATACTGTTCATTCTGTGGTATATACGTGTGACTTGATCCTGGCACGTATATGATTGCTCGGTTTATGTTCTTTTATAAACCGGGTGTTACAGAGTGGTATCAGAGCTGTATCGACTGTAGGACGAAGCCTAGATAGAACTTGTCGAGTTTTAAGTCCTTTTCTCTCTCAGCCTTGTCTGCTGAAACTATTTTGCTATTATACTCCTTGAATTCTGAATATCTTACTCGTCTTCCCTTGATTTTTCTCTATAGAATTAGTTTCCGTAGCTTTGGCCCTGAAGTATCTCACCGACCCTTTTCATTCTAGGATTCCCTGACCTCAACACGATAGAACGTTTTGCGACGCGTTGTGTTAGTCGAGTTGTGTGTTAAACTCGGCTGAAGTATAAATTTGTATGCTTGTCTTTATGCAACATGTTTGATTTGGATTTTTGGTTGATTGCATAGTTTACTAGTTAAAATTTGTTTAAAGAAAATCAGTCATAGTCAACCCATCAACATAATTATAGAGAGCTTGATTCTCGACATGTGTATCTCTAGAGCACTCGGGATCCTTTCTCTTCTGGATGGTCTGTAGCTCATCGACTGATGGACTGTCGATGAAAAGGGAATCCTCTGCTAGCTGCTCTTGATGAGACCTCTTCCTCTTTGTACCGGAGAACAACCTCTGGTTTCTCTTAGTTGTGGCTTCATCTTCAGTCGCACGAACTTGACGACAAGGAACGCCATAGAATTGGCAACACGGGCAAGTTTCCTCACCATCACCCATTGCACTGTCTCCAAGGTCTTTTTGTTCTGCCGACATCTAAGCTGGGGCAAAGAGGAAAGACAGATTGGTAAGGTCAAGGAAGAGAGAAAAACTCCAGATAGGTGTTACATAAATCCGGGAAAAAGGAACTATAGCATAACTCTTCTGTCTCATCTGAGAGATTCTCAAATTCTTCAGTACTATCTGTAGGCCGGGGTGTCACAAGCTGCAACACTGGCACCACGTTCTCTGGCGCCGTTTGCGTCGTCATCGCTGCAACAACACCGTCGTCCCGGGCCCCCCGCAAGCTCCGGGACGCAGGTTTCCTCCACTGCCGGCGCCATTGGCGCCGACTCCTCCTCCGCGACACCCTCGACCCCAGCCCTTGGGGGCTCGGGGACGAGGGTCTCCACCCCTATTTGGCTGGCGGGGCGTTCCTGCGCGCCCCCAACAGTTTCAACTTCTCCTGCGACCGGCCGGGCGGCGCTATCCGCGTCGCACCGACCGGCCTGGACTTCGACGTTCGGCCGGGTGGCATCATTTGCGCCGCCCCGGTCGACCTCCCCCTCGGCATCAGCCTGAGCGGCTGTTACAGCGCCGCCCTGGCCGGCGTCGCCCCTGCTCTCCGGCGCTCGAGCCTGTTGGGCCTTCTGGGCCCCTCGAGCCATCGCCTCCTGGAGCCTCGCTGCCTCCGCCACAATGTCCACGACGGGCAGGGGCTGCGGTGCCGTGTGCGGCGTGGCGCGCGCCCCGGTCTTGGGGGCCTTGGTCGGCGCAAGCGGGGCTGCATCCCTGGCGATGGCCCCGGAGCTGTTAATCGGGGAAGAAGCGCTGAAGTCAGCAGGATTGGGGGTCGATTAAACGAATGCGAAGAATAAAATCAAAATCACTTACCCTGACCGAGCGCTCATGCTGCGCTTGCCCGAGCCGCTCCTTCGGGCCTGCGGCACACTAACACCTCTCGACGACTGACCTGAGAGCATCGTCCTTGGATCGGCCTGGAGCCTCGAGGCCGTCTGCGCGGATGTCTCCGCGCTCGCCGCGGACCCGTCGCCACCCGTCTACACTGCGGGCGCAGGTGTCCTCCTACCCGTCACCGGTAGAGACGACCTCTGTCCTGTCACGGGCGTAGACGATCTCCCGCCCACTGCCGGCGTGGGAGACCTTCGTCCCACTGCTGGCGAGGGCGACCTCCTCCCCGTGACTACGAGGGGCGGATCCACCAACGACCTCAACGTGAGCCTCGCCTCACCCAGCGTCACGAGCATATCCTCATCGCCAGCCCCTCGATAGACCGGCAGGGAACCCGCGCCAGTCGCCGGCTCGTCGTCGTCCGAGAAGTTGATCTCGGCATCCGAGGAGCCCTCCTCGTCCACGGTGGACTCGGGCGTGGCGGGCCGCGGCTTTCCCTCCACGTGTGCAATTTTGCACGCCTTATCGTGCTTTTCCTTCCTCTTCCTCTTCCTGACGGCGGCCGCCTCCGCCGTGTCCTTCTGTTTCTTCATTGCCTCTGCGTGCAGAAGGTTGACTTCGCGTTCCTCCGGGACAGGAGGCCTCGAGGTGTAGCCCCTACGGCTCACCCCCTGCGAAACGCAACCAAGTCAGAATCAGGGAGTGGGGAGAGGAGTAGCACAAATCGGCAACGAATTGAAACTGGAACTTACCACAGAAAGGTACCCCGTCTCGGGGCACATCTTGATCTCCCAGAGATCGTTCGGGTCGTCGGGGAACTCCGCCACCGCGTTCTTCGCCCTCTAGGCAGCGACGTCATGGGGGAGCAGCACGAGCAACGTCCTCGAGCCCGAGCCCGGGGCCTCGGGGGTGAGGTCGAAAATTGGCAGGCTCCTCTCCGTGAGAGGAATCACCCTCTGCCGGTGAAAGTTCGCGATGACGGCTGCCGCCGTCAACCCCCTCCTCGTCAGATGCCACAACGCGTCGGTGAGAACCTCGAGCCTGGCCTGATGCAGTGGGGGCGATACCCCCCAGTCCCACTTCTCCATCCTCTCCCGGAGCACCTTGTTGGTGAACGCCGGGAGCCGGTTGCCGAAGTTGCGCAGGTAAAACCACCCTCGGGTCCACCCGGCGTTGTTCGTCGTCATCCTGTTGGGGATGTACAAATTCCTCCGGGATGGGCGCAAGTGAAGCATCAGATCGCCGGCACAGGCGAACCTCTTCGGCTGGCCCCGCACATTCTTGATGAAGAGCTCGCCGCGGAACAAATGGATCCATAGATCCCAGTGTGCCTCGATCCCCAGATACCCCTCGTAGACAGCGACGAATACTGCCACCTGCAAGATGGAGTTGGGGCCGAAGTTGTGCAGCTCCACCCCGTAGTACTCGCACAGCGCCCGCATGAATCTGCCAACGGGGACACCGAATCCCTGCTTGTGGAGTCGCACAAGGCTCACGACGTAGCCCTCGGGGGGATTCGGTTCGGTCTCCTCCGGCTGCGGGGGAATCCACGCCGGCCGCTCCGAGTTGATGTTCACCGGCAGCAGCCTGTCGGCGACCAGCTGCTCCAAAACCGCCACGGTGGCGATGGACTTCCCCCACGACAACGGCTCCTGGACATCCGACATCGCTTCGAACCGCTGAGGGATGCGGGAAGGCAAGCTCCACGGTGGCTAAGGTACGCTCCCGCTCTCTCCTTCTTCCTCCTCTCACTCTCGGCTATGGGCTCATGATGCAGGGGAGGCGGACAAGGCAGGGGAGACGAAGGCAAAGTAGCCAGGAGAGCCCAAACAATCACCCCTTCCCAGCTTTTATCCATCATGACGGGCGGATTTGCCGCCACAACCCGAATCCACCGCATTGAATGCGGTAGATTTTGCTGTCCCTGACGGCTGGGCCCCATGACCGCGGAGTCCCCCACGCGCACACTTGGCAATAATTAAGGTGTGGTAACCGACGGGCACGGCACAACTGTAGCACTGTTCCATCCGTCAGCCGCCGCCCACGCCGCTTCGTCTACCCGAGGTAGCCGCCTGAAAAGGCGTGGCCGCACTGCACCGCACGTACCGGGCCACGTCGCCCACGACCAGCGGAAGACCCGCGCGCACGATCTACAACTCCGCGCCGTTTGCGAACCGTGACGGAATATTCCTTTTGGGGGGCTCTTCACCCTCGAAGGAGTCTTATTCCGAGGCCTTACTGATCAGGGGTTCGAAGCCTGGCCCGTCGAGGGTTCGACAGGCGCCCCAGATCGCCAGAGTCAGGGACTGCATGGATGTGCCATACAAGCTACCCTCAAACGCGGAGTTCGAGACATCCTACGTAGTGTTCAAGGCCAGTCGAGGGTGCCTAGCAGGGGGTCCCATCGAGGGAGAGCATCGAGCCCTCGGACCCTATCGAACGGGTCCGAGCCCCACCTAGCGAACCTTTGCGAGTGCTTTATGTGACGTGTCCAGGGACCACGAGCCGACCCTTATCGAATGGGGCACGGACATCCACTTGAACCACCCGCTAGCAGCTCACTGAAGCAGCCATAGCTCCCGGCCCGGGCATGGGTAGTATGGTGCGCTTCACCCCTCCTCCCTGGGGAAGGGCGACAAGGGTCGTAATAAAAGTCGAGGGTCCCCTGAACGCCTTCACACAGGCCGGGGCTCGGGGGCTCCTCGCACACCGCGGCTTAGGTCGCACCCTCGAATGGATCGACAACCATCGATTATGAAGTTCCACGTGTTTAACCAAAACCCCCACTCTTAATGCGCACCTGCCAGATGGTTCCGCAGGACTCTGAGTCGCTGCGCCAGCACGAAAAATGCTGAGGCCGGCTGAAAAGAATGCCGATGCCAGCTGAAAAAGACCCTGGACGGCCACCCTAGTAAAGCAACCAGGCAGGGCGACGTATATAGCGCTTGGACGAGTGCAAACACTCCTCCAAGGCCTCGGGGGCTACACCCGCGGGTGCGCTGGCGCGCCCCCGCGGAGGAAACTTCACACATTTGAGGACCAAAATCCTCTGCAGGCTTGCTCGAACGCCCTCAGCAGCACGACGTCGACATGCCCAGCGGCGGCACCATGGTACTCGAGGCAACTATGATCTGCATAGGCAACTTGGAGTGGCCACCTCACTACTTCTCCAGCGACAAACCCCGACTCTGGATCAAAATCCTCCAACAATGCTTCCAGGAGCACCGTTGTGCCCTCGCCGGGCAAACTAAGGCCGCCGCGGTCAGTACTCGAGCCACACCCTCGAAGGGTTAAGCCTCTGCGGGGCTGAGGCACACCTTTACACCCTCGGTCATCCTCTCCGCGAAGGAGAAGGAGACTTCATTGCTATTTATAAACAAAGATTACAAAGGGTTACCGGCTCGAAGCCGTCGAAAAGTACAAACGCATTGCCACCTGCATGGCAATTTTCCCTGTCCTGGGGAGGAGCGAGCGCCGATGAAGAACACCGAGTCCTTGGCCGACATGACGACCAGGCTGCTCGGGATTGCGAGGAGCAGCCCCCAGACCGCACGGGTCTGGCGGGATGCCCTCCTTGCAAGCTTTCTTCTAGCGTCTCCTCCACCGAAGACCTTGCGGGGGGTCAAGCTGGCGGGCAGCACCCTTTGCACCATCTCCCCAAGAGCGACGTTGTCGCCAAGAGGGACGATGCGGAGAACGGCCACCAAACCTGGCACCGACGCCATGGTCAGGCATCTCAACACCACTTCAGGCTGAGGGACATCGCAGAAGCAGGACCCCACATGCCCAATGTTCTTCTGGTAATCCCACCGAAGCTGAGGGACGGTGAGCACGCCCTCTCCAGCTTTCCTCCACTGGTCGCAAGCATTCTTCTAGCATCAGAGCCTAAAGAAACCAGGCCACCCCGTCCAGGGGATTGCCGGGAAAGGCAAAGGGACACATTATGAGACTTAGGCGAAGTTAGAAGTAAGAGCGGAGAAGTTGGATAGGAAAGGAAGTCCCACGACCCCTATTTTATAGCTGCGTCGGGTACCAAGCCTTAAGCCTGTCGCAGAGGGAAGGCTTGGACCGCCCGTGACGGTGCGGCACCCCACGATTGAAAGATACCTTCGGTTACCGTGCCGGTACATAACCAAACAACGCAAAGCCGAGCCCCTGGACGCTGACCAGCGCAGCATCAGCGCTGGCCGATTGCCCTCGAACGGCACGTCGCAAGGCGACCAGGGAAAGCAGGGCTGAGACCCTGAGCGCAGGACAACGCGGCAATATCACCAGCTGCAGAGCAGCAGGCGCCATCATGGCCCTGGCCTGCTCAGCACGCTGACGCATCTCGTCCCCGGAACAAAACAAGAAGGGGTGCACGCCTTGGAGTACTTTTTCCGCAGGTGCACTGCCCGACCGACGAGTTGTCGCGTCCGCCAGGCCAGCACCCGGATGCGCCTGGCGGGAGCGCAGTAACGATCGATTACATCAAGGGGTAAAATTGCTGAAATACACTTTGGCCGAATCCCCTGACTCGACCAAAGGCTCGGGGGCTACTTCAGGTACCATGATTAGGGGGACACTAATCAGGGGTCTAAAACCACCCTAAAAACACAAACACATGCTGGGCAACCGGGCCCACGAAGGCCTACAACCTCCTTCCAATCTGGAAGAAAGGAAAGGACTCAAAGAAGCCCAACACGCGGCCCACGTACGCAGTGCGGCCCATCCGCACCCCCCTCGGACCCGCGGGGTGATCTTTGCCTTGCTCGAGGGCTCCCCGCCGAAGCCCTCGACCGCGCCTCGCGCCTCCGCCTCGCTCGAGGGTAGCGAGCCTACCCTCGGGGGAGCATATCATCTCCGCCTCGCTCGAGGGTAGCGAGCCTACCCTCGGAGGGGCGAATCATCTCCGCCTCGCTTGAAGCCACCCCTCGACGGAAAAGTCAAACGGCCCTTCCGCTCACCCGCCCGCCGTACGGAGGCATTAAATGCCAACCACTCCTCCACAGCGCCCGGGTCTGACGACGCCAGGCCGCCATTCCCCACAGTGGTTGTGACCAGAGTCTCGTCCACCAACTCCAGTCACTGCTCCGCCATCCCGGACGCTGTGGCGACACTGTGGGAACCTGCGACGCAGTGCAAGACGTGCTCGGCACTGCTCCAGCTACTATACTGCCAACTCCCCATACCTCCTTCGTACTTTCCCTTCCGCGGACAGTACTGCGATGCATGTTTTTGTCCCAGTGTTATAAATGCGACCCATTGGCCTGTAGGACCCTCGGAACGCCGCCACGCAACACCTGGAGGACGGTACCCCCCACAGCAATGACCACACCGCCCGCTGGAGCCGCCAGGATGCCGGCGCGATCTCCACAAGACCAAGGACGATGCCCAGGATGACTGCCACGCCCGGCGCCATACCCCATAGTGTACTTCCCATAGTGCTCGACCACTGCACCCCCGCGATTCGGGGAGAAGACGACGACTTCCACGATCCCCTGTGCATGTACACCGTCCCTCTTTGTGTCTATAAAAGGAGGAGGCGGGCTTTCCCTTAAGGGGGGGTCGGCCCATTCGGTAGAACACAACACTCAGCACTACTCGCAGAGCACATGCGCTCTTCTGAGCCTCGATATTGGCACTCACCTCAATCAACTCCCCCTCTAGCAGAGACTTGGGAGCTTCCCTCCCTCTCTCTTCTCGCTTGTACCCCCTACTACAGGCACCCCCGGTGTAAGACAGTACAGTGCTCTCGCACACCCCTTTGCTGGACGTACAGCCCCACGGCCAGAACCAGGATAAACCCGTGTGTTACTGTGTTGCCTCTTGCATCAACATCTGGGACGAGGAACACGTAGCATCATCACTGGTTGGGTCCGGACCGCCGGGTCAGGACATCGACACAATTATACCCCTACACTTTTCCAGAGTGGCCCCGATGTTTTCAAAAATTACAACCAAGCCCTTGCCCCTCAAAAATATTTACAAAAAGGCCCTTGAACCGCCGTTCGACCCCTAAACCTCCCTGTAACCTATCATTTCATGCTTCAAACAATCTCCGATCGACCTGAAACTTTACCATCTTGTCACAATTAAGGACCGAGTTGGTGTGTCATCTCACCTAACTCCACTATCGTGCAAACCACTCGACCATTGTATGGGCAACGGCTTAGCATAAACCCCTCTAGTTAGTCTAATAGCCATCAGGAGAGCTGAGAGCAACGGGTGATCAAGAAAAAGGGATAAGCTCTGTGTGACTTATGCCCCAGTTAAACCTTGGAGATATGTCAATGGCCTCTTGGTGGATCCCGTGGTGGCTAGTCAGGACTAGCTAAGGTGGGTAATGGCTTTGTTGGGATCTGCACCGACACTAAGGTGATCGGGCTGTGGTACCCCGCTTGTGGATAAAGTTGCACACCTCTGCAGAGTTAAAATCTATTCGAATAGTCATGCCCACGGTACTGGGCAAGTTACGGTGTGGTCACATAACTAGTGTTTCTTCTGGGAATGGATGGGTTAGCATGAGTGGTTTTGGAAAAGTGTCCTGCAGTTGCACCGTGTGCTACGACGGATGAGGAGTCCGGTAGCAACTTAAAACTTGGACCTTGTGTGGATCAACACTATGTGTTACTCGGTACAAGAAAACTTGCTTTGAAAATCCTTTCTTTCAAATGAACCCCTGCATACAAGTTAGCTTTCCGCAAATTAAACCATAACCTTATCCTTGATTTACCTTGTGCATTATATTCTGTTTATACCCCTTCCGTGGGTGTGGTTGGACTTGCTGAGTATGTTTGTACTCAC
Source organism: Panicum virgatum (assembly GCF_016808335.1). Lineage (NCBI taxonomy): Eukaryota > Viridiplantae > Streptophyta > Magnoliopsida > Poales > Poaceae > Panicum > Panicum virgatum. The sequence goes on along the minus strand of NC_053142.1, from coordinate 47,623,811 downwards.
CCCATTCTTAATTTTGACAGATGAAGATCCAGACTTCGTTCCCGAAGACGTTGAGTAGAGGTTCCGCCTTGCATCCAACCTTACCTGTGGATTGGGTCACCCGCAGGAAGTTCCGTATGACGCAAGACTTCTGCGTAGAGTTGTACGCTGATGTACCATCTGATGTAATAAAAGTGTTATCAGTCTCCTAGGACTGATATTGTATCACTTTTAAGTCTTCTCTCACGAGGGGACGCTTCAGTTTTATAATATGTTATTTACACAAACAGATTTGCCTCCCATCCTCCCTTAAAATAAAGAACATCAAAGGGAAAACTAGCTATTCAGGACTCATACAATCAGAAATGCATGTTTCTATGCTTCATACTTGCATAACTGGTAAGCACCTTTCGTGACCTGCAATGCGACAACACAAAAAAAAGGACCAAATCAGTTAGCATGCAACACATAACAAATATTATTTTGCCTAACTAATAACAATGATTTGCTTAGACTCAACTTGCTTAGACTTGATTGCCTATGAGCTTGAATTATTCTACCTTACCAATAACATATTGTTGCCTAATGGTAAAAATAAACAAGAAAAACTTATAGAACATGTCCTAGTTTTAGCCACAAAGCCACTCATTAATCAAAAAGACATGTCGATGGCTTGAAGCTAAAACAAATCTTCAATCATCTTTGGACCGAAACATTATCTTCACTGGGGCATATAATTGATCAAAATTTAAAAATTAAAACTAAAGAAATGACATCAATTCAAGCAAAAAAGAAGCACCCCTAAACATTGGGGCACTGATTAGAAGCATGAATGATTAATTCCAGCAAATACTAAGTCAAACGTTGAGTTTTCATATATCATAACAGAAATAATGTCATATGAATTAAAACTGTGTGAACTGGGGTGGGGGGAAGAGATTGCTTCAACTTGTTGGCCTTCTCAGCATCAAAGATGCAGAGGGTGTACAAGTACTTGAAGCAGCGCACCTTGAACTTGACAACATACTTGCTCCTCTTGATCTTCATAGAATGGGCAATCTTCCCACTCGCGCTGAGAAGGAAGTCCTTGATCTCGTGGATCTGCTTCGGCTGCAGTCAAATTTGTTTCACAAAACTATTAGACAAAGCATAGACATAAGATGACGCTACTGACTAGAGAGCAAAAGACTTTTTGCAACTAGAAACCATAGACTCCCGTATACATGTTATTTCAATGGTGGCTTACTTATTGCCTAGATAAATACACTGAATTGCCTTTATTCTTAACATATTATTGCCTAGATAAATGCATTGAGTTGCGTATATAAAATTAGAAGAACTACCTAGATAAATGCTCTGAGTTACTTTTGTTCTTAACACATTATTACCTCGTGAAATAAATATTGTTGTCTAGAAAAATGAAGACAGTACAAATTCCTTCCTGATAGAGAAACAATGCCAAAAAGCACTGAAGATAGTACAAGTATAAACTGTAGCTATATTTTTTTCCTCTAACGTTTAATAACTAGATAAATAATATCGTCTTGTTCATTTGGTATATAAACTAAAGTCTATGCTGTGACTTCCTAAGAGATGAGATAATTAAATGTTTACCCAAATGACTATTGAATCGGGCAAAATTTGAAGGTTTGAGACCCAAGACTGATATCAGCTACAGTATGTGCATTTTAGAAAAAAATACTATGGCAGTCTCCATAGAAAGATTTAGAAATTGCTTAGTTAATGCTGCTTAACGACGAAATGCTTGTTGTGCTACAGGTTTGCAGAAGACAAAACAACAATTGCATAGAGAATGTGCCCTCTCCCCAGCACAGCCTAAAAAAAATCCTACTACCCACAGATAATTCCGAACTAGCATAGAGCTACCATAAGTAAAAAATACTATCAGCCATTTTCATTCAAGCTAACTTGTGGAAACAAGCAAAAGATTCTTCCTAAATGCTGTCCCGTAACACTGAATGATAGACCTCAATGTAAATCAAACCAAAAACAGTATTGATAAGTGAAAGATTGTTTCTAAATTCTTTCCGGTTAACTCTATATGATAGACCCAAGTGTAAATTAAAATGAATAATATTGTGATCATCCATCAACTGTAGTTGCATTTATAGGTTTGCAAAAAGACAAATGAAAACCCATTCCAAATTTTTAACTATATTTCCAATTCAGTTGAACACCGTCATGAAAGTAATTCTTCTGCTGCAGTAACTTTGTAAAGTGATATTGTTGCCCAAATGACATAATCCCAGCATACCTGAAGGTCAGGGCACTCCTCCCGAGCAAGCAACTGTAGAAATGCGGGGGAGCACTCCAGCCGCTGCTGCCGTTCTGCACCTCTTCGCCAGCACGCTGCCGCGGCCGCAGTTGCAGATGCCGACTATGATGTCAACGCGTCGTCACCGCCCTCGCCTCATGCATATCAAGACTTACTACCCGAATCTGCAGGTAGAAACAATTGAGATGTCATTTCAAAAGAGAATGGTTCCACCTCGAAGCCATCTTCAAGATTCAACCAACCATAACTGAAGTTTATGTTTGTTTTTATTCAGGATTCAAGATGCCATGTTACTCTGGCCTTCGGATGCAACTTACAGTAAATCATTTTGTTTTCATTGTGCAAGAAGGGTGAAGATACAATGGAGCTCTTTGCTCACGTGGAATAGAAATTGGATAACAAAATTTCTTAACAAAATATACTATTATGCCTAGATAGAACAATATTATTGCTTATTGGAACCACTATTATTACCTCTATAGAATAATTTTAGGGGAAACCAACATTGCTGCATATACAGGATAACATTATTGCCTAATTTCTCCTATATTAACCCTATAACTCATCTATGGATGATTTTGTGTAGCGGGAATGGACTGAGAGGTTCAAGTTTATCTTCACCCTCTACCAAAAAAACCAATAAAATGAGCACCAGAATCAAATCGATTCCAGTCATAATCGCAGAGAGAGAGAGAGGGGCGCAGGGGGCAATCGCTCACCTAATTCTAACATGCTTTCACCACATCAGATCCAATACAGCCACGAGTTACTGATGGTTGCGCTTCCAATCGTCCTCTGAAGAATTCCAGATGCGCTCATGGATGAGCTCCACCAAAATAAACTGCAACATGTCGAAAAAAATCCTGTCAAAATCCAGTCACAGTCATGAGGGAGAGAGAGGGAGAGGGGCGCAGGGAGCAATCACTCACCTGATTCTAACCCTAAGCTTTGAACACATCGGATCCAATAGAGCCACGAGTTCCTAATGGTTGTGCTTTCAACCATCCCCTGAAGAATTTCAGATGCGCTCATGGATGAGCACCACCAAACAAACTGCAAAAATAAACCGAAAATCAATCGATTGCGGGGGAGAAATGGATGTGGCGCAAGAGGGGAACACTCACTCAAGTCTGATCTGCGCTTCAACCCCCAAAAATGTCGTGCAGGAGCCGAGATAGCGCGCCGCCGGTGGGGGATTGGAGCATACTGGCGGAGAAGAGAGAGAGGAACCCTAGGATGAGAGGGTGAGGAGATGAAATGAACGCCCGCCGCTGGCTCTTCAGTTCCTGATATGCAGTATATGTGGGACCGGTCAGTCAGCTGCACGTGGTCGGGCCGGACGTATCACCTCGATGGATACAGGCGAGAGAGACGGATGGGAGCGGCCGTGCAATTGGAATAAACTACGGCCGGCTGTAGAAGAGTCTTATCTTTTTTAAAGTTGGGAGTCGCGTCAAATTTCAACATGAAAAAGATACGGGCCCATCCATCCACAAAGAAAATTGACCAGACCAAACGTGCAGACGGACCGATTGCTGCGGGCGGGGCATGTCCTATGTTGGGGGCCGGTCCAGTTGGATGTTTATGAGCAATGACGGCCCGACGAGGCGACTGCACGTTACACCCAACGCGCGCAACGGGCGAGCGAGCTTTGCTTCGTCGCTGGCTGGCTGGCTGCCTGCCGACAGGTGTGCAATCAAAGGCCGCGGCGACTTGAGCACGTGCTAGCGGCCCAGCGCCTGCTTTCACGGTCACCGAACCACCGTACCACCGCGCACGGTGCAGCGCAGTAGGGAGTCTGTCGCGGGCGCACGCGGTTGCTTTAATTTCACCGCCGGCGACGACGAACGCGTTTGGCTTGAGCCGGCGGCAGCAGCAATAAGTTCTGACACGAACTTGCGTTGGATGCGAACGCAGGCGCTGCTCGCGGAACCTGTCCTGTACGGCCGCGGCACGTCTGCTAGTGGCGACGGCCGACGGGTGTGACGGACCGCGGCGACTTGCCGGTCGCGTCCACTGCCACCAGGGCAAGCTAGCAGCCGCGGTTTCTTTTACCGCGACGCTCCTCGTCCTCGATCGGTGTCTGGTGCGACGAGCGAGGCCACGTCCACCACCGGTGCTGGATCCGCACGCACGGGGACGCGGCGAGGCCTGGCGCATCCAGCGCGACGCCTCCTCACTTCCTCAGTCAGGCGGAACAAACGAGTTAGTCAGCACAGACCGATTTCCGACCGACGGGCCAAAGGATCGGACACACCATCACCTCGTCCGGAACAGCCGTGCAACTGGCGTGTGCGCCTGCCGGTCCCCTGGCGATGCTTGCCGTGTCCGGCTGCGGCACTGCGCGGTGGACCCGAAACATGGCGGCGCATGCACGTCTGACGGGTGTGAAAAGGCTGCGGCGACTTCACGGGCGCCCGCGGCTGCTTGTAGCGCGCCTGCCGCCTCTGCTGCTGGCCTGCTGCTGCCTGGTCTCCGATCGCCGCGCGCTGCTGCTCGTCGAGTCCACGAGCGCGGGCCGGGGCGCACGCGCGGGCTCTCGACACGCGACGCGGCTCCACGCTCTACCGGCCGGCCGTACAGGCACCGAACGAACAAACGTACGTACGTCACGTACCGCACCGGCCGCGCGTTCGCCTCCAAGTCCCAGCGGAGGCCGGTGGGAACGCGCGCGCTCGCCGGGGTCCATCAACCGGCGACCGTGGACTTTTCCGCCGCCCTCCAATCTCTTCCCTCGCGGGCCCGCGCCGCCCACGTCACGGACACCCCCATCTCGTCCACGTAGCGTGACGACGGCGGACGGCGGGGCCGGGCCGGGCCTACGCGTGTGCGGCGATAAAATGGGCGGGGCGCGGTGTGTCATGTGTGTCGTGTCGGCCCCGACCCGTTGGACGACCCGACCGGCGCGGCGGACCGAGCTGGCGTTTTTGAACGGATTACTGCACCAACGAACAAAAGAAGAACGCACATGCACACGCATGTTATGTATACTCGTTTCCGTTGCCTAGCGGCTCAGCTGATTTCGTTGCTGCGACTAGCTGGGATTTTGTTTTAATATAAAAAAGATGATCTAATTAACCTGATGCATGCTAGCTATCAGATAGATATTCAGGTTGATAGATGGCCAAGTTTTGGCCGGAGATGCTGGATGGATGGATGCTGCTGCCATTGACCGACCTCCTGCTTGTTTATTTTGTTTATAGGATGATCCCTATATGCCCATGTTTACTCCATGCTGTTTGTGGAGCTTGTGCTTGTGGTGGTATGAGAGTGCGTGCAATTTTGTATATATAGAGTATTATTACAGTAGTGACGACTGAGACGTACAGGCTCCAGATTAAACTGTACATAGACTACATGCTTTTGATGGTGATTGCACCGAAGCAACAATCAACGAGCTATAGAGCTACAGGCGACTTAACAAATCTACCCATACCGGCCGGCAGCTTCAAATGCCTCGGCCACTTGGTTTAAACAAGATGGAACGAATCAGGCGCGATAGGTTGCTGGAGAATGAGAGGATCCACATCAAAGTTTAGTTGTACAGACCTGTGCTCAACTGCTCATAGCTAGGCAGCTCCTAGACGTGAACTCTCTCCGTTCCAAAAAAAAAAATCACTTTAAAGCAAGTATTATGGTCCTAGTCAGTAGGCTAAATAGTTTGTATAGAATCCTAGCTGGAAGAGAGAGAGAGAGGGGGAGAGAGAGAGAAGAGGACAGACGACTCTCAAATCGGCGGCGTAGAACAACAAATCCAAGGAAAGGACAGGTGACTGTCTCACCGTGAAAAGCGGACCACATGCATCCAAATAGTCAACAATAAGATTTTTATTATATGAGCATTAGTTACATACTGTGAAAGTTGAGTGACTTGGCAAGGCTCATGAGTCGGCAGCCGGCATTCTTATTTATGCTTGCTCTTGGGATTCAAAATTTATCCTAAAAATAAGTGGTCTTACCTTATTTTGAAAATGCATTTGCATGCAAGAATCAATGAATACTAAATATGGATAATAAAAAAGGAACAAACATGATCATCTTACATAGTTACATTCTTATCAATTAACCCTAGAATTCGACGACTGACTTTTTGTACGGAGAGAGCAGTAGATAGTGGCTGATGGGCACGGTGTGGTAACACGGTAAAAACCCTGCGATCACTGGCCACTAGAGCGGTGCTAGCTGCCATGCGCGTCCTCCCATGTCATGTGTTGGTTGGGTTCCGTGGTAAAACCGATGCTGATCGGCGTGCAAGATCTGCCGGCTGACTTGCCATGCTCCGCCCAACCAGGATGATCAGAGTGTGAGCATGAACAAGTGTTACCTTTTTTTTCTCGAGGCCAGCCAGATCCGGACACCCGAAATCCTCTCGTCCTCCGCCGGCGCCCGACGCCGGCTCCATATTCTCGGCGCCGGCGCTGACGGGAAGGAAGCCAGAGACGCCACGCCGTTTTTAACCGCTAGGTAACAACGTTGACCGACTACGGTCTACCACACGGCACGCCACGTGTTCATGTCTGCATTGCGCACGACCACGGGTACGTGGTCAAGAGCCGTCACATCGGCAAACAGCACCCGAGCTCCCGTCGCTCTCTTCTCTCGCGCAGCTGTGAACCCCCGAGCCCACAGGAGAGGGCGGACGTGGAGGCCGGCGATGCTGACCGGCGGCGGCCGGGCGGGGCGGGGCGGGTCCGGCGACTCCCGCGTCGCTGCGGCGCGTCGCGCATGGCGTGCACGCGGGTAAAAAAGACGTCGCCACCACGGCCCCCCAACTGGGCCATTTTTTTTTCTAATCCTCAATAAAAAAACCTGGCCATTTTTTTCTACTTGTTGTAGTACCCAATAAAAAAACGGGGCCATTTTTTAACCGAGCTCCCTCGCTCACGGCCCCACCCGCCATTTTTTTAAGCCGCAACCGCCAAGCCGAGCAGAAAAGAATTCGGGAAGAGCACGACGGGGGGAGGGGGGACTCCCAGCCAGGGATTTTTTTACCGACCGCCGGGACCGAACCGCCGGCCACCGGTTCCGGTTTACCGGACCGGTTGGACCGGTTACCGGTAAAAACCGGCCAAACTCAAATTTGAATTCAAAACCCACAGTTATACCGGTTTCGAACATCTAACCGGCCGGTTAGACCGGTTTACCGGTCCGGTTTGACCGGTTACCGGTCGGTTTGACCGGTAACCGGTCGGTTTAGGTTAAATTCAAATTTTTTTTCTTTTTTAGTTTAAATTCAAATGCCCGCAAAGTATACTAAATGAATGTTTGTATAATATGTTTTAGCCTAAATGAACCCTCCAACTCTCTTTTGTACTACTTTTACATTGTATTTGTATATTTTTGTATGTATGTTTTTTTTGTTTAACTTCAAATGCTCGCAAAGTATACTAAATGAACGAATATTTGAAAAAATTTGACACCATTAGATTCGTCGCAACTTGAAGTATTTTTAAGAATTTTTTGGGATTTTTCCATATTTTGAAATTCAAATTTAAAATTTGAATTTGGGCCGGTTTGAAACCGGCCGGAACCGGAACCGGTCCGGGCCGGTTAGACCGGTAACCGCGGTTACCGGACCGGTTCCGGCCGGTTTTTTTAACCCTGCTCCCAGCTGCCGGCTTCACAGCACAGCTGAGGCGCAGGAAAAGTCAAAGGCTCGCGTTCCCCCGGCGCCTTCTCGCCGCCTTCATCTTCTTCTTCTTGCGCCTCCCGCCCGCCTACCCCCGCACGTTTCGCGGCGCCCCCATCTTTTAACAACGCCCGCCGCCGCCGCCTCCTGTTCGTGCAGTCCAGCCGAGCGGCGAGCGCTCCTCCTCCTCTCTCTCTCTCTCTCCCCCCTCTCCGGTTACCCAACACCTGAGGGAGTCTGCTCGCTGAGCCGGTTGCGCGCGCCGTGCCGGTCGGGGACCTGCGCCGCGTCTCCGCTGCTACCTGCAGGTGATTCTTCCGCTCTCGTCTCTGGAATTGGTGGCGCTGGGCAGCTAGCTGTTGTTTTCTTCTCAGGGTGATTTGGCTTCTCTGGGGGCGCTTGATTGCGTAGAAAACAAAACGAGTGCTATTTGGGGGTTTGTTTGAGGGATTTCATGTTCCATTTTTGGACTTGGGTCAGTTATTTCTTCATTCACTGCATCTCTGAATCGTGGTCACGTGGAGGTCCGTGAAGTTGCCTCTGCAAACTCGAAATAGCAATCACCTTTGCACCACCGTTCGTCGCTTCTTTACATTTCCGGAGCGATGAATTATCGTCCTCCCCTGAATCCACTTCTGAATTGGATTTGGGACATACAAAATCGCCTTTCACATGTTTCATCCCAGTTTTGGCGTTGCTTCATGTACCATATGCCCCCATATATGTTAGTTCCTCTAGCTACAAGTACGATTTGGGACATACTCCGCAGAAATCAAATCACTGCAAATTGTGGCTGTACGACCAGGAAGTCATCTGCTTAGTTCCGTGGCGTCTTCAAAGATTCAGGCAACCTCCTTTTCCTGGTTTTAAAAAAAAGTTTACCGTGAATCGGGATGCAAATTTACATTCATTCTATCGGCGTCAGATGGTTATCGCTGGCAGCTGGTGTTTGCCATCTAGCTAACAATTTCCACACTCCAAGGGAGACGATTGGTCCACCGCCCGCGTTAGGTGCTGGTTCCTTTCGGAAGGATAGGGTCGCGAGTAATTGCGACAGTCCTTGTTTCATTTCTTCCTTCAAGCCGGTGAGCAAATTGGGGGCTGACTTCTTCCTTGACTTGGCTAAAGCTTCCTTGCAGCTGAAGCCTGAAATATCTTAGCTTGGTGGTTTCACATTTTGATGTCTTCCTATCTTGTACGACACGTTGAATTTTACAGTAGTAACCTTTTTTTTAAGGGTTTTACAGTAGTAACCTGATAACTACTGATAAGTTAGAATGGGGTAAATTGCTGGGTAGCTTAAAAACGTACTATCAATGTGTTTCCACATTGCTGGTCCTTTTCTCTCAAGTTGTCCATTGTCCACTCTAAAACACAAATCGTTGTTTAATGCTATAATTGCCATGTGAGTCCAACGGCTAACTGGCAATACCAGTTGTAATTGTACTTTCCTTTCTTTTAGGTTGATTTACTAATTCCAATTTATCTATTGAAATCTCTGCTGATGTGGTCAACATATCTTTTTTTTTTCAGAAACTGCTTATTACTTCCTGCTTTTCTCTGTGGGGGCTTCTGCAACTGTATTGGTAAAGATGGGTTGCTGCTTTATGTTTGGAAAGAAAGCTGAACAAGCCGTTCAAGGCGATGATGGTCAGCAATCTTTGCATTATTGTTACTGCTACATCCATTTGACATTTATGCGATTTTCCATTCTTACATGTTCTTGCTTTGTTGTTCCAGATGTACATAGTGTGAAAGTCTTCTCTTACAATGAGTTGAGAAAGGCTACACAAGATTTCAGTGGCGCAAATAAGATTGGCGAGGGTGGTTTTGGTTCTGTCTTCAGGGTAAATATGCACAACATTTTTCAGCATTTAATCGTTTTCTTGGGCAGACAGCATGAGAATCCTGGCTTATATTTCAATTTTGGTTGATCAGGGAATGCTTAAAGATGGGACAGTAGTTGCAGTGAAAGTTCTGTCTGCTACATCAAGGCAAGGTATCCGGGAGTTTTTGACTGAACTTACAGCAATATCTGACATCAAGCATGAAAATCTCGTCACTCTTATCGGTTGCTGCGCTGAAGGCTCTCACAGAATCCTTGTTTACAATTACCTTGAGAACAACAGCCTTGCACAGACATTGCTAGGTGACACATTGTTCCGCCTAACGCTTGTTCCGATCGTAAATATCTTCGTAAGTTCCATACGTAACAGATGTTTTGGGTGTGCCATCGCAGGAACCAGATATAGTAACATTCGGTTCAACTGGCGGGCACGGGTTAAAATTGCTGTGGGTGTTGCCCGTGGACTTGCATTTCTCCATGAGGAAATCCGACCACCAATTATCCACCGGGACATAAAGGCCAGCAACATTCTTCTTGACAAGGATCTCACCCCCAAAATTTCTGATTTTGGGTTGGCGAGGCTCCTTCCACCCAATGCAACTCATGTGAGCACCCGAGTTGCCGGCACATTGTAAGCATACCCCTAAGTCCTGGTTGTGAAGCTTCATTTGCATGATTTTCTGTAGTTCTGACTTCTACTTCCATTTATGTTTAGAGGATACCTGGCTCCTGAATATGCAATCCGAGGTCAAGTGACAAAGAAGTCCGACATCTATAGCTATGGAGTTCTTCTTTTAGAAATTGTCAGTGGAAGATGCAACACTAATACAAGATTACCTTCTGAAGATCAATTCCTTCTTGAAAGGGTAAGCCGTTCTTGCCACATATCAGATAAAGTAGCCTGCAAGTAGTAAATTTGGTCAATTTTGCCTCGCGGCATATAAATCAGTGTATCCTGAACCAATGATGCAAAAAATATCATTGAACTTGACAAGTAAGCTGCTGCTCTTTGCAGACATGGGGACTCCACGAGCAAGGGCGTTTGGAAGAGATCATTGATATCGACATAGGGAACGACCTGGATGTCGAGGAGGCATGCCGGTTCTTGAAGATTGGCCTGCTATGCACGCAGGACGCAATGGCACGTCGTCCCAACATGACCAATGTTGTCCGGATGCTCACAGGGGAGAGAAGGATCCCCGTAGACAAGATCACTAGGCCCTCCATGATCACTGACTTTGCAGATCTCAAGGTCAGCAGCAAGGAGCAAAGATCAAGCGAGACGCGCTCTCCCACCACAAAATCGTTCACCACAACAGAACCATTCTCGTCGTCAGAAACGCCCACGCAGTCATCTATATGAAATTGTGGATGCCAGAAGGTCCCCCCCCCCCCCAGTTTGTATATTGTGTGAATTGTGATAGATGGGCCAGGTTACATGCAATTTTTGAAGAGTTTCTTGTTTCACTTGTTATGAGGAAAGATCTCATAGTTAGCTTATTGCTTCTTTGTATGCTGTAAATATTTCGAAACAAAGATGTCATCCTTTGCGCGTTGGAAACTTCAGTTTTTGCTCAAAAAGATGATAAGCTTATTGCCTCAAATAAAAAGATCGAGCACCTGACGTCCTTGCTCAAAAAAAAAACTTACGTTCTTGATGCCTCAAAGAATATATTTACATTATCCGTTAACTGATTAATCGACTGCTGTTAAACATCTGATCTCACTAAAAATAAGCCAAAAATTTTAGTTCTAATGGTGTTTTTGACGTTGCCAGTACATCACGGTGATGTCGGTAGGAAAGAAGATGTCCAAGTTTCGCACATCTCACCGGTAAAGTGGAGGAACGGTCAAGTGGCTCCTAGTTTTTGCACGGATGCAGGATGCTGACAGGCAGTTGAAAAGAATCAAAGAACCGATCAAAGCTCGATTTCCCTGGACAACAATGGACGAGATCTCTGACGATAAACGCGTCGCCGACATCAATTATCGCCAAGAACGTTGCAAAATGTGCCCAGCAAAATACTCCTATATATGCTGTCAGAATCATGCTCCTTCAACCCTTTAAAGTGTGATTGACCCGATGCAATATTCAGAGATCACATAATCGCATTCACATCAGCGCGTATTCTTTTAGCAGAGTTTCAGTTCAATTCAACGTCTGTCGCTAGCAATTGTACCTGCTGCCAGCTACTCAGGACGATGTTCTGCAGAGGCGGCAAAACCATCATCGAAGTAAACGAAGCTGACAAATTGTCTGACGAATCAGCGAAGGAAACGATGTTGACAAACCCTTTATTCTTATTCTGGGGAACACCGGTCAAACTCTTTCACTGAAAAATTGTGCATCTCATTCACAATGACATTATTAGATGGCTATTAGGCAGTACAGAATAATCTGAAAGTAAGATACAGCTAAGTTCTGACTGGCAACCAGAACTGTTCGAGCTGACTGCGAGATTTCTGAACATCAGTACGGAAGTACAGTACATTGAAAATTGAGGTAAGAGATTTATCTCAGGACAACAGCAGCCAGACAAACTTCGCAACAAGGATGATGAATAACGAATACTGCATAAAATTCATACTGGACAAGAACAAAGAATTCCGAACGAGTTCAACAGGGGGAAAAAAATGTTCCAGGTAAACTGAACTGAATGCTCTATGCTCTCTACCAAACATTCAATCAATTGAGAGCTCCGCGAAAAGGGGGTGTGTCATTTCTGAATTACAAGTCATTATAAAGGGTAGGTAAAGGGCAGCAAGAAATTGTTGGCTTGCTAAACCAGCGGCATATACTGAAGCGAAGGTAACTCAGCACCCCATTATTGCACAGTTGTAAACGAAGACGCCTGCGCGCTCCTTTACCGAGAGCACCTCCCAGTCAGCACCATCCTCCCCACCTTCGGGGCACCAGGAATGCAGCAATATAACCTCACCACGAGGCCCTCTGTGGCCGCCGATTACCAACAATCTGTCACCACAAGCCTTGAAAGCCAGGCCCCAACCATTGGATGAGTCAGCTCTAACAGGCAATGGCTTCAGTATGTTCCAGGTGTTATTTGCCTTGTCATACTTCTTGACCACATTTGTTGACTGGTCAGCGGCATAGAGCTGGTTATTCACAACAGCAACAAGAGGAGGTGACTGAGATGCACTGGTTCCACAAGGATACATATCCAGTATTCTTCTCCAGGTCCTTGTCTCAAGGTTGTATTCCTCTCCACAAGTCAAAGAATCCCTCTGACTTGATACGCCCCCAATGACATAGAACTTGCCATCCATGAAGAAACCTGAAGAGAGCCTCCTGGCTAAGTTCATGTCTGGGATAGTCTCCCAGCGGCCAATCTCTGAGTTATACAACTCAGCAGATCTCAGCACCTGTCCATTCTTATCACACCCACCAGCAACAATAGCAATCTCACCTGAGCTTCCCGAGGCAAAAAGACAGCGGGGCAGATTCATTGGAGTGCATCGGGACCAACTGCGAGCCAGTAAGTTGTGCATCCAAATAGCAAGGCCAGTATATTCACGGCCAAAGACAAGCAGCTGTGTCCCAACGGCAAGCGATTCCTTGTCTGCACAGGAGAAGCACTCGTCGCATGGCATTCTCGGGAGCCTCATCCACCGCTTTCGGTTGGGATCAAATGCTTCCCAGGGCATCAAGCTACAAGCGAGATACACCCAATACTCAACAATGCCATATTTCCTTCGCAATTTGTACAGATATCCACTGTTAATTAACAAATTGAATCTTTTATTCAGACAAGAAAGGGAAGGGTAGTCTGATCTGCTTGACCAAGCAAGGCAGTCTTGAGACAGGTCATCATGAAGGCCTGGAAAATAGCAATCATTTGATCTGTTGCCACTTGAATCACCTCCCGACTGAGCCTTCAGAATGGGTTTCTGCTCATTCAGCTCAAGTTCTTCACTGCCCAGATCTGTAGCATATGGAAAGACATCTAACTCTGAAATATCACAGAACATGTCTGAGTGTCTCTTCGACTCCCCAGAGAAGTATTCATTCCTGACCAACAGAAAGTAAGCTAGTATGTACTTCTGCCATGAACTCTGATCCTGCTGACCAAACAGCCTAAAGAGATGCAGAACCAAAGAGCCTGGAAGGGCAACCAGGCTTTTCGAGTTGCAATCTTGTAACTCTTCCATTCTTTCTCTGATCTATGAGTCAAAATCGAGGGTACCGAAACCACAAAGTTCACAGGCCAGCTCTGGAAACAACAAGAGAGAAACTATGTAAAACTGCACAACATTCTTGATAAGCTTCACAGATATTCTGGATTAATAACAGAGAATATAATAGCTACTTCTATGTCAGATACAAGACCCACACCAAAGCATTCATCTTAATAGTTGACATCTTGCTAAGAAATATCTTCAGAGCTGATTTCAGACTTTGCCGAATCAAGAATCAAACAGAATTATAAACTACAGCACTAAAAATCTCAAAGGCATACTCTTCCATAGAAAAATTATTTGGCTGTTAATACCAGTAACAGCAAGAATATTGCCGCACGTTAGACTCCTAACTCAAGCAGCCAAACGATCCTATCAATCACCAATAAATCACACAATAACAAGCACTTTGTGAGCTGTTTCCATTGCTAAGCCACATTTTTAACGAATCCACTCCAACGACAAAAGAAATATCAATGCATTGCTAACTTGGTTGATTCCAACTTTAGTTAAGCCCAATGCATATTCAGGCCCAAACAAGTTTCACGAGAGAAATACGGAAGCCATTTACTAGGCACATTTGCATTATCTGTTATCCAGATCGAGCAAAAAAAATGTAGATTAGCCCCCTCTGATTCCTTTTGTCATTATTGTTCCAGAAGCAGGACAAAAAGCCTTAAAGCCCTCACTTAAGAACAGAACGGAAACTAGCTAAGATTTACCAGATGCCGGCTAAAATAACTGCCTGTTCTCATGGCAAATCGGTTCATCAGCAAGCAGAGAACAAAGGATATCTGGTGGCCACTCGTACAACAAAATGCTCTAGAAATCAGAGACTCTCTGGCTCCAACCCATTCCACCCTCCCAAAGAAGAAAGGAAACAAACACCTTTCCCCAACCAATTCACCGCCATTTCCTCCACCAGCAGGAACTGAGTCAGTAGCAAAAGCAAAGTTCCCTTGGCATTTTACAACTACGGTTTGCAGACTCTCTGAAACTGAAACGAGCTAAGGAAAAGAGAGAGAAAAAAAGCATCCCACTTTGCAACGGAAACGCAAGAGCTGAACACGAGAGAATTGAGCCGCCGCCTCCCCTCACCTTGCCGAGACGCGCCGCCGGCGAGATCCGGGCCACCGGCGCGCGCCGGCCGCCTCCATCCCGGCGCCCAGCCCGCGCGGCTCGCCGGCCTCCAAGCGAACCCTGCGAGGCACGGGCCACGAGGAAAGCGGTTACACTCCGCGTCACCTCGCCCCCAAAAAAAAAGAACAAACAAAAATGCAGCGAGTTCCCGCCCCGGCGGCGCGGCGAGAGGGCTCACCGGTGTCGGCCGGATCTCCCCGCCGGTGCGGTGGAGGGGAGGGAGCGGATGGGCAGGGGTCGCCGACGAGCGGGGCCGGGCGGGCGACGGGCGGTGGGGACCACCGTCAGTGAGACGGGGAGGGCATGGAGGGCGAGGCCTGGAGCGGTGGGGGGTAAGGCGTATATATATATATGCCCATGTGCTTCATCACCCCGGGGGTGGTGGTTCAAGTGCCAAATGGCTCCCGAACCTTTTTTACATTTCTACTGTTACCTCGGTTCCCATGCTTAATCCCACTGTTACCATCTCGAAATCCCCCAGTGACTTTTTTCTAAAAAAATAAATTGACACCTTCCCATTGGACGCCTCCTGCCTGCCTCGCGTTTTGAGTCGAATAAAATTTTTAACCCGTTGGTTGGACCTGGACGGTGTCTATTGGCGGCCTCTAAGATTCATTCGTGACAATTCGGGTGACAACTCAAAATTTCTGTGACTTTTGGTAATGCAAAACCATATTGTGCGTCAAGAGAAATGGGAGAATCTTAAATGCACAGATGCACTGGCGCGCACGTACATGGATAGATCCAGCAGCTGAACACATCGCAGAGCTTGTACTTGACTCGCCATCCCCCCCCCCCCCTTTCTGTTGTTATAATGGAATGTTTTTTCACAGTGTACTTGCGGCTCTGGTCTCTCGGATTCAGGGCGTGGAGGACTGGAGGTGGAGGGGGAGGGCCGATGGGGGCGGAAAAGAATCTCCAAAGTGGTGATGACCGAAAGCTAGGGGCGTGTAGGCCATGCACGACCATTTACCCCACGTTGAAACGCGACAGAAATCAAAAGCGACAACGCATTGCCATCTCTCTCTCTCTGTTTTTTTCCTTCCTCTAGCAGAATTATTGACATTGTCTTGTCACTAATAATAATGTGGCACTCATAATCAAAGATGATTTGACCGGTGAGTGTTGTAGAGCAAAAGGCCGCGTATTCTATCCGTATTATTAAGAAAATATATATATAGTTTTTTTCTGAAAGAAATACTATGTATATATATAGTCGCAAATACTTATTCTCGAGCAGCAGGCACTGTGTGCATCTTGCTCTACTTTACTCCGATCCACGCCACTCATATTCAGGCGCCAGGCTGTCCGCTGCGGATAAGGACTGCTGTCTTGTCAAGCCCGGTAAAGGTACCCCCCCTCCCCGCCGGGTAAAACGGGGGGAAGTGGCTCCCACGTCACCCCGTTCCCGAACGCCGGCCTCGGCTTTTCGAGCAAGGCAGTTCCAAAATTTCTAATTTCAAATTTCACTATTCATATATTACTTCAAATCTTTTATTTCATGCGTGGAGTATTAAATATAGATAAATAAAAAAACTAATTACATAATTTTAATGTACACGACGAGACGAATCTTTTGAGCCTAGTTAGATCATGGTATGACAACAATTACCACAAACAAACGAAAAATACTACAGTGTGCTATAGTGTCCGATGTGACTCTTTTTACCACTATTTTACAAATCTAAACACAGCCCAAATATTCTGGAGGGCGTGGAGCGGGCGAAGAGCGGACGTGGAGTAAGAGAGAGAATCACACGGCTGCGTGCCGACCGCAGCCGGCGGAGAGAGCTTGTCACTGCTCTTATTGGCTGAAATGCTGGGGCCCGCCACCATCAAATTGCCTCTCAGCCGGCAGTGGGCGGACAGCGGTCGTTGCTATAAAACTTCTCTAACGCATTGCTGATCCGCTCGGCGGTCAAAGCACGAGCAGTAAATCTTTAAACTCTAGTTTAATTAGAAAGGCTACCCGTGCATTTGCACGGCTAGATGTTACCGTATCTAATATTACATTTTTAATTATTTAATTGTTTATATTTATTATTTGTGCCGCTAGATATAAGTATATCTAATGTTACACTCTTTTATAGCCTATTCGGCTGGCTCGTGGTAGGTACTGTAGCAACTGGTTTGTGGGCTGGTTTGAATAGTATTCTATGAGAGGGACTGTAGCGGCGGCTAGCTGGACCAGCCAGCCGAACAGGCCATCGCCATCGGCTTTTATAAAGCAATTTTTTTGTTGACAAAAATCAAGATGTGTTAAAGTAATTTTGAGAATTAATAATTTGATTTTATTTTCATACTCCTTCAAGGTTTGAATTAGATACCATTTTGAGATAGTTCTAAGCTTGTTGTTGTAAACGTTGATTAAAAATATTTAGTTTCATTAAAGTGTAATTTTTTAATAGTACTCAAAGTTGTGTTTTGAAGGTCGGGTTAATGGCAAAAAAAGTATTCATTTGGAGGTAGAATTATTTTTTACATAGAAAATTTTTTTAACATTTTTTTAGGTTTATGTGTTACATTTGATGTTGTAGTGTTATTTTTATTTATCTAAGTCAATGATTTGCGACAGCTTCTTGGCATCTTCGTGCTACTCACCTGTCGGTGCTGCTGCTTCTTGTTTGTTGTTATCTTGGTTGCTCAAAGGGGGAGATAAAAAGAAGAGGTTTATTTCGTAGAATCGACCGGGCGTGCGAATCCTATTCACCCCCACCCATCTATTTCTTTGTTTTTCCTCTAATAATCCAATAATTGTTATTCCACACTCTACACTACACTCCTCCGCGTCGTCCACCCCCTAATCCACGCTAGCTTATGGTCTTTCCTTTTTCTCATTATCTGTTTCCTTTTTTCTTATTTTTTTCATCCCTCCTTATCGTTTCCAATGGAATATGAATTTATTGCACCTAGCTTGTTCCTCTGGTAGCCTTGGGTACTCATTTAATCAATTCAAATATGCTTTAACTGATTTTATTAAGATAGTTAGATAAACAGTGATTGACATAAGATTGTCCCTAGTTTTTTCAGCACCATTTATTAGTTTCGGCATGACTTTTTACTAAAATTTAGTAAATAGAACACATATATAATTTTGTCTGCACATGTTTTGATTGTGTGCTAATTAAAAATAATATTTCTCGCTACTATGAGGTTACAATTATTCTACTAAAATGATAGTATTTCTCAGTACACTGTGAGCGAGTTTACAATTTTTCTACCTTTTCCAGCTTGGTGTCGTGGTGTGCAAATATTTTTTTGAAGCTGGTCCAGATTTCTTGTATCAATCTTCGTACCTACAGAAAAAAATAAAATAAAAATCGTGATGCTACAACGTAATCATTAAGAATCTCCTAGCTTAGGCAATGCTAGTTGTTTTTTTATTTTTATTTGACTCTAACGCTAGTTGTTTTAAACATCCGTTTAGTTTCCTCGTAATGACATGGTGGACTATATTTAGTCAGACATAGAAGTATTTTATGTCAATTTTTATTGTAATGGCAGTGGCGTAATGGCATGGTGGGTTATATTTAGTCAGACATATGGATATTTTGGGTCAATTTTTATCACAATGGCAGTGGCGGTAATTTTAATCGCTCTTTTTTTCAATTAATATGAAAAATTTTAGACTTTGAGAGCGAATGTGAAGACTTTGTTTGTTGACCAAATAATTAGATAATAGATGAAGTGGACACGTTCGATTTGAGCGTTTGACCCCGCCGGCCGGCCCCTGGCCGGTGAAAGTTACAGCGGGCGGCGGCCGCCGGCCGCCGGCGGCGTTTGACCCACCGGGATTTCTGAACCTTTTTATCCCCTGATGCCTGGTGAGAGGCTAGGCGGCGGGTAGAGCGCTCGGATGATGTCAGGCAGGCAGGGGGGTGGTGCCGTAGTGGCGTGATGGCAGTGGCAGACTGGCAGTGCGGCACGAGGGCAGAGGCCGTGTTTGTTTTCCAATAGCATATCATACCACACATTTCCCGAGAAAAGAATCTTTAATGCATGGAGTACTAAACGAAGTTTATTTGTAAAACCTTTTCACGGATGGGTGTAACTTTTCACGACGAATCTAATGATAGTAATTAATCGGTGATTGGCTACAGTGATGCTACAGTAACTATCCTCTAATCGTGCGGTCAAAGACCTCATTAGGTTCGTCTCGCGAAGTAGTACAACGCTGTGGAGTTAGTTTTGTAAATTACCTTTATTTAGTACCCCTAATTATTGGTCAAAATTTTTGTGCTACTTGTGCTAGGGCAAACCAAACAGGGCCAGAGAGAGGGAGAAGGGCAGCAGCCAGGCGGCATCGAGTTCCCGGCCTGTGTATCCGTCTGCCCCGGAGCGTTCACGTCAACAGCGCGGGCTCTGCTCGTTTCGTTGGTGACATTTCTGGCCTCCTCCGGGCACTGTGCTCGAAAGTCACCTGTCACGACTCGCGAGCCAGTATGCTCGCTGCTAGCCACGTTTTCGGTCTCGCGGGGGATTTAATTTAGAGTTGCGCTGGTGCACGGCCGGAAACGGGGGCGAGATCCGAACGGAACGGAGGTTTCGGTGGCCACATCGAGGATGCATCGGCCGCGACCCGTCCCGTCGCCGGGAACCGAAACGAACCCGTCACCGTACTCGTACCCACCGGCGACCCCTGCAAGGTAGCTAGGGGTGGCGACGTGACACGGGCCGGAGCCAGCAGAGCGGAGTGCCCCGTCCCGAACCATCTCGTCCAAATCATGGCCGGGAGAGGCGGCGGAGGTGGCACTGTTGCGTGGAAATGCGCGGATCTGGGTTGCCGCGAATGGGAGCGCGCAGCTAGCTGTGCGGCCACCCCTGGCGTTCCGGCGGCCATCCCATCACGCCGTCGTCTGCGCTGTATCTGCATGTGTGTGGCATGTTCAGGGAACGGCCCGCCGGTTGGGGCTCAACTCAACCGAGCCTACAGAGGCCTAGCTTACTTGCTGCTGACTCAGCTTGCCTTACCTGCCAGTGCCAGAGCGAGCGCGAAGAAGCGCATGCATCTGCCCTTGTGTTCCCGGAGCATCCCATTTCTCGTCACGTCGCGTCTAGAAGGAAGGAAGCCTGCAAGTACCACCACCACTACATGCCAGCCATACCCATCCATCCATTGGCATGCATTGTGGTAGTGGTGGTGGCGGTAGAGGAAGTGGTGCAGACACCAGCGCCGTGCATGCATGTGCCGCGCCATAATGAAAGATTTAAGGCCGCCCCCGCCGCTGACACGGCTCGCTAACTAGTACTGTTAAAGTATAAGCAACGGTGTCGATTAACCGTCGTGTAGACGTACGTGTACCTCAGTACCGGCGCTGCCACCCCCTCTCTCTGAGGAGGGATCCGCGGAATACGGTCTAGTGTACCAAACTTTCCAATCTCCCGGCCGGACGCCTCTCATCATAAACCCCACGGTGCGGTGCGGTTTGCAGCAGCCTGATTGCCGCTGCAGACAGTCCGCAAGTGGAAAGGCGCGCGGGTGCGTCCAAACGGAATGGAATTGCTCCGTCACATGATGCTCACATGCGTGCACGCGCGGCCGGCTTGTCTTTCTTTGATGCCCCCTCGTGCCTTGGTGGTGGTGGTGGCGGTGACAGCGCCGGTGCCGGTGCCGGGCCCAGCCGCCCCGCCCCGCCATAGCTAGATCCAATCCAATCCAATCCGATCCACCCACCTACCAACCGAGCGCAGCAGCAGCTGCCTCCCTCTCCCTTGCTTTCCTTGCGTCGCGCGCGGGGCCCCCCGTCCCCGCCCCTCTTTTTGGCCGGTTTCCTCGCTCCCTCCTGGCATGGTAACCGCGGGGGGAAGAGGCCGCGCCAACTACGCTACGCTACTGCTCGTATACTGCTACGCACACGCATACGGATACTGCTACCACTCTGCGTCTACGTTTCTCCCTTGCAAGGAGGAACACCAGCTGAAGGGTAGTACGGGTACAGTGTCCCGTTGGGAACACCAGCGGAAGGGCGGGCTCCTCGAGCTACTGCTAGTCCAGCAGCGACCACTGCTCGTGCTCGGTACCTCCGGTCGCGGGACTCTTCCGCCCGGCCGCTGTCTCCGAGATTCCATCTGGATAACCACCCAACTATCGGTGGTGTGGGTACGCAAGGGGTTGGTTATCGAGGAAACGTCTCACGGGGGCCGTTACGTGGTGTGGTGGGGAATTGGCGCGGCGCGAGGTGGAGCGTCGCGGAGGAGCCGGCAAGTGAATTGAAGCAGCAGCGAGCCAGGCGGCGAGGCGAAGCAACGAGCAAGGGGACGGGAGGGGGGAGGACGACGGGGCCAGGTGATGCCGGCGCGTGGCCTTAACTCGTGTAGGTGCGCCCCGGAGGTGGCGGTGGCGGTGGCGTTCGGCGGTGCCCCGATCCGCGCTAATAATCCCGCCCATGTGAGCCTTGCCAGCGGCAGGTCGCGCTTAATTATTCACGGCCCCATGCGTTCCGTAGGCGACGGAGACGAGACGAGCGTCTCTCTCTCTCTCTCTCTCACCTTTCTTTCGTCTGTCTGTTGGCCTCGTCTCAGCGCGCCGGGCGGCCTAGCCGCTGCAACAACCGCATTGCAGCACGCATCCTGCCGGGCTAGCCACCGCATCGCATCCACATTAGGGAAGCCCCCCAGCGCAAAACCACCCATGCTGCTCGCCTCGTCACACCCTCAATAATGGCGGTTACTGTAGGCGCCTTGCTTAGAATACATTATCTACGTGCAGATGACGCCTCCCCAAGCAACCGAAACCGTTGATATGCCACTCATGGACACCTTTTGCGCCGGCCGGCCGGCCGCTATCAGGCTTTTTACATCAATTAATACTAGGGTTCGTCGCCTTTCTCCTCTCAGATCCGCGATAGATCTCCAACGACCACCCAGGCGGCGTATTATAATGCCTGCACTGTAGAGCCAGGCCAGAAAGAAAA
Organism: Panicum virgatum; assembly: GCF_016808335.1. Lineage (NCBI taxonomy): Eukaryota > Viridiplantae > Streptophyta > Magnoliopsida > Poales > Poaceae > Panicum > Panicum virgatum. Next base: position 47,601,813 of record NC_053142.1, on the reverse strand, counting down.
GGATCTCAATGAAACCTCCCACTCTGGGAGGTGATCTAGCGGCAAAGATTCGGCGTTCGGTCGCCGCGATTAACCCAACCTAACCCGGCCACTCTTTGCATGTTTTTCCCCCTTTTACCACGCCATGTGCGGCTGTTACCACACAGCATGCTGTACAGGAAGGGGATTGGCTCGGTTTGCGGTGAAACAGAGAATCCCACATTAAAAAAAAATATAAACAGAAAGGTGCCCGAATTGGGGTCAGGATAAGTGCTGGCTGGATAGGATATTTCATCATAAAGGAAAAAGTTTAGCTGGTTTGTGCTTGTGCAGGAGGTACGTACATCGGTCTCGGTCTGGGATGTTGGGCGCCTTCTGGAGACCACTGCTAGGGTAGGGAAACCACACAAACCAGGGAAGGTAGCTCCCGCAGATCTACCAATCAAGATCATGATAAGTACTACTTGACACATGCTTCCACTTTAAGTTGTCTTTGGGGCACCACCTAAGTTTGTCAACCCTAATGCAGACACTTAAATGCTGCCCGCAGCCGAACACCGATACCATAACTACAGTTTATTCAAACAAAAAACAGGGTGTCCCAAGAACAATATCTAGATCCATCATCACCTCCGGGGCTCAGTATCTGCGTTTGGCAGGCTAAGCATGCACACGTATCACTGAATTACAAAATGCCATCGAACGTGTCAGAATGTTAGCGCGATCAGCTTCGAATCAAATGTACAGGCTCTTACATTTTCAGTGTACTGGGGGTAGCTTCGCCATGTGGTGTTGGCATCTGGCGCTGTTGCTGTCGGTGTCTCGAACAAAATCTGCTCCATGCCTGCAGCAGCAGATGAGCAAAAAGGCTACCCCCTGGTTGCTAGTAGTACTCACAGTCTACGGCCACTGCAGATTCAGTTCTTCGGTTTCTTTGGGACTGGCGGAGGCAAGCTTCCAGGCTTGGCACTTCGTTTGATGCCCAGAAAGTGTTCGACCTGCCAACGAACCAGTTAGTCAGTAGCAGAACTCCGAATATGGGATTGTCCATCATCTAATACACAATCAAATTACAGAAGACAGCAGGGAATGCACATGCCAACCTTTTTGTCCCCAAGCATGGGCGTCAAGCTCCCAGGTTGCTCTTTCTCCACGGTAGCAAAGCCGTTAGCGTCACTTGCTTGACTGAAATACAAACAGAAACTAGATTAGCCACCTCATCTGGAAAACTTGCAGAATATTAATAAAACAAAATCACACCAAGTTAGCTAGCCACGTCAATACAAAAGAGACTGACTACTACGTAGATCTTGAGTGGTAACATGTAATCTCCCATGCAAGCCCTTTAATGAGATAATAGGTGCTTCACACTATGATCAACTTGTGACCCCTCGCTTTCAATTTCTAAATCCAAGAGGCTTACTGTAAGGTTGATATATATGGCCATTAAATTCAATCAAAGTCAAATCATTCAAAACCTTTTTCAATGGTCTGCATGTTTGCATTGGAAGCTAGCATGTTCTTCTAACGTTAAACACCGAAATATGGTCGTGCACTTGATGCTCATTCAAGATTAAAAGCCACTATATATTATCATATAACCTTTTCGAAATGACAGCTCAAGATCAAACCAAAGGAGTCAGGAGAAATTAGTAAAGAAATAACTGTGTCCTACACAATACAGATCCAGGGAGTAATATTTGTGGTAAATGCATATCAGAATGTTAAAACAACTATGACAGCTTAGCAGCATCAACAGAAACAAAAACTACAGATGCTAGAAGAGTGATGCAAGCGTCAGCATACCTTGTTTTTGCATTGCCACTTAGAATGAGGTATGGTGTTTGGTTGCGAGCTTGGGCCTCTCTCATCTTTTCCGCGGCCATTAAAGGTGTGTCAGAAGATTTCATCCGCTTGGTTTTCATCTCATCCTGGTACTTCTTCTGCCGTTTTTCTTGTTTCATTTTTCCTGGACCCTTACCATGGAATTTGTGTGAAAGATCCCGGAATGCCTCCTTAGGTGTCATCTGAGGAAGTAAAAAAGTAGTTCAGAATAAAAGTTGCCATTTTTCACATCTGTTACCCCAGTATCACATAAATTGCAGGAAAAATAACCACCAATAATTATCATGTTGATGAAAACAAGAAAGTGTTGATAATGTATATAAAGAAGGCTATTCAGTTTTTGCTTAAAATCATAAAAAAGAAAAGCAAAATGCAGTTCAATGAACTAATGCATATTGTTTCTATTCATGGCTGGCCTAGTGCGGGTGTGTACTTACCACTCGACCAAATTCATCCATTCTTTCAATACGAATATCTTTAGGTCCATCCTCGACACCCACAAGCTTACTCTTTTTCTTGTCTGTAGTTCTGCCTCCCCAATCAGTGCCCTCATTGAGGCTTCCTCGCTCCTTAAGAATCTTCAAAGCACCAGCCAAACCCTTACCCACTGCAACTTCATGTATAACCTCATCTGGTTTGACTTCCTCCTCAACCTTCACTGGTTTTTCTGCCTGAGCATCCTCATCCATTGCTGCTAACCCATTTGTGTCATCTTTGACAAGATTATCTGAAGGCGTGGCATCATCATCTTCATCCATATACACATCATCATCTTCTGGCTTGCGTGTTTCTGGTAAAAGATAAGAATAGTAGTCAATATGTAAAAGAACTGATTAGTTGTGAACTCCAGAGCACATTTTTAAAATTTATATGCAAAATAGTTACAACTGGTTACCTTGATTCAGTTGTAGTCCCCACACGAACTCTTCCATCTCTGTGATAACAACCTTACTTTGCTGTGAATCTCCTTCTGTGGTATCTGTACCCTCTTGGCCCTTGGTTGCAGTAGCCAGTTCAACTACAGCCAGCGGACCAGCAGCCTCTTCCTTCTTCCTTAGGGCTAACTTTCTTGCTTGCTCCAGAGATTTCTGCAGATCTTCGTAATCGTCACCGAAAACAAGTTCTTCTTCAGCTGGTTTAGAAGGCTTCTCTGGACGCAATGCCCTTGATGCCTCTTCAGCTTTTGCAATGGCAGCTTCATACGCACTGCTTCTTTTTACAGCATCAGCCTTCTGCTCTTCCTCCCTTGCAGATTGTCTCTTAGCATCGTTCCTGGACCCACGATCAGCTGCCCCCAATCCAGAAGCAATCGCTTCTGCTTCAATCGCATCCAGGTCCAGCTTCTTCTTCTTCCTAAGGGATTTCTTTTTCTTTGGTTTTTTAAACTGAAGCATCTCGTCAGGGGTAAAATAGTCTGTTGACACCTTCGTGGTGGAAGTAAGATCTTCTGTCTTTTTCTGGACATTACCACCTTCAATCCTTTTCCGGAGCTGGTAACATAAAAAAATTAGTCAGTTGTCCATGTAATGTTCACATTCTGCCAAAAAAAAATTAGAGCAGAAAATGCCAGTGGCTGCACATCATGGTTTATGGGGCAAAAGATAAATTACCTCTTCTAGCTTCTTTTCTGCTTCACCGGTGAAACGTCCACCTTCATCAAGTGTCACTCCCTAATAAGTTAAAGACAAAACAATTACAGAAATATTCAGGAAATGCAAGCAAATGAAGCTAAACAACATGTTTACCTCATCTTCCATAGGGTCATCATAATGTGAGAGCATAGATTTCTTTGACGATGAATCCTCATTGAACCTACACAATCCAGTAAAATGGAAATTTGGGGAAACAAGATCTACAAGACAAAGCACATCCATGCTATGAGCATAGTGAACTTACTTGTCATCATAAGTTCCTTTCTTCTTTGAAGCCTTATAAGCTTCATCTCTTTGTTTCTGCTCACCAATCTCTATGTTCTCAAGCATATCAGCCTCTACAAATTATTGTATTCAGTTAGACAAAATGGGCAGACTGAGAACAGATACATATACATAATATAAAAACAAAAGAAAAAAGAAAAGAGGATCCATTACCTTCATTGATATCCCCATCTGCAAGAATACTCTGATCTTTGAGAGTCATGACAACTGCACCACCTTCCAATACCTTATCAAGACCATGAAGAACCTTAACACCAGATAAGTGGTCTGCATTTCCCAAAACAGAAAACAACAATAAATGTTAGATCACAGTGTTAAAAATAAATACTAATGAATTAAACCCAAAAAAAGCAGCATTTAGCCGGCAACTAGTGGTTCCCATAAAGAGATCTAACAATAAAGGATTTGTATAATGTCACTACCTCCAACTTGTTTATCTTCCTCTTCCTCATCGTCGTCGTCGCCATTATCTGCCAAGATATTATCCTGACATCAAAACAAACTACGGTTAGGGAAGAACACATACCTCATGACAGTATATCCAAAAATAATTGGCAATAGTCACCTGTTCCTCCAATGCTCGTGCAAGAAGCAATGCTTTCTCCTTTTCAGCTTGCCTTTTCTCATCAAGTTTACGACTCTTTCCCACCCATGACAATATCTCAGAAACCCCGTCATCACTGTCCAGTATTCCTCCTTCCTTTTTGTCCTTCAATCTTTCTTCCTTTGCCCTAAAGGAAATAACCTGATTTAGAAATTATTTGCATGCTCCATTGCTTAGTTGCAAAATTGGACAGCAAGAGAAAATATCACCATAGGATGTTAGCATTATTTGATTGTCATTGTTTTCGATTGTTATTGTTTTTTTGCAGTATTGAGAACTTCAACCATCAGCAGGTCAGTCGGGATCTAGTTGTTTTAACATGGGAACCTTGACAAACCTATTTGTACAGGTATCAGTATCAAAAGAGTTGTGCAGGTATTATATCGGCACCGAAATGCACTTCATATCCACATCAAATGTGCTGGAGAGTGGAAACAGAAATTCCATCTGCCACAACTTTGAATGCCTTGTACATATGAAAGCAAGAAGTAGAATCAGTCGTGTTTCCTAAGCGCGCTGGCTTGAGTTAATCAATGCATCAATAAGATCTACCCTATATAGTGGCAAGATTATGGCCATAAAAATGTTCTACGAAATTCCATGGAGTCGTCTATCACATATAATATTCTGAATCTGAACTGGGCAAATGATATAGGTACACAACACGCTAGCAAACTGAAGTGACGAACAGAAAAGACATTATTAAGGAATTACCTCGCAATGCGATCTCTGAGCTCTGCGGTTGCGGGCTGCTCAGCCTCCCCTGAAGCATCAACTCTCGGCTTATGATCCTCCTCATCGCCCTTGGACAGATCTACATCGTCTTCTCCACGACCCTTCCCCCTTGACTTCTCACGCTCCCTATCCTCCCTCTCCCTGTCTCCCCTCTCCGCCCTATCCTTGTCCTTGTCTCTGTTGCGGCTTCTCTCCTTGTCCCTGTCCCTCCGTTCCCTTTCCTTATCCCGCTCCCGCTCTGGTTCCTTCTCCCAATCTTTGCCTCGATCCCTCTCCCGATCCTTGGCTCGGTCGCGGTCGCGGTCACGGCCACGATCACGTTCTGGCTCCTTATCCCTGTCCCTGTGCTTGCTATCCTTATCCTTGTCTCTCTCCCTCTCCCTCTCCCTATCCCTATCCCTATGCTTGCCGTCATCCTTCTCCCTCCTCCTATCATCCTTATCTTTCTCCCTCTCCCTGTCCCTTCTGCCACTGCCATGGTGCTCCTTCTCGTCCCGCCTGTGCCTGTCCCTTCTCTCCCTGTCCCGGTGCCGCTCACCACCATCCACCTCCATCTCGTCCAACGCCGCATCTCTCGAGTCATCAGCAGCACCCATGACCAAAAACTCAAAATCAGCACCGGATATCAGCCCACTTGTCCACCTGAACATACGAAACCACATGAATTCACAATCAGTTAGAGAATGTTATGTTAACGTTCCACAGATCGTAACCACTACGCATCGACAAATAGACACGACCGAAACCCCTCTGAAACCCTAACCCCGCCGATCCGGAGGAGCGCTCGAAAGGGAGCCTCGCGGCTGCCAAATTGACACGGAACAAGCAAGCGGAGAGGAGCTAGCTTACCCGGAAAACGATTCAGGAGGAGGAGCGTGCGTGCCCTCGACGTTGAGAGAGCCGGCGCGGCGAAGGAGCGCGACGACGGCGCGGGCGGGCAGCTCGGGAGGCGCAGACCGCGCGGACGGCGGAGGGGAGGGGACCAGACCAGGGCGGGCGGCCGTCGACGGAGGCGTAGCAGAGAGTGGCGCGGCCTGCGGGGCTGCGGCGGCGAAGGCGTCGAGCAGCGGGGCGAATCGGAGGCGGCGGCGGGCAGGCGGCGAACGCGATGCTGGCAGCAGCAGAATCCGATGGACTTGGGGCCTAACGCTGCTGCGCTCAATTACGTCGGTGAAGGATAGGTAGATCTGGCCCAGTACAAGAAGTGGCCCGAACCAGCCTAGTCACCAACGTGCCAATTTAATTTGGGCTCTAAACCTCGGCCATTGAGCCCAGGGCCGTGTTGGCGCACGGTCAGACCGGTTGTCGCCTAGTCGGCGGCGAAACCAACGAACGTCGTCCGGGAAGGACCCGTCGGGGCAGGCGCACGCAGGGTTGTTCTAGGATTGGCAGGCCACCTAGAACGCCCTCAATCGACGTAAAGACGAAAAAGGAACAGCAGATAGTAGATAGAAAAAACTAGGGTAAAAGAAAAGGTAAAAAGATAAAAGTGTTGTATATTTGATCGATTGAATGCCCTAATCGGCCATGACCCTTTATATTTGTAGAGTGGGGTGGACTTATCCTGCAAGAAATTCTATTACAAGATCTAAATCTATTAAAATTCCTAGTTATATTTGGATTCCACTTGGGTCAGACCGGTCGGCTGCTGCCAGATCAACTACAGTGTCTGACCGGTCAGACCGCTAGGGCACACCAGTCAGACCGGTCGGTACTGTCTATTGCCAATTTTGGTCGTCAACATATGCCTCCCTATTCTTTGGCAAAACTTGCGTGACAAAGAATGCTCTTCTGGATCAAAATTGTCTAAGGGCGATGAATACATCGGCCATTTTTTGTGATAAGGGCGATAACAATTTATCGGCCATATCTTGCTTCTTCTTCAAGTTGATGACGAAACAATTTGCTTAGGCCTCCATACCTGCTTCATGGTCGCTGACCTTGCTAGTACAACCTCCGCTTGCTGTTCCATGGACTCCTTCTTACGCATCCGTTGCAGCCTCCTCTTTTGGGTGTGAGACAAGACTGAAGGACATGAAAGCATCTAGGCCCCTAATTCGAGTTTTGGTAATTAATGACAACGGTTTGTGGATTAACGAATTCATTTGAGATAATGAGTATAGGTTGATCCACGAGTGAAAGAGATTTGGTTGTGAGCGTATGGAGTTTTTGAGATGATAGGCAAAGCTCGGACTCAAGGCAAAGGTATAAAATAGGGCTTTTGCGTTTTACCGGTCACAAGGCGTTTAGTGGATGAAAAGTGACCGGATTTGTTGGATAGATAGCCGTACTATCAAGAGGGGTTGTGTACTCATGCTTGACGGGTCTTTAGTGCCATTTTGCTCAAAATGTCTAGTTGCATGCATGAGGGCTAACGGCGTTTTGAAAAGATTTGAAATTGACTAAGTTCGAGTGCTGACTGAGTAACGGCGGACAGTCCGCGCCTGAGGGGCGGACAGTCCGCGCCCGTTCCAGAGAGCTTGCAGAGGCTCTGGTGGGCTAGCGGACAGTCCGGCCCAGGTGGGCGGACGGTCCGCCACTGTTTTTCAAATTTGTACCAGAAAGGGTGTCTAACTGGTGTGGGCTTCAAAGTTGAACGGCGGACAGTCCGGCCATGATGCGCGGACGGTCCGGCGGCTAATTTTAAATTTGTACCAGAGAGGTTGTTTCTCTGGTTTGGGCTGAAAAGTTAAACTGCGGACGGTCCGCTTCTGAGGAGCGGACGGTCCGCAGGCTAATCTCAAAGTTGTTCCAGAGACATTAGTCTCTGGTGGGTTGGAACTCTTAACTGCGGACGGTCCGCCACTAGGGAGCGGACGGTCCGCCAGGGGTTAACGGCTAGTTCTGACACACATTAAATGCACTCTGACTCACTGGTTTATAACGGCGGACAGTCCGGTTTTTGAACCGCGGACGGTCCGCGACTTCGCAGAAAAGAGTGTAACGGCTAGTTTTTGGAAGGATGTCTATATATACCCAATGCCCGGCCATTGGGTGGGTCTCTTGGCCATTTGGATAGCATTCTTGACACATTAGAGCTAAGGCATCCCTCTCTCACACACACTTGCTTAGAGATTGCATTTTTGAGAGTGTGAGAGCTTCCTAGTGCATTGCATCAAGAGTTTGAGCTTTGTGGCATTAGGGAAACTTCAAGCAAGCGTCATCAACTTGTTACTCTTGGGAGTTGCCGCTCCCTAGACGGCTTGGAGAAGTGGATTTCGTGGAGCACCTCCAAGGAGATTGTTGAGGAGCCCCGATTTCGGTTGTGAGAGGTTTTGTGCTCACCTCACCGGAGTGGTGAAGAGCAACTCTAGTGGAATCGAGGTGTGGAGCGGTTCCTTGATTCAAGCCGGCTCAAGATCAAGAGGTTCTTGATAGGGGAGCGGTTGATTCTTGGAATCCACCTCAACGTGGATTAGGGGTGACCGGCAAGTCATCGACACCACGGAATAATTTCTTGTGTCAAGCTTGGTTACTTTTCTTGCTCTCTTTAATACTTGCTTTTACTTTGAGCAATTTTCTTTACTAGAGCTTGAATTGTGTCTTGTCACCCTAGTTGCAAACCCATCTAGAGATAGTAATAGCTTGACATAGGGCTTTCCTTTGTTACTAATTAAATTTCTCTAGTGTTATTGGTTTTAGATTTTAAACCGCCTATTCACCCCCCTCTAGTCGGTGTTCTTGATCCTACAAGTGGTATCAGAGCTAAGTACTCCATTAATTAAGGATTTAACCATCTTGGAGTAGAACAATGACTAGTGATCATGGGATTCATGTTGGGAAGCCACCGTTCTTTGATGGGAACAATTATGATTATTGGAAGACTAGGATGTCGGCTCATCTCAAAGCCATGAGTAGAAAGCTATGGAGAGTAGTAAATGATGGATATGTCATTTTGGACCCAAAGAGTTTGACACCCCTAGATGAGGAAAATGAGACACTAAATGATCAAAGGGTTAATGTGCTCTTTAGTGCTCTTGATGTAAATGAATTCAATAGAGTCAAGAGCCTCACAAATACAAATGACATATGGAAGAAGCTCATGGAAATTCATGAGGGTACATCAACGGTGAAGGAGGCCAAGCTATACTTGCTTAAAGGAAATTTTAGTGAATTCACCATGAAGAAGGATGAGAGCATAGCCGAGATGTTCAACCGGCTAAATGACATTGTAAATGATCTCAAGGGACTTGGATTTGAGGTACCGGATGGGGATTTCAACCACAAGTTTCTTAGATGTCTTCCGGAAAGATATGACACAATTGTGACCTTACTTGTAAGGTCAAATGTGAAGACCGCAACTCCCACACAAATATTGGGAGAAATTCTCACCCATGACATGTTCAAGAAATCTCAAGATGAAGCTCATGGTGGAGAAATTGATATGAAAAAGAAAAGTGTGGCATTCAAAGCTCAAGATAGCAAAAATGAAGAAGAAAGTGGATGCCAAGAAGAAGAATCGGATGAGGAGATGGCTCTTTTTGTCAAGAGATTCAATAGAATGATGAGCAAGAAGAGCTTTGGCAAGAGAGGTCAATCATCAAGAAAAAATCCTTTTGTGGACAAGACTTGCTTCAATTGTGGTGAAGTAGGTCATATCATTGTCAATTGTCCAAACAAGAAAAAGGACAAAAAAAATAATGAAAAGAAGAAGAAGAAGTTCATCAAGAAGAAAAAGAATGGCCAAACTTATTTTGTTGAATGGGATTCCGATGCAAGCTCCGATGATGAGATGATGATGACAAGCCATCCAAGGGAGTTGCCGGGATCGCCATCAAGGAGGCTCCATCACTCTTCTCTACACCACATTGTCTTATGGCAAAGGGTGGTGCAAAGGTACAACAAGATGGTGAACTTGATGAATATTCATATGATGATCTTGTTGAAATGCTTAATGATGCCGATGAATTCATGACAAAGGAAAAGGCAAAGTTGAAGGACTTGAAGTTGAAGTTTACTTCTCTTCAAGATTCCTATGAGGAGCTAAAGACTTCTCATGAGAATCTCAAAGAAACTCATGAGAAGCTTGAGGAAGCTCACAATACCTTGCTTAGTCATGAAAGAAAAGCAACCTTGAGCATTGGTGTCAATTGTGATTTAATTGATGATAAATCTTGTGGCTCTAGCTCTACTAGTTCTTTGGGCACCAAAATTGATAACCCTTCTTGCAATGAATCTCTCATTATGGAAAATGATTTATTAAAGAAAGAGGTTACTTGCTTGACTAATGATTTGAGAAAATGCTATGATAGTAGAGCAAATTTTAATCATTATTGGGCAAGCCAAAAGTTCACCTTGAACAAGCAAGGGTTTGGATATATTCCTAAGAAAGAAAAGAAGGCTTTTGTGCAAACTAAAACTACTTTTGTGAAGAGTAGTGGCAAGCCATATTGTGAGAAATGCAAGAAGGTTGGCCATGTTGAGAAGAATTGCACCAACAAGAAAGTCATATCCTTTGATTCAAGTTACATGCTTATGAAAAATTCAAATGGCAATGTTAGTGCAAAATTTGTTGGTATACCTATAAATGGTGCTAAAAAGAATGCCATTTGGGTGCCAAAAGTCTTGGTCACTAATGTGGTCACTAACGTTCAAGGACCCAAGAAAGATTGGGTACCTAAAAAGGTTACTTCCTCTTTGTAGGTGAATTACAAGTCCGGAGGAAGACATTGGGTGCTTGATAGTGGATGCACTCAACACATGACCGGAGATCAAATGATGTTTTCCTCTCTAGATGAGAATGTTGGTGGCTATAGTGACATTATCTTTGGTGACAATAGCCGGGGCAAAGTCAAAGGAGTTGGTACAATTCCTATCTCAAGCAATCATTCTCTCTCAAATGTATTGTTAGTTGATTCTCTCAAGTTTAATCTCTTAGCGGTCACTCAACTTTGTGATTTTGGATATAAGTGTAGTTTCACTAAAGATGATGTTGTAGTGACTAGCTTGGATGGAAAAGATCACATCTTTACGGGATTTAGACATGAGGATATATATCTTGTGGATTTTGCAACTAAAGAGGCAAATTTGTCCACTTGCTTATTCACTCAATCATCTTTGGGTTGGTTATGGCATAGAAGGCTTGGTCATGTTGGCATGAAACAACTCAACCGACTTTTGAAGCATGATTTAGTAGTTGGCTTGAAGAATGTGAAGTTTGATAAAGATAAGCTTTGTAGTGCATGTCAAGCCGGAAAGCAAGTTGCAAATACTCATCCCACTAAGAGTGTCATGTCAACCGAGAGACCTTTGGAATTATTGCATATGGATTTATTTGGGCCTACAACATATAGAAGTATTGGTGGAAATTGCTATTGTCTTGTGGTAGTGGATGATTACTCAAGATATACATGGGTTTTCTTTCTTCATGACAAAGCCGATACATATGACACATTCAAGAAATTCTTTACAAGGGCCGAAAATGAATTTGAGCTCAAGGTGAAGAAAGTAAGGAGTGATAATGGAAGTGAGTTTAGAAACACAAGAGTTGAGGAATGGTGTGATGTGAAAGGAATCAAGCATGAATTCTCAACCAAGTACACTCCGGAACAAAATGGTCTTGTTGAAAGAAAAAATAGAACCTTGATCGATATGGCAAGATCAATGCTCTCCGAGTATAATGTTTCGGATAGCTTTTGGGCCGAAGCAATCAACACGGCGTGTCATGCCTCAAATAGATTGTATTGCCATAGATTTCATAACAAGACCCCATATGAGTTGCTCGTTGGAAGGAAGCCAAATATATCATATTTTAGAGTGTTTGGTTGCAAGTGCTATATTCTCAAGAAGGAAACTCGGTTATCAAAGTTTCAAAGCAAATGTGATGAGGGTTTTTTTCTTGGATATTCATCTAATAGCAAGGCTTATCGGGTCTACAACAAAACACATGGCATTGTTGAAGAAGCATATGATGTTGAGTTTGATGAAACAAATGGTTCACATAATGAACAAGAAAATCTTGATGATGTGAGAAGTGATGGTTTGAGAAATGCAATGAAAAACATGTCAATTGGTGATGTTAGACCAAGAGAAGAAGATGAAGATGAAGATGGTCCTTCTATCTCTACAAGAGTTAATCCTTCAACTTCTATCTCAAATGATCAAGCACAACAAATTGTACAAGATTCAAGTAATGATGATTCTCAAGTACAAGATCAAGTTGGTTCATCTAGTGCACCTTCTCCATCAACTCAAGAACCCATTGCTCCTCAAAGAATTCATCATGTTCTTGCAAAGGATCATCCGGTGGATCAAATCATGGGTGGTATTAGCAAGGGTGTCCAAACTCGATCTCGCATTGCTTCATTTTGTGAACATTATTCTTTTGTATCTTTTCTTGAACCTAACCGTGTAGATGAAGCATTGAGAGATCCGGATTGAGTGAATGCTATGCATGAAGAATTAAATAATTTCACCCGGAATCAAGTTTGGGATTTAGTTGAGAGGCCCAAGAATTATAATGTTATTGGCACTAAATGGGTCTTTAGAAACAAGCAAAATGAAGATGGAATGGTTGTGAGAAACAAGGCAAAATTGGTCGCTCAAGGCTTCACTCAAGTCGAAGGTTTGGATTTCGGTGAAACTTTTGCTCCCGTTGCTAGATTAGAAGCTATTAGAATTTTATTAGCTTATGATTGCTCTCACAACATTAAACTTTTTCAAATGGATGTGAAAAGTGCTTTCTTGAATGGCAAGATTAGTGAACTTGTTTTTGTTGAGCAACCTCCCGGTTTTGAAGATCCCAAGAATCCAAATCATGTATACAAGCTCTCTAAAGCTCTTTATGGTCTTAAGCAAGCTCCACGAGCTTGGTATGAAAGATTGAGGGTTTTTCTTATCTCTAAGGGCTTCAAAATTGGTAAGGTTGATACTACTTTGTTCACTAAAGATATTGGTAAAGATTTGTTTGTTTGTCAAATTTATGTTGATGATATTATCTTTGGTTCAACTAACCCAAGTTTTTGTGAGGAATTTGGTGAAATGATGTCTAGGAAATTTGAGATGTCCATGATTGGTGAATTGAGTTTCTTTCTTGGACTTCAAATCAAGCAACTCAAGGAATGCACCTTTGTGTGTCAATCAAAATATGTGAAGGATATCTTGAAGAAATTTGGTATGGAAGATGCAAAACCAATCAAGACTCCTATGGCCACCAATGGGCATCTCGACCTAGATGAGGGAGGTAACCCGGTTGACCAAAAACTTTACCGTTCTATGATTGGTAGTTTGCTTTATTTGACCGCATCTAGGCCCGACATCATGTTTAGTGTTTGCATGTGTGCACGATTTCAAGCCGCACCTAGAGAATGTCATTTGACCGCCGTCAAAAGGATCTTGAGATACTTGAAATATTCTCCTAATATTGGCTTATGGTATCCCAAGGGTGCTCATTTTGATTTGGTTGGATTCTCGGATTCGGATTATGCGGGGTGCAAGGTTGATAGGAAGAGCACTTCCGGTGGTTGTCAATTTCTTGGAAGATCTCTTGTATCATGGTCATCAAAGAAGCAAAATTCCGTGGCTCTTTCAACCGCCGAAGCGGAATATATTTCGGCCGGAAGTTGTTGTGCACAATTGTTATGGATGAAGCAAACTCTTCTAGATTATGGTGTGAAATTTGATGAAATTCTCTTGTTATGTGACAATGAAAGTGCCGTGAAGATTGCCTCTAATCCGGTTCAACATTCAAGAACTAAGCATATTGATATCCGCCATCATTTTCTTAGAGATCATGTGAACAAGGGTGATATCAAGATTGATGGTATTGGCACGGATGATCAATTAGCCGATATCTTTACCAAGCCTTTGGATGAATCTCGTTTTTGCAAGTTGAGAAATGAGTTAAATATCATTGACTTCTAAAATGTGGCTTGAAAACTAGCACATGTGGCATATGGTTCTTTCATGCACTTCTTGTTTCTTTTTTATGAATTTTTGAGGTATTTTTGAGCCATTTATGAGTTTTCATGATTCTACTCGATTTATTTTTGAATTCTTGTTGAAACTTGCTCATATAAGTCGTTTGAAGGTTTTCATGCAAGATTTGAGATTTTTAGATTTTTATATGAGCAATGATCCCAAATTGGAGTTGGAATTGAGAAAATTGGCAGAATTCAGACTTGTCAGATTTTTGGTAGCGCGGACGGTCCGCGGGTAAGGGGCGGACAATCCGCCGTTCATGAGAATTGTTTACCAGAGGCTCTGCAGAGAAGTTGTCAACCGCAGAAATTCATAGCGGACAGTCCGCCAAAGGACCGCGGACGGTCCGCACATGTTGGGCAGAGGCAGTTCTAGTCAGTTACAGTGTAAAAAAAAAATTCAAAGGCGGACGGTCCGCCAGATTACCGCGGACAGTCCGCGACTGGACAGAATCGTGGGGTCGGCCAGACTTGATTTATATTGGATGTCCCCTTCACCTCCCCACCAAACCGAACACATACTCCAAAAGTGTCTCTCTCTTTCTCTCTCAAGCACGTGGGGAAGACGACAAGGTCAAGCCCTTTTGGAGTGGTTCCCGGACGGTCCGAGCACATCCCCGGACTCTTCTCAAGATAGTGCATCATGTCCTCGCGGTATTTCAATGAATCCCTAACTCTTGTTCTTGGATTTCTTTATTGGAAAGAGTTAGGGTTAGATGCTCCGATCTATTTTTTGACCATGGATTCGTGCAAATACTTGGGGGATCTTATTCCTAGTGATGAGGAGTTGCTAGAGTTAAAATTTGGTTGGTTGATTTGAATCAAAACTCAAATTGTGAATGAATCAAAGATGAGGGCGATTTTGTGTTCCTGCGCAGAACAGATGGGTCGCGGACAGTCCGCCTGCTGTACGCGGACGGTCCGCCGTGGTAGTTCATGAACCACGGACGGTCCGCGTTCAGAAGTGCGGACGGTCCGCTAGTATCATATTTTTCAAGATCAGTGCTGAATTGAGTTATATCTTTAAGGATTGATTCTTTGACTTTAGTAATTGTTCTTATGGTTAAATCTTGATCTCAGGCCACCCCGGAAGATCATCAAGACCACTGCTTCAAAAATTAAGAAGGCAATGACTTCCAAGAGACAAAGAGACAGTGATGACTCGGATGATGTGGACTATGCTCCAAATGTTAGTGAGATGGCTGCTGCATCTTCAGTAGGAGATATTGGTGATGAGTCCTCAGAGGAAGACACTGAGGGGGTTGACAATGATGTTACAGATTTGATGGGGCTAGATCTACCTAGCCGACAGTGGACTGCAGAAAGCTATGCAAATGCAAGAGCAGTGGATCAGTTCAGCTTGCCTCGTGACACCAACATTCTCTTCTTCAAAACCGAGGTACAAAAAGATGTTTACTTTGGTCATCTAATTAAGAAAAATGTCTTCAAACATCAGACCATTGACCTAGGATATATGAGACAACATCAAGTCATGTCTGATCTAGTGGATAGATTTCAGCAAATGGGTATAGCAAATTTCTTGCAGCATAGGTGTGATTGGAATGAAACTGTGATATGCCAGTTCTATGCCACTCTAGAGATTAACATGGTTGAGGAAACATTTAGGTGGACAACTGGTAAAAGAACCTATGGTGCTACATTTGCACAGTTTGCTGAGGCAAATCAATTGGATTATAATCTCATCAACAGTGAGCAAAGTATGAATGTTGTGTTAGAAAACCCACTAGATGAGAATGACTACCCCATGTTCTATGAGCCTGCACATCTTGGAATTGCTAGAACTTTTGGGGGTATGCAGGGTCTGAGGCATCATCCTGCAGTGATCAATAAAATTGTCAGAGTCACATTCATGCCTAAGAGTGGCAACAAGGACAAGGTTAGAGGGCACTATTGGAATGTGATATCTCATATCATGAATGGAAATAGAATCAATGTCATTGCTCTTATCATGGATCAGCTTGCAGACTTGAGGCTTAACATGGAGATGAATTTGTACTTTGCTCCATACATTATGTCCATCATCAAGGTGAAGACTAGCTTCAGAGGGTTATGTGAAAGTAAGCACACTCCTTTCAGGCCATTCAAGAATGACAATGCTTTTCTCTTGAGGCCTTTGACTCCCTTCCCTGGATATGATTTGGATGCCGAAGCACAAAGGCAAGATGATAGTGATGATGATGCTCATATGGGAGCGGCTGGAGCTCAGCATGCCATGCCACCACCGCATCCTCCAGCACAGCAGCAGTGGGCCCCTCCAGCTGGCTACTTTGACTCATACTTTGCATCCATGCAGGAGAGCATGTCCTCTCAGATTGCGGGGTTAGCTAATCAGATGCAGAATCAGATGAACCTCAACTTCCAGAACATGCAGCAGCAGATGCTCCAGCCCATGATGGCTCAGATGCAGGGGTTTCATGAGAGCTTACACTCAGACATAGCAGCTCTTGACTCACGTTTTGAGGATTTACCCTCTTCTGAGCAGTTGGAGCAGCTAGAGCAGCGTTTTGATGCTTTCAGCACAACCTTCACAGGGTTTACTGATCATTTCTACTCAGTGTTTCCGGCTCCAGTGCCGCCTCCAGAGTTCTACCCGCACCAGCCGTTCTACCCACTGCCACCTCCTCCACCAGCCGTTTGACCTTCTTGGCAATTGATGCCAAAGGGGGAGAAAGTGCTTTGGAGTGCTTGGATCTAGGGGGAGCTCATGGACTTCTTATGGCGATCATTCGTTTTCGGCTTCCGCTTGCCACTCGTGTTTATTTGTGTCTTCCATGAACTCTATTTGAGATTTGTGTTTGGATTTGAACCTTGGTTTGTAATGTGTGATGAACTATGTTAGTTTATGCTACTTTAATCTATTTATGTTCATCTTGTGGTTGTGAGGTTGTGCTAATCTTGTTAAAGTTCATATCATATATATCTTGTATCTTATATGCCTCGATTTCCACTTGTAGGGAAAACTCCGTCAAAAGTTTCAAATATATATATGTGTGCTTGGTATTCATGAAAATTTATATGCACATATCAAGGGGGAGTTCTCTCTACTCATCGAACTTGGGAAATTTATTCATACCATATTCTGAAATTTTCAAGAAAATGAGTAAGTTCTTCCAAAGTTCAATTCCAAGTCCACCTTATGCCTAGTGTATAAAGTTGACTTGAAAACTTTTATCACTCCAAAATTTAGTGTTGTCATCAATTACCAAAAAGGGGGAGATTGAAAGCATCTAGGCCCCTAATTCGAGTTTTGGTAATTAATGACAACGGTTTGTGGATTAACGAATTCATTTGAGATAATGAGTATAGGTTGATCCACGAGTGAAAGAGATTTGGTTGTGAACGTATGGAGTTTTGGAGATGATAGGCAAAGCTCGGACTCAAGGCAAAGGTATAAAATAGGGCTTTTGCGTTTTACCGGTCACAAGGCGTTTAGTGGATGAAAAGTGACCGGATTTGTTGGATAGATAGCCGTACTATCAAGAGGGGTTGTGTACTCATGCTTGACGGGTCTTTAGTGCCATTTTGCTCAAAATGTCTAGTTGCATGCATGAGGGCTAACGGCGTTTTGAAAAGATTTGAAATTGACTAAGTTCGAGTGCTGACTGAGTAACGGCGGACAGTCCGCGCCTGAGGGGCGGACAGTCCGCGCCCGTTCCAGAGAGCTTGCAGAGGCTCTGGTGGGCTAGCGGACAGTCCGGCCCAGGTGGGCGGACGGTCCGCCACTGTTTTTCAAATTTGTACCAGAAAGGGTGTCTAACTGGTGTGGGCTTCAAAGTTGAACGGCGGACAGTCCGGCCATGATGCGCGGACGGTCCGCCGGCTAATTTCAAATTTGTACCATAGAGGTTGTTTCTCTGGTTTGGGTTGAAAAGTTAAACTGCAGACGGTCCGCTTCTGAGGAGCGGACGGTCCGCAGGCTAATCTTAAAGTTGTTCCAGAGATGTTGTTAGTCTCTGGTGGGTTGGAACTCTTAACTGCGGACGGTCCGCCACTAGGGAGCGGACGGTCCGCCAGGGGTTAACGGCTAGTTCAGACACACATTAAATGCACTCTGACTCACTGGTTTATAACGGCGGACAGTCCGGTTTTTGAACCGCGGACGGTCCGCGACTTCGCAGAAAAGAGTGTAACGGCTAGTTTTTGGAAGGATGTCTATATATACCCAATGCCCGGCCATTGGGTGGGTCTCTTGGCCATTTGGATAGCATTCTTGACACATTAGAGCTAAGGCATCCCTCTCTCACACACACTTGCTTAGAGATTGCATTTTTGAGAGTGTGAGAGCTTCCTAGTGCATTGCATCAAGAGTTTGAGCTTTGTGGCATTAGGGAAACTTCAAGCAAGCGTCATCAACTTGTTACTCTTGGGAGTTGCCGCTCCCTAGACGGCTTGGAGAAGTGGATTTCGTGGAGCACCTCCAAGGAGATTGTTGAGGAGCCCCGATTTCGGTTGTGAGAGGTTTTGTGCTCACCTCACCGGAGTGGTGAAGAGCAACTCTAGTGGAATCGAGATGTGGAGCGGTTCCTTGATTCAAGCCGGCTCAAGATCAAGAGGTTCTTGATAGGGGAGCGGTTGATTCTTGGAATCCACCTCAACGTGGATTAGGGGTGACCGGCAAGTCATCGACACCACGGAATAATTTCTTGTGTCAAGCTTGGTTACTTTTCTTGCTCTCTTTAATACTTGCTTTTACTTTGAGCAATTTTCTTTACTAGAGCTTGAATTGTGTCTTGTCACCCTAGGTTGCAAACCCATCTAGAGATAGTAATAGCTTGACATAGGGCTTTCCTTTGTTACTAATTAAATTTCTCTAGTGTTATTGGTTTTAGATTTTAAACCGCCTATTCACCCCCCTCTAGTCGGTGTTCTTGATCCTACAGGACACCACCTCGGCTGTAGATATTTTTGAATATTGTTTTATGCTCTTCTCACACTCTTTGCTGCAATCAATGTCCTTTTTGACCAGATTATCGATAATCGGTCTTTGTGAAGCAAAACTTGGATATATAAAAGGATAATGAATATAATACGACTGCATGTGCATCCTACTATAACCCAAAGGCATATAACAAGGATACCAGCAATACTATGGAGCAATCAGTTCATTAAATGAATTACCTTGGCCTGAACTCATTGCTCTTGAGACGATGATGGTTTTGTATTCTTAACTTTATCCGGCCGTCCCCTCTTCTTCTGGACGACTCCTTTCTTCTCATATTTGGCCAAGAGTTCTTTAAAACTCGGCCTTTCTTTTTCTTTCTTGTTACTGGAATTCTTTCCAGAATTCCTAGATTAACCGTTCAGACTGGTCTTCGCAGACTCGGCTCCTTTTTTTGTTTCTGCCCCCCAGCGTTAAATTCTTCAATGAATTTTCAGGGAGCTTCTTTGCTGGGACTTCCTGACGAGATTTTGAAAGCTCAGATCTCTCTTCACCAATAATTATATTTTTCCCTTTTGCCGATTCGGCTTAATTTGACCGAATTAACACTTTAGGATTACTCAATTCGAACATATGTGTATGTGCTGGGAAAGGATTCTGATCCACCTTCATTTGTGGAACAATTATTCGGCTTTCATTAACAGCCGATTGAATTTATCTCCGAAGTACATTGCAATCATTAGTCGCATGAGAGAAAGTATTATGAAATTTGCAATAAGATCGCCGCTTTAATTCTTCAAGCGGCGGTATGACATGCGACATCTTGATGTATCCATTTTTATATAATTCATCAAATATTCTCTCATATTTGGATACATCAAAAGTAAATTTTTCTTGCCGATCTTTGTGAATCGGCCTTAGAGAACCGCAAACGCAAGGTTTATCATTGGATGGACAAACAAATTCAACAGTATAAACATCTTTACCTTCATCGTCCGAACAATTGGAATCACACCCAAGCACATAAACAAGACGATAAGGCTTTTCATTGGACTTTTGTGAATCTCTAGCCTCTTTAACTCGGTTTTCATTAGCCAGAACTTTTTGTAAGACTTGACTAACATCTAGAAATTCTTGTCCCTCTAACTTTGCTTTATGAAAATCAAGTAAATCAGCAAAAGCTAGATCAGCTAAATCTTTGTCAGAAATTGTCAAACTATAACATCGGTTTCTAATATCTCTAAATCTTCTAATATATTCAGAAACACTTTCATATATTTTTTGTTTAACCGATGTAAGATGTGACAATTTCAATTCAGTTTCACCACTAAAGAAATAATTATGAAATTTTTGCTCTAAATCAGTAAAAGTGAAAACTAAATTGGGTGGCAATGAAATAAACCATGTAAATGCAGCACCCGATAGAGATAAAGTAAATAACCTCAATTTATAAATATCATTAGTGCTAACTTCACCACATTGTATAATAAATTGACATGTATGCTCCAATATAGTTCTACTATCATCACCGGTGAATTTAACAAATTCAGAAATTTTAAACCCTTGAGGATATGCAACATAATCGTAATTCTCAGGGTATGGCCTTTGATAAGATTGGTATTTGACTTTAGGCTCTATACCAAAAGTTTGCCGAAATATCTTAATCACCTCCTCTTTAATACTACCTGATCCAACATCATCGGCGTTAAGCCGATTTGTGATCGGTGTACTACTAGGTGGAGCAAAGTTCGGCGGTGTAGAATGTCGCAACGAACTTGCTGCCCCATATGGCACATTGGCATTAGGTGATGCATTATAATTAATTCGGCTATGCTGATTAGCCGAATTAGTCACAATAGCATTATTAGTTGAAATTACCGAACCACGGATTGTCTTATCGGTATTAGATGCCGACAGACTTCATATCAAGATGTATTTCAATTCGGCTAAAACGGTCATCAAACATATCATGCATATTTTGACCAATAAATTCCAACTTATTATTTACATGAGAAGTAACAACACTATCTATCATATTAGTTACTTCTGAATCAAGGGCAGGCTGTTTATCCTCATCGAATTTTACCGCAAATTGTGAAACATCGAAGGCGGCATCCATCGTGACCTTTCCTTGTCGGTCGATGGAGAAGTGCGAGATGTACTGGTTCATGGCTTGTTCTTCTAGCCTCTGGATCTCCTTCTTCTTCTCTTCTCTGATCTTCTTCTGGATGTCATCAAGAACCTTCTGATCTTCGGCCGAAATGCTGAACCGTCGGCCTTTGGATGTTGGCGGCATCAATATCATTAGGTTTAGGAATACCGGCCATGGCAGCCGATTTATTTTTTTTTCCCAGCAGAGTCGCCAAAAAGTATGTTGACGCAGAACTAGGGACAACACACCAAAGCGCTGGAACGCGTAGCGAGCGACGGCAAGACGCAACGCCGATGCTCAGAACGGTCGGGTATACCGGTCAGACCAGTTGTCGCCGGGCAGGCTGGCGGCGAAACCAACGAACGTCGCCCGGGAAAGACCCATCGGAGCAGGCGCACGCAGTGTTGTTTTTGGATCGACAAGCCACATAGAACGCCCTCAATCAATATAGAAACGAAAGAGGAACAACAGATAGTAGATGGGAAAAAACTAGGGCAAAAAAATAAAAAGATAAAAGTGTTATATATTTGATCGATTGGATGTTCTAATCGGCCGTGACCCTTTATATTTATAGGGTGGGGTGGACTTATCCCGCAAGAAATTCTATTACAAGATCTAAATCTATTAAAATTTTTAGTTATGCTCGGATTCTACTTGAACCGGTCAGACCGGTCGACTCTACCGGTCAGACCGATCGGCTGCTGTCGGATCAACTACAACGTATGACAGTCAGACCGCTAAGACACACCGGTCAGACCACTAGGACACACCGGTCAGACCGGCACGTGTCAATATCGCTGCACTATTTAAATATTTAAATATTTTATAATAATTTCACAGAAGGGAGAATAATACTATTTTAACTGAATGATATGAAAAGGTAGTACTCTCTAATTGATGTACAGTTCTAGTACCTTCTAAGTCTTGAAACCTAGTACAAGCTATCTATAAAAAAAATATGCCTCGATTGTTGGATTTTGATTTTGCACGAAATATGTGCATCTCGTTATTTTTTATACTTTTTGTTAATGATTATTTATTGGGTAAATCAGATCTGCAAAAAGATATTCATCTTGAACAATAAATATTTTTTAAGATTTTGTCATGTGCATTTATAAGTGCATTTTGCGTCTCAGAGAAAAATACATCACCATAAAGTTTTTTTATTTTACTTTATATACGTCATGAGCATTTGAAAAAAAAATGTGCATCAAACTTCAATGCAACTACTGCCTGGCAGTGCATCTATGACAGACCTCGTTTTCCGTGTTTGACACTTCCTTCTTGTTCCACGTGTTGCAAATCCACGGTCCCCAAGCTGCACATAGGATCGCTGTCCTCGTTGTTCTTTTCTGGGCTTGTTCCACTGAGAACCACCTCTCCAGTGCCGAAATAGGAAGGGAAATGCCAAACTCCATCCGTTAGAGTATAAATAAACGTACAAGGAGAGAAAAGCAGTGAATCAAATCCGGGAGGACCCCTCAAAAAAATCCGCACGAGGAGAGAAGTCGTTCTTGGCTGCTTTCTTGGATTCACCATCACCTCCACGAATCGAAGATCAGTCGATCGGTGTTGCCAAGGACATGGCAGCCGTGCAAGGACCGCGCTCCTGCGACCTGTGCTCACCAAGATGGCACGCCGCCCATGCCTAGGAAGCTCGTCATCTCGCCGCTTTAGCTCCTCCCCTACTGGTGCTTCCATGCCGCCGACAACCAACAACAAGGTATGTTTTTCATTTTCTGTTTCGTCTACCTCGAGGTACATCCCATCTATCTACATGATAGAAATACTAAAGAGGGCAGGATGATCTATCTATCATGCGCGGGTAGTGTCATCCCCGCATTCACCTTTTAATCAGTGTAAATCCAACCGAATCTAAGAATAACTCTAGTAGGGCTACTAAATGGGCTGTCATTTCCATATTTGCTCAGTGGGTGCAAAAAATTAATCTCCAGTAGGCCTTCCAAATGAGCTGTCATTTGGTAGGCCTTCCAAATTTCTCCCCCCACCCCCTAATTTGGTGGCCCTCTATTTCGGCTACCAACTATGGGCCCTCTATAGAAGCCCAATTTACTCAGCCTACTGGAGTGGAGGTCTATATTTAGGTGAGTAAAATTTGAAAGTGGACTTCTAAATAGACATTTGCTCACCCAAGTTTAGAAGCTCTACTGGAGTTGCTCTAAGTGAGCCCTAAAGGGAGGAGAGAATTTGCACCTAAACTTGGGATTCAACGACATAATCTTGGCACATGATGTTTCCTCTTGTGCTAATGGTGAATTGGTGATATTGTTTCAAATATATGTTATTTTCAGGATGCTACTCAGAACAAAATAGATCCCAGTGAATTGGAGCGGTACGCCTTCTCGTTCCAATTTTAAGAGAGATAGAGTTTACATGATAATAATTTTGTACCTTACAAGAAATTATCACTTCCATTTGTCATTTCCAGCACAAAGGCTACATTCATAAAAGTAACAAAGGGTGCGCTAGAATTTCTAGCGTTTGAAAGCGCAATGTACTTATTTTTTTTGTCTTCATACGGTGATGGACGAAACCAGAGATGACTTTGCGCCTCCGTGATAGGACAATATCAAAGGTGGATGAGGGAATGATTCAAGGGAACTGTGGCCCTATGAAAAAAAAAGACAGATTGAAACTAGAGATGGGGTGCCCAAATCATTGCCGAGCATAATATTCTATACTACCTCTTTCTTCTCTTTTACTACTTTATAATCCTTGCCAAAACTTTTTTGAATGTTTTAACAATTGTATATTCGAATATATAGAAATTACATAATAGATTGGCCGACATGCTTCTGTATTGTCATAGTTTATTGTTATATTGTTATTATGTCTTATAAATTAAAGTCATAAGAAATTGTTGGTCATAGTTACATCTCAAATTACCTCTTGAGAGAAATCAACTTAAGAGTAAACGAATATAGGTAGTTCCAAATTGAGACACTATCAATAAACAAGAATGTTGGATATCTTACTGTTTTATTATATCTTGTCATTTGATTTTTGCAGTATCCAGTTCATACTTCAAAGTAAGGAGCATGGTTCCACCGCCAAGACTTTATAGATCCCTGAGCGAGATGATCGAAAAGATCCAATTGTGATCTTTAGCCATTATGGCATTATGTTTTGAAGCAAAGCCCGAACAATTCCATTATCTTATGGTTCAAAGTATTGTAATATGTTGCTTACTTACGCTGATATGCCTAATAAGACCAAATATACTTGAGGGAACTGATCTCATCAGTAAAGCAAGCAAAGAATCAGACAAGCATCATTTAGTCATGGACTTTTGAATTCTAACCGATGTGCAAACCGTTTAACACTCGACCCATGCAAGCATGGACTTAAAATTCTTACTTGGCAGGATTGAAGCCCACCACACCCTATCAGTATACACTATTCAGCATGAACTCAAACAAGAAGTACCTATAGACATGAGATGAGATGATAATCTAAAACTTTCAGTACTTAATTTGATTCAAACAAAATGTCGGTCCACGTGCCGCCGTAGTTGGTGATCGCACATTCACTTTATTTGTTCCTCTTGATGATGAACCTAGCTGATGAGAAGGTCGCCCTGAACACAACGAACCCAGCTGACGAGAAGGTCCCCTAAGCAATGTACTCGTATATAATCTGCTCACGAGACTCAACAATACAATCAATTCAATTACACCAATTCTATTATTCCATAATCATCTGGACTTTGCTCCACATAATATACACCTCTCTTAATTTACATTGCATTAATGCAATTATTGGCAACTATTCAAGAGATGCATATATTCAAGGTACTGTACTTTCTTTTCTGAACTTTGGCTTTACAGTTGGAGAATGATCATTCTCTCCTTTTTTTCTACCTCCCTCCCTTTCAATATTTAGGTCAATGGTCACATTCAGAAAAGCTTGTCATCAGTTGAATCAAGATTCTATATTTTCCTTTTCAGAAGATTTGAAGAATGAACACCATCGCCCTACCCTTCATGTCCTTTAACTTTCTCATCTTTTTCTGTTTACAAGTTCACTTTGGGAGCCCAAGAAGAAACAGAATTTGACCGAAATCATTCAGCATTACAATTACAGTAGCCTTTCAACTCCACATATTGGGCATCGCTCGGGCTTTTACCTTTTGCATAAATGAATTAATCTTTTTATCGCGAATTAATCTTTTTTATTGTCTGTAGCATCGCACAAGATTTTACCTAGTTTCTTATGAAAAAAAGATCCAAGAGCTCAGTTGACAGGCAGAGTGGATGCCTCCTATAGCCTGAAATGATAAGCACACACGAAATGAGATAGAATAATCAATGAGTGGGGGTAACATGGTACCAAAATATCTATAAATAAATTAAAGCCAAGCATGCAATCAATTCATCTCAACAACATACAAATATTCTAATATTGTTTAATGATCTAAAATATTTTAGTAATTCATTATAAATTCATGTAAAACACACTGGAGCAGCAAAACACAGATAATGAGGTATTTAATATAATTCTTCTAGCTTTGGTAGGATAGAATGTGATGCATTACAAATTTCTGCTAAAAAACAACAGGGATGAACTTTTTGCCTATATCTTGAAATGAGAAAAATGCTCGAAGTGAGAACTCAGGTCAAAACAGTAAACCAATGCAAGAGAATAGAGACTAGATAAATCCTGACAGATGCTAGCTAACGGAAATAGAAAGGAAATGAATCGGCAATATCTAAGCATTGTGTCATAGAGGGTTAATATTAGCCGATAGAATGTGCAATAAAAGGCTCAATGATCTAGAAAAAAACTATGATGTTCAAAAAGAGGATAAGCACTCCAGTGTTCCTGGAGGGGAAATGAACTCTCAAACAAGTAAATGGAAATGCTAAGAAACCAGCACTAGTGGTCTAGTTTTAGCACCATCTTAAGGAACTTGAACCTAGTAAGCAACGATGCACTCTTTCGAAACTAACTGAACCCTCGATAACCATGGTGCCATGCAATGAACAATATTTAACAATAGCGTCATGCATCTTGTTGCAATACTATTCTCCTATTTACAGATCAGGAACTAATTTACTCAAGTGGCCACAGAAACTCAGGTCAAAACAATAAATAAGTTAAAAGGCCCGATGATGCTATCCTTTGCAAGCTTAGTCATAGTGGAAATAGTGGTAGTGGATAGAGAATGTGCAATACTTTTGAACCAGAAATTTGAAACTACAACATGCTTTGTGGTAATTCATAGATTCATCCAATGTTTATGATGTTCAAAATATCGGGTTAAGACATTTAGCAGTCAGTTTTCATAGGCTAAGAGAAGGCTGTAGCGGCATATAGCTCCCACTAACCTCATTTAGCAGTTTTTTAAAT
This sequence comes from Panicum virgatum, assembly GCF_016808335.1. Taxonomy (NCBI): domain Eukaryota; kingdom Viridiplantae; phylum Streptophyta; class Magnoliopsida; order Poales; family Poaceae; genus Panicum; species Panicum virgatum. The sequence goes on along the minus strand of NC_053142.1, from coordinate 47,575,373 downwards.
TGAGCAATTAAGTTTAGAATTTATATGTTTAGAACATCAAATTAAATAGACATAGGTCACAACGTTCGTTACATCATGCATTGAAGTACGTCTAGAGCTTTGTTCCCTCATTACATCATGATCAAATACTAAATTTTGTAAATGATGGAGTTTAATATGTTGAAAATAGCAATGTGAGAAGCTTCTTGAAGATTAGAGAGTATGCATGAACCATGATTGACATGCTTCATGGTAAAATGTGGAATACTCTAAAAATTAGATATTTGTATTCTTAGATAACCATGAGGAAAATTCAGTTAGATAATTTGTAGAAAGTGTGTAGAAGATGCACACATGGCAAAACTATATGAGCCATGAAGTCCTATAAATAGAGGTGCTTCCCTCCCCTCTTGCCATACTATGTCATAAGAGGGTTCAAGTAGAAGATGGCAAGATTGTCATGTAGAATAGTAGTGTTATGGTAAAGTAGTGACATAAAGAGTGTAAAAGCCTGTGTTGTACCAAGTTGTGATGAATAAAGATTTATAAATAAATTACCAAAAGATCTATAAATAAATTAAAGCCAAGCATGCCATCAACTCATCTCAACAATATACAAATATTCTACTATTGTTTAATGATCTAAATTTTTTTAGCAATTCATTATAAATTCATTTAAATATACACAGGATTAATCTTTTTATCGCAAATTAATCTTTTTTATTTGTCTGTAGCGTCGCACAATATTTTACCTAGTTTCTTATGAAGAAAAGATCCAAGAGCTCAGTTGACAGGCAGAGTGGATGCCTCCTATAGCCTGAAATGATAAGCACATTCGAAATGAGATAGAATAATCAACAAGAGGGGATAACATGGTACCAAAATATCTATTAAATAAATTAAAGCCAAGTATGCAATCAATTCATCTCAACAACATACAAATATTCTAATGTTGTTTAATGATCTAAAATGTTTTAACAATTCATTATAAATTCATTTAAAACACACTGGAGCAGCAAAACACAGATAATGAGATATTTAATATAATTCTTCTGGCTTTGGCAGGCCAGAATCTGATGCATTACAAATTTTTGACAAAAAACAACAGGGATGAAATTTTTGCGTATATCTTGAAATGAGAAGAATGCTCGGAGTGCGAACTTAGGTCAAAAAAAGTAAACCAATGCAAGCAAATGGGGACTAGATAAATCCTGATAGATGCTACCAAACGAAAATAGAAAGGAAATGAATCAGCAACATGAACAAAATGCATGTCCAAAACTGACTAAGAAATTTAATAAACTGTAGAATTTGTCATAAAGGGTTAATATTAGCTGATAGAATTTGGAATAAAAGGCTCAATGATCTAGAAAAGAACTACTAGGTTCAAAAAGAGGATTGGGACTCACATGTGCCTGGAGGCAAAATAAACTCTCAAACAAGTACATGGTGATGAGAATAAAAGTAACGGGTACCTGTAATCTGCCTGTCAGGAGTTGACCATCGAGTCATGGCCTTGACTAAGTCATGGGATCAGTAGGCATAAATTAGGGCCCAATTGCCTGGGACGGCCCAGAAAGCCGGGTGTAACGTCCCGCCTCCCTGAGGCCGGGCTCGCTTACATCTGGCAGCTTTTTAGTACATAGACTGCCCTCACTGACCAACACCAATCTTTTCTGCACAATTTGTCCTCACTCGTGCGCACCCGGGAAGAACTTCCCGGTCGGTCACCCACCCCCAAATTTCTCCGGGTTAAGCACGCTTAACCTCGGAGTTTTTTGGAGACCGGCTTCTGGAAAAGAAGTTGCAACTTGTTGGTATGAGTCTCCTATTAATCCTATTAAGCCCTAGGCCAGAGTGTCACATACTCACCCCCTTAAGAGACCGACGTCCCCGTCGGTCAATCCCAAGCCATGAACGTCCTCTCTTGGCCACGTCCCATACATCCAGTGCTAGCAGCACATGTGCCACGTCCGTGCGTCCAGTGCCAACGGTCTCTGTGCCACGTTCGTGCGTCCAGTGCCAACGGCGCATCCCAGATGCCCGTGCACTGACCCACCACGCGCCCGTGCATATGCCGGTGGCATCTGCGCCCCCACGCGCCCGTGCTCATGCCCCTGCACTTACGCCTGTACGTGCCCATGAAACTGTGAGAGTCCGCTCTGATACCATTCTGTAACGTCCCGCCTCCCCGAGGCCGGGTCCGCTTACATCTGGCAGCTTTTTAGGACATAGACTGCCCTCACAGACCAACACCAGTCTTTTCTGCACACTTTGTCCTTACTCGTGTGCACCCGGGAAGAACTTTCCGGTCGGTCACCCATCCTCAAATTTCTCTGGGTTAAGCACGCTTAACCTCGGAGTTCTTTGGAGACCGGCTTCCAAAAAAGAAATTGCAATTTATTGGTATGAGTATCCTATTAATCCTATTAAGCCCTGGGCCGGGGTGTCACACCGGGGACAACCCACACCTCATCTGAGGGATCCGCCTTGCCCGACCCCCGACCCCCGCGAGAGGACTCCGCCTCGCCCGACCCCCGACCCATGCAGTAAAGGTTCTGTTTCACCTAGGAGGGCCCACTCTGCTCGGGATAACGATAGATCTCTGGGAAAAGGGGAGCGCCCCCGATCAAAAAAAGGTCAACAGACGTGGCCCCAGCGAGACAGGGATGTGACCGCTGCACGCCCCCATACGAACCAGAGTGGGCGACGGGTCAACGCACATCCTCCGGATGGAGACATGGCCCAACCACTCCGCCAGACCTCATCAACAGAAAGAGTGGTGACGAACGCCAGGCCAGGAAATGGCGGACCACCCATGCCCAACAGTTGACGACATGTGCGGCGGCATGAATCCCGTGCCCCCATCCCGCCACGACTGGCACAGTGCCGGGTATGGGGACGGATACCCTGCTATCACCATCAAGCCAGGTCAGCTGGGCCCATCGTACTCCGTAGATAATAAGTAGGGGTCGGGAGGCACCCGACTCTCACACCTCTCTTTTTCTTCTCCCAGTGTAAGCTCTCCCCCCTTGACTATAAAAGGGAGGGAGGAGGCTTACCCCGTGGGGGGATCCACAATTCCACACACACGCACACTCACTCGCATCCCTGAGACTTGGGAGTCTCATTCCCTCTCTCGTCCGTTTGTAACCCCTACTGCAAACTTGATTGCAAGAGAACGAGAGCTCGAACTAAACGTAGGGATATTCTGCTTGAACCAGTATAAATCGTGTGTCTCATCCTTGCATTACCATCTGATCCAGTGACGCGCGTACAAGTTTACTAGCAGGTGATTTGGAACACCAACACATGGAAATGCTCAGAAACCAGCACTAGTGGTCTAGTTTTAGCACCATCTGAAGGAACCTAAACTTAGTAAGCAATGATGTACTCTTTTGAAACTAACTGAACCCTCGATAACCATGGCGCCATGCAATGAATAACAATTGCGCCATGCATCTTGTTGCAATACTATTTTCCTATTTACTGATCAGGAACTAATTTACACAAATGGCCACAGAAACTCAGGTCAAAACATAAGTTAAATGGCCTAATGATGTTATCCTTTGCAAGCTTAGTCATAATGGAAACAGTGGCAGTGGGTAGAGAATGTGTAGTACTTTTGAACCAGAAAATTGAAATTACAACTTGCCTTGTGGTAATTCATAGATTCACCCCCTGAGCAATTTATAATGTATGTGTTAGGGATTCTCTCATCCCCGCATCCACCTTCTAATTAATCAGAGTAAATCCAACTGAGCATAAGCGAGCCCTAAAGGAGGAGAGAATTTGCACCTGTACTTGGAGCCACGGAGATTGATCTGAGAGATAGGATAGAATTGTTGCGATTCGACAACATACTCTTGCCACATGATGCTTCCTCTTGTGTTAGTGATGATGATATTGTTTCAAATATATGTTACTTTAGGAGATTTTGAGAGATAGAGTTTACATGATAATACTTGTACCTTACTTGTGGCTTCCATTTGTCATTTCCAGCACGCTAGAATTTCTAGCGTTTGAAAGCGTGATTTACTTTTTTTTTTTGTCTTCAAACCGGGGATGGATGAAATCTTTTTTTTTTTTGAGTAATGGGGATGGATGAAATCAGGGAAGACTGGCGCTGCCGTGATAGGACAGTATCAAGGTGGAAGAGGGAATGATCTAAGGGAACTGTGGTCCAATGGAAAAAAAAAGAGAGACAGATTGATCCAGAGATGGGGCGCCAAAAAAATTCAGAGCACACAATGCTTAGATATTATTTATTCTAAAGTTTTAACAATTATATATTTGAAACTTGATTTGTTATATAGAAATAACATAATATATTGCCCATTAGACATGCTTCTGTATTATCATACTTTATTGTTATTATGTCCTAAATTAAAGTCATAAGAAATTCTGGTCATTTGCATCTCAAAATAGAAATCAACTTAAGAGAAAAAGAATATAGGTAGTGCCAAATTGAGACACTATCAATAAACAAGAATGTTGGATATCTTACTGTTTTGCATGATTATATCTTGTCATTTGATTTGTGCAGTATCCAGTTCAAAGTAAGGAGCATGGTCACACCGCCAAGACTTTGTAGATCCCTGAGCGAGAGGAGGATCTAAATTAAAGATCCAATTGTGATCTTTAGCCATTACTAGGCAATTATGCATGTGCGTTGCTACGGACAAAGTTGGTATAAGTATCGGATACATTGGTGCCCGTGTGTAATTTATAGGGATCTACGTGATCGAGTCGTGGACGGAGAGGGTTGGTCCGACTTGCATACGGAATGGACTAAGGCTCACCTGTCAATAACATAGGCGGGCCAAACTAAACAACCAAACAAAAAATTTGGGTGGAAACCTTACTCGCTTTAGTAATAGGTATAGATATGGCATTATGTTTTGAAGCAAGTCTGAACAATGTTACTCATTTTGGCTTTCAAAGATCTTTTGTTATTGTTACTCAGAAACGGGTTCCATGTCTAATGGGCTTAATTTGCTTCAGAATTTATGCAACTTTTTTTTGAGAGAGAGTATGCTTCTACTATAAATTTATCTGCTAAAAAGCCACTAGTAGTAGTTTAGACAAACCAAAACTAACCCTGTTTCCATTGTCACCATTAAAGAATTTTCATCAAAATTGTAGTGAGAAATAAAAATACAAAAAATCTATTTTTCTGCAACAATCCTTTGTACAAAAAGTTACTGCACCAAGCCTACAGCTATCAAACGGCAGAGATCACACTAACCAGATCAAGCTACAGAAAAGACGTCGAGCAAGCTGCTCACTACTCACTATACAAGCGAATACGCGATGCCTGCAACGCCACGCACACAGCCTAGCCGTGCGCTCTCATCCGGAGCTCAGAAACGGGTTCCACGCCTGTGCCCCATGCTGCTGCTGCTGCTGCGCGTAGGCCGCCTCCGTCCAGTCCTGGTGGAGCTCCGCCTTCGCGATGGCGCCGCCGCCGTCGCTGCCTTGCACCATGCTGCTCATCAGCAGGTCCCTGGAGCTCGACAGGCTCCTGTCGAGCGGCAGCGCAGACTGGTGTTGCAACGCCGCCGGGAGGCCAGTGTCGCCTTGCCGCTGGCGGCAGTAGCCATCGATGGCGGCCGCCGCGCCGCGATCGAAGGCGAGGTAGGCATCAGCTGCAGGGGGCATGTGCGGCAGCGGCAGGCTGATCAGCTCGCTGGACAGCGACGCGGTCTCGTCGGTGCTTGCTGGTCTTACCGTGGTGGTTCTGCTCTTGTAGAACACCCTGCACAGCACCCAGTCCTCCTGCATTTTGCCAAAAAAAAAAAGAAAGACAGTGAGATATGCAGTTTTCTTTTGAAACGGCAATAGCTTTACCGTGAAAATTTATCAGAAGAAAAGCAGGGGAACATAAAAAAAATAGAAGAGCTGTCAAAATGCAGCCAATTTGACAGCTTCAGTACACGTCAATGAGGCATTGGTTGATCAGATCAAACAAAGTTTTTCGGTAACCTCACGTGTGAACTCCGTGCGCCGTGCGGCCCAATGAACGCATGCAGTTCGTTGGTTGGCTGGCAGTAAGTTTGGAAGTCGTGGAATTGAATATAAGCTGGAGTATCAAGTTGATGTTATCTCGACACAAAACAATGGACAACTTGGTGTGATGACAGGTATACAAAGCAGTCAAATCTTTTTCAATTTTCTCGTGCTGCACAGCTGCTAATTTAGTGCTGCTGCTGATGCATGGCGACTGAAAGAAACCACTGAACTACCTTGGAACGGATTGGCCATCTGTACCAGGTTTGGAATGATTGGTCTAGACCAGGTCAGCTCCAATGATTGCCAAGTGGCACGACTAGTTTATCATATCAGAATGTTCTTTCAGCATCCACTGCTAGTGCTGGGCCTGGCAGAAACATGAGGGCTCTCGGAGAGCAGCTAGCTGACACGTAGCTGTCAGTTAACAGAGACGTGTGTGTGCTGGGCAGAAGATTTCAACTTCGAACAATTAGCGAAGCTTCCCAGCACCAACGTGGCAATTCATTTCAGGTGCTTTTTTAACCTTGTTTCTCTGACGACGTGCGATTCTGAACCGAAATTCAGAAGTTACCGTGCCGCACCGCCCAAATCTCACACGAAACAGATGCAGGAGAGGAGGCGCACGTACCTTGGGAGGTGAGCAGGGGCGGCCGGCAACGGCAACGGCCGGGCCCTCCACGCGGAACTCGTGCATGACCCACTCGGTCTTGCTCCCGCGGGGCGCCCTGCCCTGGTAGAACACCAGCGTCTTGCGCATCCCGACCATGGTGGCGGCGCCTCCGCCGCGGCGGCCGGAGATGGAGATGGGGCGGTCCTTGCCGGTGGCCTTCCAGTAGCCGGAGCGCGTGGCGCGGTTGGTGCGCTGCCCCGTCGCGTACTTGCGGTCGTGCAGGCTGAAGAAGTACCACTCCCGGCTGCCCACGCACGCCTCGTCTGATCATCGGCAAACACAGCCGGCGAGGCCTCCATAAGTTAGTCCGTTTGTTTCTGTGCTTGCGCTTGGAGGCTCCAAGCTAGGACATGTGTGCGTGCATCCTTGGAAAAGGGAACTACTGGTGCATATACGAGTACTCCAACATGCTTATTAATGTGAAGAAATAGCAACGAAAAGAGGTATGGATTTTGCTTAGGAAATCATGCGGATGCAACATGGATGAATCAATTTCAAACACGATTCTACGGTTTACTAACAAATAAATGTAAAGTAAATCCGTATGCATCAGAGGTGTCGCGGTGTAGTTGGTTATCACGTCAGTCTAACACACTGAAGGTCTCCGGTTCGAGTCCGGGCGACGCCAATTTTTCCTCTCTTTTTTTGTTTCCAATTTGAGCAATATGTATCATGATCTCCTGGGTCAGGGCTAACCGAATGCCTATATAATGCTAATCTGCCCGGAATTTTCATGCAACTGCTTTGTCTACTGATGATTTCCTTTTGTGCAAGATGCATATGGCTCTTTTTTGTTCGAGAGAGGATGCATATGGCTCTTGATCACCTCTTGTAGCTAGAGAGGCTCAATTGATGTCGTGGCAGCAAGTTGGGCAAGACAAGTACCTGGAAGCTCCCACGGCTCGCACTTGTTGAGGTCGACGTCGACCATGGCGATGCCGCCGTACGCGCCCCCGCCACCGCCGGAGAGCTTGTGGCAGAGGTAGTCGAGAACGAGCTCGTCATCCCTCGGGTGGAACCGGAACCCCGGGGGCAGCCGCGCCTCCATCATGCTGATCAAGCTCATCGCTAGCTTCCGAGCCAGCAGCTGCTACACACACGAGCCCTGACGACGAGCGAGCGAGAGAGAGAGAGATTCAGGGAAGATGTCTGCTGATAGCCAAAGCCTTCAGCAGTGTGTCTTTCAGAGCACCACGATGGGGTCGTGTATAAATAGGGAAATCTAGCCAAGTGCCTTTCCGAGCTTATCACCAGCACTCTGTTCGCTTCTATCAGCAAATAGTGTTTTTCTCTCACACCAATTCAACACCAACCACCAGCTAGCCAGCAATATTTTTCTCTCACAACAAATCAGCACCAGCCACCAGCAATAACACAGCGAACAGAGTCCAGGGGTTGCCACTGTTGATATCTAGTCACGCGACAGGATGCTGCTCTGTGCTCGAAGGTCCATGCCCCCCGGTTAATTTTCGGCTAAAATAAGAATTATCTCCAACTGATTTAACCTTGATCCCAATTCTTATGCGGCTGTATACGTACGAGCCGAGTACTTGCGTACGTGGACGAATCTCTTCTCTCACAGCGCCGTTACGTCCGGGATACGTATATATAGACTGCGTCCATGCGACGTTCCTGCATCGCTCCTTCAGTTAGTTGACAGTTCAGATCACCCTCTACAAAATTACTGCAAGGGGACATGCGCGTGTTCTTGACAACTTTGCTTCAAGAAAGAAAGCCGAGGAATTAATTGGAAATCCACGATTCCAGGACGCCGAAAAGGACGCGTTCGTGTGGATCGGAACGGCAGTACCAGCTACCAGGTGATAATGCTAGCCATCATAATTCAGGGGTAACATCACGCTCAATCCAAACAGCTCCCCTTCCAGCTTTCAGATAATCAGTGCTCCATCCGTCGTGTCACTGTGTCAGGACTCGGGTGTAAACTGACGACGACCGCGGGTGTGGCCGCAGGCGGCGGCGGGGACCCGGCGCGCCAGTGCCGCCATGGCGCGGCGGCCGCCGTCCGATTGGGGATCCGCGACGCTGAACGCCGTGGAGGTCGTGCTCCGGCGGCGGTATCCCTGTCCTGCTGCTGTCCTCTTGCAACCTTGATGGCACAGGGCTGCGCAGCCGCGTCTATCTCCGACGAATGGCTGCCGCACGGGATGATCGGTTTGTTTCATTTGATTGCCCAGGCAGGTGACCATCTCTTGCTTGCTACAGGTGGAGATCGAGCTCCTCTTTGCTTCCCCTGCCACACTGTCCCCAAGACGGCAAGACCTGACGAGTTCACTGACGACTTGGCGAGTTCACGGCGACATTGGCAAGCACACGCCGTGGCACATCTGCAGGTTTCTTTAACTTTTAATAACCGATCTAGTTAGGCACGGGATGAAGTATTCGCATGGTCGGTTTGGCATTTCCGTTTTTTTCGCGGGAGGGACATCGATGGGGGCACAAGTCTCGAAAACTCAAAACTCTTCAATGAACATTTTTTTCACCGAGAATTCCTCAAGGAACATCAAATCGTTGACGGAAAAGTCTGAATGAGAAAGGGATTTCCTCGGTTGGCCAAGAGAATTATTCCAAATTAGGCGTATAGCCCGTGCATTTACGCGGCTAATATTGAAAATTCAAAAATTTACATGTCGTTGTATCTTTACTTAATGGTTATACTATTTTTTTACCATACATCATCATGCTCATTATCGTAAATTATGTCTTATTGTTGATTAAAACAATTCAACTATGATCTACCTATAATAACAATTTAATTTGTTGAGCTTTAATAATATTATGCAGATAATTATTCTTATTTTTATTTTATTTTGATTGATTATTGTTAGCTTTAGTTTTTATTAATAGTATATATTTATAACTAATACATAGCTAAATGGTATTTTATATTTAATTTTTCATAATGGCATTGGTGGGTGATTTTTAATTAGGCACAAGGGTATTTTAGACTAATTTTTATCGTAATGGCAGTGGTGGGTAATTTTTATTTTTTCTATTTTTCTCCGATTAACGTGGGAATTTTTAGTCCTTGAGAGCGAACGTGGAGGCTCCGTTTGTTGGCCAAATAATAAGATAATAGATTTTATTTTTTATTAATAGTATATATTTATAACTGATATATAGTTAAATGGTATTTTATATTTAATTTTTCATAATGGCATTGGTGGGTGATTTTTAATTAGGCACAGGGGTATTTTAGACTAATTTTTATCGTAATGGCAGTGGTAGGTAATTTTTATTTTTTTATTTTTCTCTGATTAACGTGGGAATTTTTAGGCCTTGAGAGCGAACGTGGAGGCTCCGTTTGTTGGCCAAATAATAAGATAATAGATTTATATTTAATTTTTCATAATGGCATTGGTGGGTGATTTTTAATTAGGCACAGGGGTATTTTAGACTAATTTTTATCGTAATGGCAGTGGTGGGTAATTTTTATTTTTCTATTTTTCTCTGATTAACTTGGGAATTTTTAGGTCTTGAAAGCGAATGTGGAAGCTCCGTTTATTGGCCAAATAATAAGATAATAGATCTGCCCAACTAACACTGTCTTCTGACGGCGCCGAGCAGCCGACCCAGACCATTTCCGTTCATCCGCATGGTCGACGCATCGTCGGACGGTATCGATGCGTTGTCGCCTCACACTCAGCCTGGAGAAAACTTTTACAGTTTCACTGTTCTCTGACTCGCGAGACCTGTTTCAAGCACCTTTACGTTCAGCAGCGGAAGGATGTTTAACAGGTTTGTTTACGGTCCTCGTGCAAAGATTTTAAAATGCCATTGAAAACGAGAGGTGCAGTTATTCAACTGATATCGATGGCAATGAGGTGTGCAAATTGCCATACGGTCGACAAGAGAATTCCAACGGATTTACGGCTAATATATTAAACCAGTTTTGGTTGATTCTGAAGGACAGAGATTTTCAAATGCTATGTTTTCAGAGGTCAGGAGTAGGGAAGGACGGCAGGCTGACAAGGCCCTACTTGCAATAGACAGTTAAAACTTGCAGCATCAACAAGTACCTTTTATATTTTTGAAAAGGGTTTTTTTTTCAAAAGGAACAAGTACCTTTTACAAGTGAAAAGAGGTTGACAACCGGAAAACAAAATGTCAACTTGTCCTAGTTGATACGTACTAGGTTTGTTACCGCAATTTGTTAGTTACATATTTAGCAATCAGAATTCTTAAGGCCGCTTTCAGATGATTGGAGCTATCAGGATGACAACTTGTTATAGCCGATACTATATTTGTTTGTCATAACAAGTTGTTGCATAATCTTTTCAAAGAAAAAAACAAGTTGTTGCATATATATTTGAAAAATCAGAATCCAGAAAAAAATTCTTCAAATTGAGATATCGGAATGTAGCAGCTACAGAAATACAGAATGCTATCGTGAATAGGACAGCAACTGAAGTTTGAACACAAAAGCCTGAAAAATAGGCCTATTGGAAAGTCTACTGTGCGAACCGGACCAACGGCTGCTTTCGCCATCGGATTCGGTAGTTCGCACACGGGTGGATCAGCAGACTTATCTCACGAAAAATTCAAACAAGAACATGAGGAGAACTATATGCGCCGTACTTAGTCTCGCCATGACTTTCTGAGGCTCTGGTCACCTGGTACTGATAAGCAGTTAGGTTTGTTGTCCGGCCTAGCCTCCTCGAGAGAGAAAGTCATGTCGGTCCTTTTCAGGGAAGGAAAAATCGGTGAGGCAGAATTCACCGAAAACGCCTATCCGGGCAGTATTCTGCCAAAGTCAAAATTCAGAGGCGCAGATGCAAGCTGGAGCAGGTCTGGGCATCACACAAGGTGATAGATACGCCTGAACTGATCCATGTATCTTTGGCAGTAAGCATAAACGCTGTCAAACACGTAAGCGTGATCTCTCCTGAATGCATGTCTGGTCGACTCCTCTTCAATGTTACGATTTGAAACGGTAAAGTTTTAGGAAGATCAGATATCAGTACCACGGCATCATGAAGTATCTATCGATCGGTAAGATTGACGAAAGCAGTGAGGCAAGGCTACCGGTTGCTACCAGCTAGAAAGCAGTGAGGCAAGGCTACCGGGCTGCATGCTACCAGCTAGGCACCTGCTAGCATCTCCGCACCTGGTTTTGTCAAAGGAAATAACAGGTGAACAACAAGCTGCCTGAGCCTGAATTTCTGAATGCTGATGCTTATTGTGATGTATTGAATGAAACCTGATCCAACAACCATCAAGTGGGCAAGTCTGAAATTTTTTGAACCGTATGCTTCTGATGGGGACGGAGATGGATCATTTCTGCAGTCTCCAAGGCGCCTCGAGTTTTCTTCCCTCTGTCCTCCGCTTCCACGAAAACATGGCATCCTTAGGTTGACCACAGCGGAGGGAGCAAGAGCAAATTTGCTCCCTCCTCTTTTCCCACGCCTTCTCTGTCTACAGTGTCAAACAATACATCTACAGTGTCAAACAGTACATCTACAGTGTCAAACAGTGTATTTGCTCCTTCATTTGCTCCTTCCACTGTGGACGCCCTCCCATGTTGCATGTCATTCCTCGCGAGGTCCCGAGGCAACTTCTTCCATGGAATCCAGATAAGACTGCAAGCACGAATGCAGCACATGCTGAAAATGGCGTGCGACCTGATATCCTCTGAATCTAGTCAAAACCTGCAGGCTTGGCACCATCTGTCCGATTGTCAAACTTTCCCTGCAGACAACCTACACGTGCAGGTTCCGGCGGTTTTTTTTCTTTTTTTTTTTTTGCACTGCTGATTATCCAAACAGTCAGCTAACCTGCCGGGTAATCCACCGCGCGAGTTGACCATCCGGATCAAATATACAAAATGATTTCGTGGAGAAGTTTTACCAAACCGTGGCTTCGAAACTCTATTTCATGACAAGGAACCTACTAGTAGTTGGCCGTGTCGTTTGCTTGCCTGCATGGAATGCTGTTATAGAACCGCCAAATTAAACGGTTTAATTAAGTGTAATGGTCATCATTTGAACGCATCAAGCGCATTAGCTTAATTAAGTGTAACCTGACAGCCTATTGTCAACCCACAGGCCGATCGAAACACACCAGAAGTCTCGCGCGATGGCGAGCGCAGACGGTACCAGCATGATACAATTTTACAAAATAGTAAATAATATTAATGTATTTACAAAATGACTTTTACAAATTAAAGTTCATATAATAGATAACAACATCAGTAGAGAGAGTCTAACCTGAGAAAGATTTTCATTAGAAACCAACTGAAATAAATTGAAATAAAACGATAACTACGGAGACGTGATGACGTCACATCGAGCCCACCGATGTGAATCCGGGTTAGCTCCTATACCTGAAACAGGGTAAACAACAAACCCTGAGTATACTAATACTCAGCAAGACTTACCCGACTATGGATATACATAGTTCATTATCTAGACATGCAAGGCTTTCTGGCTGTGGATTATTTGTAGAAAAGCGTCTAAGGGTGGATCCTTACTTTCAATATTTTAGCTCACATTCTATATAAATTAATATCCTCTAGGCATTTGTAGAATCCTTTCTAAAAAAAACATAATAGAAGATCAATTAGTAATCTCAACATTTCCTTCAACATATACATTAATATTCCATCTCATTACTACGATGCGGTGCTGTGATCAAGGTGCTCATATCCGAGAGCGACTGACGGCGAATCGATCCGATTTAACCTTGCAAGGTGGACCTAACAAACACGGCACGTATTAGCCCCGTCGGACCATACGAACCAAACATTCCCCTCCCCGCCTCGAACTACAGGAACCAGCCCAACGACATATGGTCAGCCGAGCTCAACGTGAGACCACCAAAAGTAAACATATGCATCCCCATTTCTCCGCGACTACTCAACTACCCCAGGAGTTGGGTGCGGGTTCCTGTACTTTCGAAGAAAGGCAGTACTAGTCTTACCGGTTTCAACTACCTCCTACTCCCGGTATGCGGTTAGTACAATTCAAACATGATCAGCAGGGCCAGACAACGGACGGTCCTTAACCGACACAGACGGGACTAAGACACCCAGGAACCCTGTCCTGCTGCCATACCTATATATCATCTTTTTCCGTCCGGTCTCAATTCTCCATTCATTCCATATCAAATTCAACAACTCATGTACTGGAATATAAATATATTTTATATCTCGTGAGTAACCGGAAATTACTCGACTTCTAAACATCTTATATCTCGCGAGTGACAAGAAATCACTCGACTTCTACCGGGAACCATTAAGCATAGCATTTCTATCGTCCTATACATACTAGTATAACTCAAGGAAACCTAGGGATCATGCAACTAGGGTTCCAAACAACTCCTGAAATGTAATGCATAAGTAATAATATATATAGTGAGTCATAATTTAAAATAATAGGATGTGCACCGGGGCTTGCCTGGGATTAACACTGAGTCAGTGTTAGTTAGATGATACTCGCTTGGCAATTACCTTCCTTCGGTCATGCACATCGGGATCCATTCATCCATCTTCTAGATGTGTCCACCATTCACCGTCTTCTGACTCAGCTCCAAAATCATGTGCTTCACATCCATGCGTTGTACATCTAGCGTACTTAAATGAGATGCACCAATGCGGATGTCTGAATGTATGGCAGTGTAGTAGATGATACAGCAAAAAGGACAAGCGAGGCTGGCACAATGTCACGATTGCATGGACACAAGCATAATGTCATGTATTGCAATACGATTAAAAGAAAGACATGACTGGGCAATCATTTATCGAGTAAACATAACAAACAAACTCAAAAGGCAATTGGGTTGGTGCCGAAATACTAGAGTTCATTTAATTTATTTTAGCCTGAAGTATTTCCTTCTAGAAAGCATTACTAAACTTATTTAGAAAAGCCAAGCAATACGATAAAGCAAGAATGATTAAACTAGAACTTGATGTAACAAGCGAGCAAGCATAAGCAAGGTAAATAAAGACAAACCACATATATCAGATTTAACATGATTTATACATGAACAAGAATTTAATAACTGAATTTACCATTCAGTACAGTATTTATAAAGAAATTTGCACAACTAGAGAGTAGACACAGGCAACATACACAGAGATGCTTATCAATAGTTGCATCAACCCTACACTAGCTTAACACACAATCACTTCATACAACCAACATGTCAGAGGTAATTAAAGTGTTTCAAATTTTTGTTAGACAGCTCATGACTAATCACCAGTCATGACATCATATGTACAAAACAAATGTTTATTTTCTTCTAAACCTAATATCCATGTTCTTAATATTAAACAAGCCTATTATGAGGTAAATTAGTAACTCAGGATATTAAATTCTTACCTTAAACTACAAACATTATCACTAGTTTACCATGAAATTGCTAAAGCATTTGAATTGTTACAACTTCATTTAAGGAATTATTACAAATTATCCACATAAAGCATTAACAAGCAATTATTGATTTCCAACAAAACATTAAACTAAAGAATGCCATTTTATCTACCCAAAGCATATATCTAGTCGTGAGGAGCATAACAAAATAAGTTTAGTCACTTATGGTTCAAACTATAATTTACTAGGCATTAAACAAGTTTGGCACATTTTCTATTTTTACACCTTTCTATTATTCATAAAAATTTATTAAGCACTATCCAACTTAAATCAATAACTCAGTCATACATGCATCAATAATTCTGAAATTATTACCACAGAACATACATCACATGACTAACCTACCATAAAATTTTCACAGCAAAAAGGAGTAACATAACTACATATATGATTTTATCCCTAACAAGCATTGAAAAAAATTCTAGGACAATATTTTTCTACCAACACATGTCATATTATAGGTTCACTGCATAGATCTAATCACAAGGATTCCAAAACATCTTTATTTTCTATTTTATGATTTTTCTACAATTTTTAAACAAATTTACAAGTTTACTGCAAAATTCTAATAACAAAACTAAATATTGCATCTAGGTCCCTAGGTTTTGCAAAAAGACCCTAAAAAGAATTGGGGCTTGTAATTTGGCCCTTGGCCGGATTGGAAGCAGGGGCGGCCGGTCCCGGCCGGATTCCGGTGGGCCTCCTCACCGGCGGCGAGGGTAAAGGGCGGAGGAGGTAAAGGGGGTCGGGCCGCACCTTTTGGTGGCCGTGAGGCGTAGGGAGATGGCCGGAGGCGGCTTGCCGGCGTGCAGGGTGAGGGGGCGGCGGTGGTGAGCTCACTCCGGTGAACTCCGGTGGCCGGGGCGGCAGAGGAGAGGCCAAGGAGCTTTAGGGAGCCGAGGTCAAGCGGATTTGGGGGTTGGTGGAGGGTGGGGCGAGCTCGATCGACGGCTCGGCGTGGAGGTGCGGGCGGTGGCCATGGCGGGCATGGCGGCGTGGCCGTTCCGGCTAGCACAGGGCCAGATGGCGGCGTTGTGGGGCTGGGCGAGCACCAGCGCGGCCGGGCGGTGCCGGCGCGCGCGAAGGCGCGGACCGGTGCCGCGCGGGCACTGCTCGCGGCGTGCGGCTGCGACTGGCGGCCATGGCGAGCGGCGGCGAGGCGAGACGGCGCGGCGCGCGCGGCGCGCAAGAGTGCGGCGAGCGCTCGCAGGCAGGCTCAGCCGGCGCGGCCTTGGCGGCATCCGCACGCGAGAGAGGCGATGGAGGGGGAGAGAGGGGCAGCGGCAAGCAGCAGCGTGAGACGCGCGGCGCGTGCAGCGCTCTAGCGATGCCGTAGCCAATTTGGCTTTGGTGACCCCGGGCAAAATATCGGGGCGTTACAAATGCTCAGCTCAGCCCCCCGCTGATTTGAAAACCATACCTGCGTTGACTGAATTCAAGTTATGTAAAACACATGGTTGGCTAAACAGTGCCTCGAATCTCTCCGGGAAAAAGGGAGAGAAAATTGGTTGGCGACCCAGCCGTGGTTGGCTTGCTTGTTACTACTGTACCTGGGCCAGGCCGATGCTGTTTGGCCCATCTGCCGAACCCGACGGAGAAGGGTTCGGCGGCAGAGCACGGAAGAGCGCGCACACGCTTGCATCACCTCTAGCGGATTTCCGGCAAGCCACCGCGCCACGAGAGATGCAGAACAGAGGATGCCAAATACAAATGTACAGGCGCCACAAGAGATGCAGAACAGAGGATGCCAAAAAAGCTATTTTGATCTTGACTCTTGAGACTGACACCCTGCATATCCATGCTTGTTAGCTGCAACTGCAGGGAACATAATCCAGCAACAAGTAATCATGAAATCTTATGCTTCTGCAGGGGGGAAGTCTACCAAGTTTCAGTCTCCATGATGCTTCAGAGACTGAATCAGAGCACTCGGTTCTGAAGAAAAATACACACCTGGACATTAGGCTGCACTTCAGTCTGAACATCATACTGTTACTGCCCTCTATGACAAGGCATCGCGCATGAAATCGATCTAAAGTCAACTTCTCGCTTGGAGTTCGGATAACGCTACGAGTTTCAGATTACCCTGTACGGAACTGCTCTGAGATTATGTTCTTTGAACCTGTCAATCTGCAGGGCTGGTGCCACCTCTTAAAATTTTCAAGCTTTCCTTGCAGATACCGTCACACGTGCACATCTGGGAGTACTATTTTCTAATAGTAGCTGTTGATCCAAAATGGGCAGCTAATTGCAGGAAGGAGAGAGAGGAATTCACCGCGCTGACCATCCGGCTTACATATACAATAGTTTCATGGAGAAAAAATCAGCAAGCAATGGATAGCTTCAGAAAAGCTGGTTAAGGACTCCTCCAGTACTTAGCAGTACCATCATTGCTTGCCCTGTATGGAAAGTCCAGCTCCTTGCTAGTTGAAAGCTATACCTTTGCTGACTATAAGCTTCAAGTATTTTGAACTTTGCACTGTCAGACGAGCTAACTTCAAAACTTGAAATGAAAATTTTCATCGTTTTCATGATTGTTTGGTACAGGCACCTTTCAGGAACTTCTTCAACTTGAGTGCTTGTGTGACAAATACTGAAAAGTAGTTGCAATTGGGAAGTAACATAAGTGGAACATCTAGGCTGAAAAACTAGGCGCATACTCATTGAGGCCCAACCCTGCATGTATTATTCGCATGTATGGCATCTATAACCGAAAGGAAATCAATGTCCGCCGATAAATTAATTTCAATATCTTCACTCTTCAGCATAGTAAATGTGTCGATCAAGCAAGTTCAGATCTTAGCACAAGCAGAGGAATGCCCCATTGCAGAAACTGTCTGAACAATAATTCTATCGGTAAGAGAAAAATGCTGAACTGAACTTGTCAATGAAGTGGCAATAGGCAATCAGTAAAAACATCATAAGCCAATTTCCAAGCATGTACCAGTCTTATGTTTGTTGCTTCTGGAAGTAGTAACACAGATAGTCCGTTAGGCAATGTGGGGTACTCGCTAGGCATTGTTGTAAGACCAACGAAGGTACGCTGATAATTATCTTCTGGTGTTCATCGGCAGGCTAAGCTCACCATTGCAGGACGGGTCTGTGCGACAGAACCCCAAAATTAAAACCCTAATTAAGCGTAATGACCGTCATTTGAACACATCGAGCGCATTAACTTAACGGCTTAATTTGACGATCCTTTCGCAACCCACGTCCCGATAGAAACAACACCGGAAGTCCCACGCGAAGAAGGGCGCAGATGGTACAAGCATAACATAATACTTAAAAAAAATATAAACACCATATGAGTACCAAACTTTAGGTTTTACAACCCGAGTTCACATATACGAATAATTTACAAGATTAGCATAATTTATAAACTTTACATCCGATGCCCGGAAGTTTTACTAGACTATATCTTACAACTACACTAGCCTGCATAAGTTCTGATTAACCATGACTGGTCAGTCACAAAAATTTAGGAGCTGCACACTCCGCCCTAAAGTGTGCAATCGACCACTCCCTAACATAGGGTTCTCAGTCTCGCTCCACCACCTCCCACCCCTCTGCATCCCGACGGATGAACTTGATACAGCAGAGGCAAAAGTCAACTTCTGTCTGTCCTGAAAATAATGGTGGCAACAAACCCTGAGTATACTAATACTCAGCAAGGTTTACCCGACCATTGGGTATACTTAGCCCACATAACTAGACATGCAAAGCTTTTTGGCCGGTGGTTGGTTTTGCGGAAAAAAAATGCAACTACAAGTGAGTCCTTATTTCCATGTTTTAGTTTCAATATAAAGTAATCAATTTACTAAGCTCCAGTGTTTTGCAAATCTACAACAATCATGGTGAGCAAACCATTAGTTTAGATAATAGCAATCCACATCTCATCTCAATTTATTCCAATTCCTTACTACGATGTGACCAAGAGATCAGGGCCCTCATGACCGCGAGACATGGCAAATCAATTCGATTTAACCTTGCAAGGTGAACCTAACCAACACGGCACGCAAAAGCCCCGTCGGACCCCACGCACCAACATTTTCCCTCCCCGCCTCGAACTACAGAACCGCCCCACCTACATATAGTCAGTCGAGCTCAACGTGAGACCACCAAAAGTAAACATATGCATCCCATTTCTCCGCGACTACTCGACTCGCCCTAAGGGGTGGTGATGAAGTTCTGTACTTTCGAAGCAAGGCAGTACTCGGCTTGCCGGTTTCGACTACCTCCTACTCCCGGCATGCGGTCAGTACAATTCAATCCCCGATCAGCACAGCCGACAACGGAACGGTCCTTAATCAATACAGATGGGGCTATACCTTCCGGCTTCCCCCATCCGGTCTCCCATCCCTTACCTTCCATCTTGAATATAATAAAGCACATACTGTAATATAAGGACATCCTATATCTCGCGAGTGACAGAATTATCACTCGACTTCTATCGAGCCCTATTAAGCATAGTAGTGCTAACGACCTATTCATACTAGTATGAGGCCCAGGAAAAACTAGGAATCATGCAACTAGGTTTCAACCAATTCCTAAATCTAATGCACAATTATTAGAGACATATATATAAATGACATAATTTAAAATATTAGGATGTGCACCGGGGCTTGCCTTGGGTCTGCGGCTCAGTGCTAGAGTGAGATGGGCCTTAGACTTGCTCCCCACGATCCTCCTGCTACGGGGCTTGCCCCTACGGCTCCTGTGGCTCCGCAACCACCTCGTATACGACTCCTTCAGCGGCGGCGTCTATACGTATGCATATGACATGAGAATGTATGCAATATAATTTGAAACTTTGAAATAAACCTTAACTGATTATAAATACTACTAACCACACAACCCGACGTTCATAACTTTGCAAAACCGGAATATCCGGATTTAAATCCGGAATATCCAGATTTCCAAATCCGGAGTTTCCGGGGCTATACCCGGAGTTTCGCCCGGAGTGTCAAAAACCCGGAGTATCCGGGCTTATACCCGGAGTCTCCGGACCCGACATCACTTTTCGCCCCAAAAACTGAAATCGTGATTTCTAGCAAAACCAATCCACAAAAATCGAAACCCTCCTAGACCCTAGTAGAGTGATTCATAAGAAGATGACTAACCGGAGGAAATCGATTCGAACCCCCTAGAACACGGGACTTGCCGAACCCTAGCTTATTTACCTTGGGGTGAGCTTTTCCTTGCTCCAAGGGCTTGAACCCAAGCCGTCCAGGGATGGAGCACGCGGGATAGATGATCCACCACCCAAGTGAAGCTCCCGTGGACCTTGGATCAAGGGTAGAGTGAGGGTTTTGGGTCTCTAGGGTTTGGGGGAAAGAGAGCACGAGAGAGAGGGAGAGACACGGGAGAGAGTGAGAGAGAGAGCACGGGAGGGAGTGAATAATGTTTTATAACATTTGGGAACAGCAAAAAGACCAAAACATGAGATATAAAGTTCCAGGTCCGGAGTATCCGGGTAAATCCGGAATTTCCGGATTCGTACCCGGAGTATCCAGGTTCCGCTGGCTTCAGGATTTGAAATCGAGTTTTGAGTCGATTTGTGACTCGACTTGTAACCGAGAGAATTTGGTCACTAGTTAGCTAGTAACACCCAAGTTTAACACTTGCGTGTTACAGCGTCCATGCCACCCATTCTGTGAAGAAAAAAAAATTGTTGCGGGTTTGCGGAAGAATAAAGCGAATGTGAACAGTTGGTGTGCTCGAATTTGTTCTTACAAGGGTTGTTTCTGATGGCCAGATGTGTTGCCAGCGGCGAGCAAGCACCATGGTTCGGGCGGCGTCACCGTCACCCAGTGGAAGGAGAGAAACGATGCTGCCCAACACGCAGTCAGGAAGGAGGTCGATGCGTCCTCCCCCTCCATCGTTATTGACTGTGCAAGGCCTGACCTGATAGAAAAATGGTGCCGCGAAGCTAGGCGGCCACGGAGACGACGCTGCCGCTTGTGGAGGAAGGACACAGAGATGGAGATCGCGCGCGACGATAGAGGGACGACGGGAGCGGGCGGTGGCGGCGCAGGAAGTAGGCCCGCCTTTGGGCTCACACGGCGTGATCCGACTAGGATTCGGCCCTCTGGTTTCCGTTCCTTGGTCTCTCTCTCTCGTCGGCAGTCAAGAGAGTGAGCGAGGGTTGGTTTGATTTCCGACCAAATGCTTCCTCTTTGTATTCCTGTCCAGACTCCAGACTAAGGCCGGACGAAAAACTCGTAACTCGAGTTCGCTCGACTCGCTCGTTAGTAGTTCGGCTTAAGTTAGACTCATTTTATAACAAGCCAGTTCATTTTATAACAAGTCAGATCGCTTTATATTGAGAGCTGGCTCGCGAGCTGCTCGCGAGCTATAACGAGCCAAGATAAATAACAAATATTGTATGAATTAGTGGAAACGATCAACGAATAATAATTGATCATGGTCATAGATGATAACATATTTATATTTTTCATTATAAATTCATATTATTTTATTTATTTCACTTTAAATATGTATGTGATGTGTTTTTTTACAGATTTACAGGTATCATCTCTATGTAAATATTTTTATACTCTGGCTCGCGAGCCAAACGAGTTAGCTCGAGCCACTAACGAGCCGAGCCGAGCTAGCTTTCTGGCTTGTTTGTATAACGAGCTATAACGAGTCGAGTCATAACGAGCCGAGCTATAACGAGCCGAGCCACTAACGAGCCGAGTTGCCAGCCCCACTCCACAGTCCGGCCAATTTCTTCCCATGTTCAGCTCATGGCCCAGTCCCACCACTCCCGAGTCCTCACGTCACCTCACCTCGTCTCGCTCCCCCCACTCGAATGTAACGATCTACAGCGTAATTTCAGTTAAGCTTGTTCGATAGCTTGTTGGTTTGTTTTCTCCAGGCCAGGTGAGCGTTGTTGTGTCGTTGGGTGCTAGTGCCCGTTCTGGCAGCATGTGTGCTCTATTTCTGTTTGCTGTGGATCATCAAATGTGATGTATTTTTTGAATCTAAAAAAAATTGTGTATTATAAATAAAAACTAACCTAACTTCTACAAATAAAAAAATTAACCAAACTTATACAAATATAATTCTGAACAAAGCATTGAGGAAAAAAAATGACGTTGTCCACAACCAGCATCTCCTGATTAGCATCCAATGGTTATACATCAGAGTATACAGATTAACATAGGGTTCAAATTGATGTTGTGGATACACATTGAGACTTGATGGGGTCGAAATTCCTCTCCAACTAAGTGGCGCATACGCATATTGAGGCCCAAAACGTACGCAAGCCCAACCCACCATCCTAGTAAACGATAAGATCCTCTGCCCTCGTACTGAAATTTAAATTCCTCATAGAAAACAGAGCGGAAAAATTTAATCAGCTTTTTTTGTGATCTTTAATTTAAGGTTGGCCCGGATCAAACACTCGAGTTGGACGCGCACACATCCGATTATTATCAGTTAATGATGACAAAGCAGTTGTACCAAATAGACTAGCCAGACTGATACATCAAGAACAAGTATAATGTTTCAAATAATAATTGACACGGCTTAAATAGCAGCCGCTGAGATGGGCACGCCAACTAATGCATGCTTCTCAAAGGAACTGTAAATCACTTTTGCAGTGAGTATGACCATTAGTGTTATAAACTTTCTGATGAAAAAAAAAACAAAATATCCATGGTTAGAACTGAGAACAGGCACTGAAGGGATGGCTCACTGCGCATACTCGATACCTTGGTCACTACTTTTGAGGGACATAAATCAGAAAACACTCTGGTTGAAATGATTGCCGCAGGGGGGGGGGGGGGGCCTTCGCTGATTGCTGTTGCCCTTGTCCGCGAACATTCTTCGTCAGGACATTATCTTTTGGCCTTCCAGGAGGTAGATAAATAAACAGAGAAAGCTTTAGCAAAGGCGCAATTAGGCAGGTTAGCTGCTAGGTTTGTTCCCTCTGATGGGCGGCCAGAGGGGGCCAAACGGTAGGGCATCTTTTGCCCATAGCCCTCACATGCATTGCCCCCACTGAGAGATTGATGCAGGGAGTGATGGAGAACTGGTGACTGCCTGTCTCTACATGAGCTTTTATTTTGTGCCTGCATCGGTGCATGGGATCGATGATATTCAGAGAACAAGGGACATCGTTGAGCAGTAGTGTTTTCTACACTTAAAGATCCCAATGACTGTCCAACATCTTGTGTCTATGTTATCATTGGGATGCTAAAACGACTGGCGACAAAATATATGACTCAAATATATGGTTAGAATTTGGAAAAGGTGGGACGAAGAGAAGTGCATTTCTTTAGGTTGCTGCTTGTACCTGACAGATTCAGTAGGTATGGTAGTTCTGATTGATGGGCAGGTAAAGAAGACACAGCTAGCTCTAGATGTCTTCCGCTTTTGTCTCTGGCAAAGGTGGTTGCACCAAAGTACTACTCGTACAATGAGAGAGGTCAGTCTCGGTAAGCTCTAGATTAATGAAACCGTCGACACGTAATCAAATTGGGGACAGCTTCTTGATTATTTCGGGTTTCTGACGGCGCTTTCTTCATCAGAATTCTCGGCAAACACTTGTGCGGGCGTCACAGTTTTGTAGAGCAGGTGGAGTACGAGCTGAACTGCTGAAGCAGTCGTCCGCTTTATTATTCTGCCAAACAAACTGCACCGTACATAGTATACCTGTTTACTGCATGTCTCCTGCGTCAGAAAGATCTTGGTCAATGCGTCGATGGCCTGGCCCGTTCTGAATTTTCCGGAAGCACGAATCTTCGCCGAGGAATGCAGTACAGCTACAGTGCATGATTCAATCAAGGTTACTGATGAGGTGGAGAGTGGTGGTATAATCTATAGCGCGCATGGGCTTATCGAAATCCTGAGATGCGATTCCCCAATTAATCAGGCCGACGAATCTATACTGTATCATCATGATGAGCTCCCCGACTCCAAGTCCCCAACAAACCGGAATGTTTGTCCTTTGCGAGCCCCGCAGCTCACATGAGTCCATGGCTGTTTGGCACAACATGATGTTCGTCAGAGTCGCGTTTCCAGCACTCGACCCATGCCTTGTTCGGCTGGGAGATTCGGTCGGTCACAACAGTATTTTTCTCTCACGCCAAATCAGCCAGCTAGCCAGCCAGCCAACCAGTAGTATTTTTCTCTCACACCAAATCAGCCAGCCATCCAACCAGCCAGCCAGCCGAACAAGGCCCCAGAATCTAGCCATCTAGGCTCGGTAATAACACATCCACGCAGCACACCAACACGAAGACTTGCGACAAACAATAAAAGTCAAGAGCTGTTCGTGATGTGAAGGCAGGTTCTGCAATGTCAACACCGAGCTGTAACTGACCTATAACTGTGATCACTGTCAGGGCAAGTAAAGCAACGTCGTGTCCCACTGCAAGCAGCAGCCGGATGCGCGATCGCTGTTCAATTCGGCGCGCCAACGGCATCACCCATCACCGTACCAGTCGGCAGCAAACTCACCTGCTAATGGCGCCGGGCCGCGTTTGATTTGCTGCCTCCCCTGTTGCCTCGTATACCCTCTCTTCCCGGGTATGGATCCCGCGTCGGGGCGGCGCCATCGACCCGACAGCCCGAAAGCGCTCGTATATCTTCGGAACTTTCCGTGACACGGTGGAGCTAACCACTCCGCGCTGGCTTGCCACCGGCCGCCGCCGCCGCCGCTGAACCAAACCAACTGCTCCTCTCGCGAGTTTAAAGCTGCCGCTCGCCACGCCACCTCGCGCGTTCATGCTCCGCCGCCCCCGGCAATGGCTGCCGCAGCGGTGACCTCGCCCTCGCCGGATCCCTTCACGTTTCACTGCCCCGCGGCCCTGGCGGCGGCGGCTGAGGCCGACGGCGACGAGTTCGAGTTCCACGTCGTGCCCGCGGCGGCGGCGGCGCTCTCGGCCGCCGACGAGCTCTTCTCCGGCGGGAAGCTCGTGCCTTTGCACCGGCCCGCGCCCGCGTCTGCCCCGTGCTCCCCTCCGCCGTGCCTGGAGGTCGAGCCCGCGTCCGAGCCGACGTCCCCGCGCGCCCCGCGATGCGCTGGGCGGCGGTGGCGCGACCTCCTCCACCTCGTGTCCAGCTCCAAGAAGGCGAAGGACGGCACCAAGAGCGCGGATGGATGCCTGAAACGCCGGGACACGCATTTCCGGCCGCTCCTCTCGCGGGACTCCTCGTCGTCCTCGTCGGCCTCTTCGGTCGACTCCGGCAAGCACGCGCGACGCCCGCCGCCGCCGTCGTGTTCCCCGCTGCGGACGCGCTCCGCGCCGGTGGCGAACCTCCTTCACCTCATGTCCAGGACAAGATCCGCCGCGGACAAGTTCGGCGCCGCCGCGGACGCGACACCACATCCCAAGCGGCAGGAGCCGGCGTGCGCGCCGCACCCGCTCCTGACCCGCGCCTCGTCCTCGTCCTCGGCGTCCTCCTCGGACTCCGGCAGGAACCCGCGCGCGTCGGCGCCGTGGCGGCCGCGCGGCCCCTCGCGGCCGTCGGGGCCCGCGGTGGCGGCGGAGAGCCCGCGCGTGAGCGCGTCGGGGCGCGTGGTGTTCCGCGGCCTGGAGCGCTGCTCCAGCACGCCGGCGTCCGCGGGCATCGGCCCGCGCCGGCCGCGGCCCCGGGGCATGGAGAGGTCGTACTCGGCCAATGTGCGCGTGGATCCGGTGATCAACGTCTTCGGCTTCGGGCTCCTGTTCATGCCGTCCTCGCCGGCCAAGGAGAGGAGGTCCGACAAGGAGAAGGAGAAGGACGGCGCCGGCCGCAGGAACCGGCCGGAGAAGCTGGCCATGGTGCTGAGAGATCCACACGATTAGGCAGCGGCCATGCTGGCAATAATGCATCAGATTCTTCTTGTCTCGAATTTTTTGTTGTTTCTCCGTATTTTTCCTCCTCGCCTACATAGTCCAACCTTTTCTTTTAGATTCAGATGAAAGAAATCCAGATAAACTACGGTGAGATTGAGATCTCAACTGTAACTCTGATCCCGATCGAAGATCAATGTTGGTCCATGTAAAAAAGCAAATACTGCTACGTCTTACTCCATGAACAGCACATTTTTCTGTTCCAAAACCCAAGTACTACTAGTGATAAGCAATGTCAAATCAGCACAGCTGAAGAGTGATGTTTACTCCAGAGGCAGTATATACTACTATAGGAGACACGACCCGTCACGAAGTTTTCAAATTTCTTCATGAAAGGAGAGTGGGTTTGGTACTGGTACGTAGGCCTCGTGATCCGTTCAAATTTCGGGCTCTGCGCTTGTACGGAAATCCAAAAGTTTTTTTTATAAATACTACTACTGTACTATATATGTCTGGTACTGACAGGATTACTATATAAATTTTAAAACAAACATGAGGATCTCTCGGGAGTTGATGCTCTCCGGCTCCCCGCACAAGGCTACAAGCTTCTTCAAGCTCCTCGTGGTTTTGGGATGCACATAGTGGAGCTGGCAATTTACAAATTCTAACGACCCAACTTGCCGGTTTCAGCATTGTTTAAGGAGGACAAGTGTCTAGTGGAGAATCCAAATTCTGCGAACCATCACACCTACCTGGAGTCTGATGATGCAGCGCAAGCTATCGTTGGCTCCTCCTCCGGCGCCGCTGCCTGCCGCGCGCTGGTATGCGCGCGTCGACGGCTCCCAGTCCCAGCGGAGTGGTTCAGGTATACTAGCACTTTCCGTCGCCGTCACCTGTCGGAAAAGCAGGAGTGGGTGGTTGGGCAAAGCCTGCGGAACCCCGTCCCGTGAATCCGTGGTCGCATCAGCACGGCAGGGAGCGGGTCGCTCGTCGTTGCACCTGACCTGATCCAGGCCGCACGTCGCCAGCCAAGGCGCGGCGTGGCGCCGCTGGTGGTTTGCAGCTGCCTGCACTGCACGGCACGATCACCATCATCAGTGCAGGGCAGCGGCGCCACCGCGCACCTCGTAGCATACTGGCAGGCTGGCACTACCTGTACCACCGGTACGGAAGCTTGCAGGTCTCTCGTCAGGCCCTCGATCGGATGAGCAGGCAGCTTCAAGATCACAAGGGGCTACTGGTCCTGGAACTGGCGGTCTGGCAATGGCATTGGCATCACAAGCGGAAGGGCTGCTGCATCCGGCCAGATGCCGTGTTCCGGCGCATGGCGCAGGACGGCAGGGGGACACGGCGCGAACGCGGAGCATGGGCGCGGCGGGGCCCTGACCCTGTGTCGTGTACTCGTCTGTCCTGCTCGCTCCCGGCGCGGAATCTCTCTCGGCAGGCGGCACGGACGAGGAGAGGCAGCCAACTGTGCACACGCCGCACAGCCACACATGGCTCCTGCCGGCACGCACCAGGCGAACAGCACGCGCAAGCTCACGTATAGCCCCCTGCCGCCGACTCAAGACAGGGCCCTTTTCGCTCGATCATCCTTCTCGGCACGTCCTCCACTCTTCCGGGCCGATAACCAATAGAGGGAGAGAGATCCGCAAGTACTCAGGGTCACGCGCATGACGCCTGCCCACTCTCAAAAATCAATATGGGCCTCCAGCCTGCGAGCGCTAAAGGTTTCATGGCCCACTGGGACGCCATCTGCAATTTGCTCGTCTTGATTTTGGGACGCTACATGGCTTCTGGCCCACCGGCCCGTGCATGCTACAGGCTGTAAGCATGGGCCGAATTTTGCAGATGGACCGTGTTTTTTTTGGTTTTGGATGGCATCTGCCAGCCTGTGGTGCTCATTGTCAGGTTCAGGATTTACGTAAACTCTTTTGGAGATGTTCGACGACTTCTTTTTTTTTTAAAAAAAAATTGATGTTCAACTTCCTATACTATTTTTATGTTCGTATCCAAAAAAAAAGAAAAGGACGTTCAACTTGAGCATTTGAGTTCGTCCTCATCTGCGCATGCCACGCCCACCATACGGGTCGCCGAACTGATGCGGTAGTCAAAAGATCGTCTAATCTTGATAGGAACCGACGGCGACAGACGAGTTGATCCGGTTGGTGCCCTATCTGCATTTTCGCGGGAAGCGCGGGGTAAAGCTGTAGCCATTGTAGGCAGCTTGAAATGTTTGCTGACCAGGTCTCGTCTCCGCCGAAAAGCCTTGTGAACATGGGAAAGGAAGGCGGGGGTGGATGACGCATCGAGCATTTGGAATGGTCCGATGTTTACCCTGACTTGACGGGTCCTCTGCTCCGACGGATCCAGGCCGCGATCGTGGACTCGCGGTCCTGTCCGTGCGATCCGGCCCCCGGAAGCCAGTGGCCCCCCGCATCCCGCAGGCAGGCAGCGTCCCAAACCGAACGCCCAACCTGCGATCCACACGCCGCGGCGGGCGCCGCCGCCACTGGTTTTCGGCCGTCTCCTCCTCCACTTCACACCCCTCGGGTGGAGCTGCACGAGGCCTTGATCGGCGTCGGCGCCGCCGCGCCGGACGCCCTGCCTGCTGGTTATTGGCCGTTCCTTCCCTCGCGCCCTGCACGCGCCCTCGCAGACTGAAATCGTGGTGGAGGGAATGATTTATCGATGCAACTTGACCTAGAGCAGACCAAAACGACACCAGCTGGCGACTGTATTTCTACGCGTGTTTTTCGCCCCTGAAAGATTCCACCAACTCTGCAACTTTTTTTTTTAGGGAAACTCTGCAACTTGGTTACATGTCCGACAGTTATTCAGTAAAATCACCTTTTTTGAGGGAGTTATTCAGTAATCACGAATCACAGCAATCTGCTGCTTTGATAATGATAGAGAGACACTATGACAGTGGAAGCATGCTAACAATCCTTCCCCTCGGCAAGTTGTACGGCCCACGGGCCCTGTTTGGCGACTGCCCTGGTTTCTAGCCAACCTAGCACGCGAATCGAATTCAAAATGACCCAACAGGTGATACTGCGTATCGATCGGCCCTTGCTTTGTATCCTTGCCAAGTCTTCCCTACGACCTAATAGAAACAGATGGGAAGAAGAAGCATTTTGCCTCGTCAGACCGCAGACGGCATGCGTACTGATTAAACTGACTAAACATATGTAGATTCCATCATGCAAACCCATGAAATTGACTCTTAGCGAAAAAGAAAAAAAAAGTCAAGATGATGCATACTTTGAGATAAAGCAAGGACAGCTAACACGCCGCATTCAATAACAATCAGGTCTGACCATCTTTGTTTAATCTGCAGGACACCAACAGAATGTATCCTGTTTTCTGCAAGTAGACTAGTTTGCTCCCACTGATCCACGCAGATAAACACTGAAGAAATAACCTGAAACTTCACTGCTGCCGAAGATGTCCACAACCTACAGCGATGCCCATATGCTCACCTTTGCCTGATCTGAAGTCTGAACTTGAAACCCCCCAACACGCAAAGATGAACAGAGCTTGCTGAACGTTCTGCAGCTCGCAGCGAACAGATGAGGTCCCTCTCATCTCTTCGCCGCGCCGCTGTTCAGAAAGCGGCGCCGCAGCACGCCGGAAAGTTTGGCAGGAAATTTCTGTGCTTTTCCGGCAGCCGTTTGCATCCAGGCCAGTAGGCCACCGCCGCGCATGTCGGCACGGCAACCGTATCTGAACTCCGGTACAGGATCGCAGCACCGTAGCCTCTCATTGTCGCATGTAGGCGTGTCCGTTGCGCCCCGTCCGTACCGCATGGTCCCACCTCGTCCTCGCCCTCGTCCGCAAGATTCCAGCCACACCCCGAGTCAACCCATCCTCTCCCGTCGCGCGTTTGACGCTGCTCGGCAGCGCGTTGACTTCACTTCACTGCCTCTGATGCGATGCGACGACCCCGCCTCGGCGCCCGTCTTTATAAGCTCGCCGGAGTTCTCACTCGATCAACGATCATACGGCGGTTTGGAGAGGATCAGTAAAAATTGGAAGTGGAATGGCATTCTGTAAGATCGATTGCCATCGCACTCCAATGCCAAATGTCGTTGCAGCAGCGCTGCTAGTAGTAGCGGCGCTGGTCTGGGCGGCGCCGGCGGCCGCCGTCACCGGCGTGTCGGTGGCCGTGCACCTCGAGGCGTTGCTGGAGTTCAAGAAGGGCGTCGTGGCAGACCCGCTCGGCGCGCTGTCCAACTGGACGGTGGGGGCAAGCCATGCCGCCACCGGCGGCTTCCCGCCGCACTGCAACTGGACCGGCGTGGCCTGCGACGTCGCCGGCCACGTCACGTCCATCCAGCTCCTGGAGACCGGGCTCCGGGGCACGCTCACGCCGTTCCTCGGCAACATCTCCACGCTCCAGGTCCTCGACCTCACCTCGAACCGCTTCGCCGGCGCCGTGCCGCCGCAGCTCGGCCGCCTCGGCGAGCTCGAGCAGGTCGTCCTCTACGACAACAGCTTCACCGGAGGCATCCCCGCCGAGTTCGGCGACCTAGCCAGCCTGCAGATACTGGACCTCGGCAACAACACGCTCCACGGCGCCATCCCCGGCCGCCTCTGCGGCTGCTCGGCGATGTGGGCGTTCGGCGCGGAGAACAACAACCTCACCGGCGCGCTTCCTGACTGCATCGGCGACCTGTCCAATCTCAAGATTTTGGTCATCGCCCACAACGATCTTGACGGCGAGCTACCGCCGTCCTTCGCGAAGCTCACACTGATGGAGACGTTGGACGTCAGCGAAAACCAGTTCTCCGGCTCGATTGGCGGGTTCGCCAACTTCACCAACCTCAAGATTCTCCAGACGTTTGACAACCGGTTCTCCGGCGCCATCCCGCCGGAGCTCGGCCGGTGCAAGAACCTGACTCTGCTCAACATGTACAGCAACAACTTCACCGGCGCGATCCCAAGCGAGCTCGGGGACCTCACGAACCTCGAGGTGCTGCGCTTGTACGACAACGCGCTCTCGTCGGAGATCCCCGGCTCGCTCGGGCGATGCACGTCTCTGCTGTCGCTCCAGCTGTCGATGAACCAGCTCACCGGCTCCATCCCGACCGAGCTCGGCGAGCTACGGTCGCTTCGGAATCTGAGGCTCCACATCAACAGGCTCACCGGAAGGTTGCCGGCATCGCTGACGAATCTCGTCAACCTGACATACCTGAGTTTCAGTTACAACTCCCTGTCCGGCCCTCTTCCGGAGGACATTGGGTCACTCAAGAACCTTCAGCAACTAGTCATTCAGAACAACTCGCTCTCCGGCCCAATTCCGCCGAGCATAACCAACTGCACGCTGCTGTCCAACGCGAGCATGAGCTCCAACGAGTTCTTGGGGCCCTTGCCTGTGGGACTTGGCAGGTTACAAAGCCTCATGTTCTTGTCGTTGCTCGACAACAAGCTGTCCGGCGACATACCGGAGGACCTGTTCGACTGCGGCAACCTCCGGACGCTAAGCCTGGCCGGGAACAGCTTCACCGGCAGCCTGAGCCCTCGCGTCGGCCGTCTTAGCGAGCTCCGGTTGCTGCAGCTGCAGAGGAATGCTCTGTCTGGGGCGATACCGGAGGAGATCGGCAACCTGACGAAGCTCATCGGCCTCGAGCTCCGGGGAAACCGCTTCGCCGGCCGCGTCCCGGCGAGCATCTCCAACATGTCCTCCCTCCAGGAGCTCGCGCTGCAGCAGAACCGCCTCGGCGGCGCGCTGCCCGACGAGATCTTCGAGCTGCGGAACCTCACCTTCCTCAGCGTCGCGTCCAACAGGTTCGCCGGCCCGATCCCCGACGCCGTGTCCAACCTGCGGTCTCTGTCCTACCTTGACCTGTCCAACAACGCGCTCAACGGCACGGTCCCCGCCGCGCTGGGCCGCCTCGACCAGCTGCTCACGCTGGACCTCTCCCACAACCGCCTCACCGGCGACATCCCCCGCGCAGTGATCGGGAAAATGAGCACCATGCAGATGTACCTCAACCTGTCCAATAACATGCTCACCGGCCCGATCCCGCCGGAGATCGGCGGCCTCACGATGGTCCAGGCCATCGATCTGTCCAACAACCGCCTGTCCGGCGGCGTCCCGGCGACGCTCGCCGGATGCAAGAACCTCTACTCGCTCGACCTCTCCGCCAACAACCTCACCGGCGCCCTCCCGGCAGGCCTCTTCCCTAAGCTCGACGTTCTCACAACTCTGAACATCTCCGGCAACGACATCGACGGGGAGATCCCTGCCAACATCGGCGCGCTGAAGCACATACAGACGCTGGACGTGTCGAGGAACGCGTTCACCGGGGCCATACCGGCGGCGCTGGCGAACCTGACGAGCCTGAGGTCGCTGAACCTCTCGTCGAACCAGCTCGAGGGCCCCGTGCCGGACGCCGGCGTGTTCCGGAACATGAGCGTGTCGAGCCTGCAGGGCAATCCCGGGCTCTGCGGCTGGAAGCTTCTGGCTCCCTGCCACCACGCCGGGAAGCAGGGGTTCTCGAGGACAGGGCTCGTCATCCTAGTGGTGCTGCTTGTGCTCGCCGTGCTGCTGCTCTCGCTGATTCTGATGAGTCTGTTCCTTGGCTACCGGAGGTACAAGAAGAAGAAGGCAGCCGCTAATCGTGCTGCTAGTTTCTCGGAGGACTTCGTCGTGCCGGAGCTGAGGAAGTTCAGCCACGGCGAGCTGGAGGCGGCCACCGGCTCGTTCGACGAAGGCAGCGTCATCGGGAGCAGCAACCTGAGCACGGTCTACAAGGGCGTGCTCGCCGACGGCAAGGTGGTCGCCGTGAAGCGGCTCAACCTGGCGCAGTTCCCGGCCAAGTCCGACAAGTCCTTCCTCACCGAGCTCGCGACGCTGAGCCGCCTGAGGCACAAGAACCTGGCGCGCGTGGTCGGGTACGCGTGCGAACCCGGCAGGATCAAGGCGCTAATCCTCGAGTACATGGACAACGGCGATCTCGACGGCGCGATACACGGCCCGGGCCGGGACGCGCGGCGGTGGACGGTGGCGGAGCGGCTGCGCGTGTGCGTCTCGGCGGCGCACGGGCTGGTGTACCTGCACAGCGGGTACGACTTCCCCGTCGTGCACTGCGACGTCAAGCCGTCGAACGTGCTGCTGGACGGCGACTGGGAGGCGCGCGTCAGCGACTTCGGCACGGCGAGGATGCTGGGCGTCCACCTGACGGGCGACGCCTCCGCGGCGCAGTCGGCGACGTCGTCGGCGTTCCGGGGCACCGTCGGCTACATGGCACCAGGTAATCTACATGGCGTTCTAGCACCATTTCATCTCGCTAAATCTGAAAGTTCTTGACACGTACGTCTCCTAAAATTGTTGTTCCCTGTGTATCCTGTTGCGCAGAATTTGCGTACATGAGGACGGTGTCGCCAAAGGCAGACGTGTTCAGCTTCGGCGTCCTGATGATGGAGCTCTTCACAAAGCGGAGGCCGACCGGGGCGATCGAGGAGGGCGGCGTGCCGCTGACGCTGCAGCAGTACGTGGACAACGCGCTCTCGAGGGGGCTCGACGGCGTGCTCGACGTCCTGGACCCCGACATGAAGGTGGCCACCGAGGGCGAACTGTCCACGGCGGCGGACGTGCTGAGCCTGGCCCTGTCGTGCGCCGCGTTCGAGCCGGCGGACCGGCCTGACATGGACAGCGTGCTTTCAGCCTTGCTCAAGATGAGCAAGGTCTGCGGACAAGACTAGGTGCCTGCTGCAAAACGCGAATGTGAGATTCAGAAATGGCAAACTCTGCTGATCAGCGATTCAGCTGAATCATAATGGATTTCAAAGTTCCTTTTTTTTTAAAAAAACTCTGCTGATGAGGTCGAGAGTCAGATGAACATCAAAATGTCCGCGGGTGTAATTGTAAATGGTGATTTTGTTAAGAATCACTGAATCAGTAAGCCTTTTTTTGGAGCTAGATTCCAGGCTACTTCCTGGGCTGGTATTTGGCTATTTACCCTAGGAATGGTTCACTGAAATCAGTCAAGCCCATGCTGCCTGACGGTATGGACCTGAAGTGGCACCACAAGTTCTGCTTTTGACTCTTAATTTCAGTGCAGCAACATACTCCTGCATACGCAGAAGAATGGAAGCTGAAAGATTCGGTCAAGTTGTGGGGGGAAAGGATATATTATTCATCTCCCTGGATTGGATGCAAACAAAAGCGTCCATCACATCAAACATGATAATGCAAAACTGCAGGACCTCAGGAGTAGATGTGTCGCTTGAATTGCCGGCAACAGCTCATTGGTGGGCAGAAGAATGTCCCTGAACTCTCCCTCTCTCTCTTCCCTCTGAAGAGTGCAAAGACAAGAAGAGTGCTAGTATGGCTATTGCACTGTGTGTGTGTGTGTAAAACCTTGTGATTGCATGCTGAAGCTGCAATTATGCTGTTGAACTGGATTTTAGGTAGCCATGTTCCTTGGACTGTCAGAAAACACAAACAGTAGTAGATTGCTGCTTGGATAAATAGACACCACAAAGAGGTTCTATCAGGCTTTGCATGGGGGCACAACCGCACAACATGAATGGGAATTCAAGGGTGAGATCCATTCAGATAGCAAAGTGAGCAACATCACAGTCACAACGTTTTATTTAAGAACACAACTACTAGTTAACTGCAACACATTCATGAACTTCTCTGATGAAGAACAACGAACACTGCACGTCCCAGACTGAAAGCTCTCTTCAGATCACAAGGCAGCATGCGTCTGGAGTCAAATTTTGTAATCAGAAGCACATCATTCCATGAAGTTGTAGGAGGAACTCCTCTCAGGAATCCAGCCACCGTTGTGGCTCGTGCTAGCAAGGCCGCCTCTCTGTTCCTGAATCAGGGACGATATTCTCATGAGATATGATGAGTTGCTAGCAGCCCATCACTGTTCATGCAAAGTTCTGACAGTTTAAGCATCTGAGCTATATATCCCTGATCTAGCAGCTTAAAACTTCTTATTTCTCCAGAAACGAAAAAATCTTTAATTTCGAAAGTCGTCAAATAATCTAGGACATACAACACAAATTTACATCAGGATAAAGACCAGCAAAAAGAAGCTCAAACTAATAATGATAGCCATATTTTTAACCTCTTACCGGGGTATAGAGTTGTAATTTTGGTGGCCTGAGGAAGTTCTGAGGCGGCTCAGAAGGGTGTAAGTTCTGCATCTGGCTCAAGAAGTCTGACTCGACGTTAGATTGTCGCTGTGAGTTAGCTTGAGTTATCTGAAATGGCCGAGGCTGCTGGCCGGAAGGGCGCAATGGTGGCATCTGGGAAGGATCAGCGGTGATGTAGTGCATGTATTGCTGCAGCTCAGGAGGAACCACCGGCGCCATTCCCTTCCCCATGACCAGCATCTGTGTTCAAATTTAACAGTGAACTTGCATTGCATAGTTTGTATGTTCAGATAAAAGGCTATCTGAAGCAGATCTGCAGGTTAACTTGCTATAACAGCAAAGGATGCAGAAGAGCGAGAGAAATAAGAACGATGTTGTGCACTGTGACCAACTTGTGCATATGATATGATGCATTATTCAGTACCTGAAGCTGTAGCTGAAGTGATTTAAGGTAGTCGATCGCTTCATCTAGCATAGACACTTTGTCGGTCTGAACAAGTTATATATTCGATCTGAGTTCAGACAAAAAAAATGCCGAAGAGAAATGGCAAGAGACGCAACTCATATTACATACCTTGGTGCAATTTGGAAGTAACTCCTGCAGTGCCTTCAGCTTCTCGTTGATCCTATCCCTTCTCCTCTATAAATGTTTCAAATAAAAGATCAGAAACGACACCAAATGCGGATAAACTGGTCATGATCGATGATTCGATGTATATGCAAGATAGCAACATACCCTTTCTGAAAAATTGTGAAACTCAGCAGATCTGCTTCTACGAGTAGGGGGAGTAGACCTTCTTGGAACACTGCCATCTTCCATGTGAGCTCTTGAAGAACTTGCTCACCAGATTCCTACCAAGAGGACACGCAATAATGCATCTAAGAAAGGAGAACTTTGTTCTGAACAAGAACGACTACAAAACTTTCAGAAGCATAAGAAGTGCGACGGGCGATGATGGATCGGAACCATGTTCTCTCCTTGCAATTCATACCGTTCGTTGCGATGTGCCTTCTACTTGGCTCCCTCCATGGCCACCACCGCCTCTTATGAACCGATGGATGCTTGCGTGCCTGACTGGTCCAGCCCTACCTAGGCTATAGCCTATAGAAATGGGGGAGCGTGAGAGCTTTCTCGATGACCCTGATGGCCAGGTCTGCTCGACCCTCCAACCTTTGGCCCTGGATAGTATTTATGCCATCTGATTCCTGCAAGCTTTTGCGTCATGGCAGGACTGGGCGACTGTGTGCCTATACCACCATCCTTATCTTTCACCGGGCGTGGAATTTCTTGCTTGGACTGACGTCCGCTACCATGTACTATCTGGGTCTCTGACGGAGGCGTGCATGTTTACAGGTTTTATTCAGCGCCCATTTGGCCAATCGCCTCACCTACCTTACCAGGGAATGGCTCAAACTTGACGTGCGAAAAAGGCGACTAGCCTCTGGACCTCATGAAGTCTGAACCTATTGCTTCTGCAAAGTACCGAGGCGCAGTTCGTTCTTGCTTGTTCACTAGCTCGCAGTAGCTTTCTGCATAGAGAATAGCTATGACAAAGTGTGCAGTAAGTTGAAATCAGTTTTTTTTTGTAAAGATGAAATCAGGTTCAGAGTAAATCGCAATCAGTATGTGGAAGCATGCATATGTGACAATGCAAAGTTGCGAGCGAGTGAAGAAGCCACCTAGGCAAGGCACCTAACAACAGGAGCAACGGCCCATGCACTGGTGGACTGGTGGTACGGTGAAAAGACCCCCGGAGAACAATGAGGATGCAGCTAGCTAGCAGTCGAGGATGGCGAAGCAAGATGCGACCAAAGAAGGCAATCTCTCCTCCGATCCGATCTGTTTGTTTTTTTCCGCTCCTATCATATCATGCTGCGCCTCGCTCTATCCCCCGCAAAACACGCGACGCGATGCGCGCGCGAGGGCATGGAGAGGCCAGAGGCGGAGGGGAAGGGACCGTCCACGACGCGCCCATGCACGCACGCACGCACGCCGATTCCCCGGCCGGCGGCGGCATGGCGAGGGCCGGCCGCGGGCAGGCGCAGGAAGGGAACAAAGAGGCAGTCACCGCCATGTCGCTTGCTTTCGTAACCAAACCCACCCGATCGAGATGTAATTGCAAGCCGCGTGATCTGATCGCGCATGTGTGCGTGCCGGGCCGGTGCCTGCGTGTGCCAGGCCCACCACCGCCCGGCGGCTCCGACTAGCTGGCTGCACCCACCAACTGTCCTCGCCCGCCCGTCAGATCCGTGCGCTGGGAA
Organism: Panicum virgatum; assembly: GCF_016808335.1. NCBI lineage: Eukaryota > Viridiplantae > Streptophyta > Magnoliopsida > Poales > Poaceae > Panicum > Panicum virgatum. Next base: position 47,538,159 of record NC_053142.1, on the reverse strand, counting down.
TCCGCGTGCGCCACCGCACCGCACGCACGGCCAGTCAGAGTCAGGTCGCCGGCATGCCTCCCTGGCGCGACGCGGAAGCGGAACTCGTGCACCCAGCAGTCCTCTGCGGGCCGCCAGGGTGGGGACAACGCACGCACGCGCAACAGGTGCACGAGTTATGACCCGTTAAACCCTAGACCTTAAACCGACACATCCCCCAACCTCTCCGGCACTACGCTCCGCTCGTGATCTGACCCGTCTGTCGACGTCTACCACCCTAGCCGCCAGCGCTTCACAGCGCCGCCTCGCCGCCCGCCCTCACACCACCGTCCATCGCCTGTCAATTCTTCTTTCCCCCACACCTTCTCTTCTAACGCCGGCACTCATTGGAGCTCTTTATCCGGCAACCCCGAAACCCTAATCTCGCCACCGGCCTCGACCACCACCCCGACCAGCAGCGACCTCGCCGTAGGCCGCTCCTCTCACCTCCTGCCCCGAGCCCCCAACCCAGCGAGCAGCGTCAATGCAGGAGCAAGAAGAAGCGCAAGCTCTTCATACGATGGATTCAGATTTTGTAGGGTGCGTGACGTATAGCCTCTACCGCGCCACGCCGTGGAGGAGCACAGCGGCAGCGGGGCCCATGGTCAATGGTCCCGTGCCTGGAGATGCGGTGGGACAGGAGGGGCCGCAAAGTGTTTTTAATGGGCTGGCGGTATGGATGTGGGGGAAGTCTTCGGCCTTTGGGCTGGGCCGTATAATCTTATTAATGGGCCTGGATGTTTCTGATGGGCTGGAGCTCCCTAGGAGCCCAAACATTTCGACAGCGACGCGATGCTGGGATCGAGATTGACGCCCCCCCAGCGCGAATCTCAACGAGGTGCCGGATCCCTCGTCCTCATCCAGCGAGCGGCAGCTGTCCCAAAGCTCAACTGCTCGAACCAGCAAGGCGTGGGAATCTGTGGGCTGCGCAGCGGCGGAGCGGACGCGGCGGTCCCGGCCATGGCGAGCTCGTCCGACCCCGACAAGCTCATGACCAAAGCCGACAAGCTGTGAGCCCTTCTTCGCTTTCTCTAGTTTCGTCTGCTGTTTCCTTCGAGGTCTCCTGCTCCGTTTGATCTGCGAGCAACCTGATTGCTGTTTCGCGCGTATTCCGTCGGAATGGGGGATTTCGTTTCGTCTAGGCCAAGTAATCGAAGCTGCTTGGGTCCCTAGTGCGTCTGATTGGAACCCAGCGATCTGTAATTCTCGGCCGATCGTGTCAAACTTCCGTGCGGAGGGTGTCTCGAGCGATCCGGAAATTCCTGGATCTAGTCCGCCTGTGGTAATGAGTTTCACCTCTTCGTGCAAAGTCACGCCGCTGATTTCGGGGTCTTGCTGATGATCAGATCTCCAAGCACTTGGCAGAGATAAGCTTCGGGGACTAGTTTCAGACGGCTGTGCCGACTTGCCCCAAATGTTTGGGGTTTGGGTGCTCTCCAAGTAATTATTGGATTGCTGTTGAAAGGGCTAATCATTTCCCTCGGTTCATGTTAGTTTGGTCGAGCTGTGTTCGTGGCGAACCAAATTTGCAGGAAAAGGCAAGATGTGGGACTTTCATTTTGGTCCATATGGTGGGGAAATCCTAGTGGTACACTCTCCTAGATGACTAGATCATATTGCATTAGCATTAGCTTTTGAAATCTTTGCAAACATGAATGAATGCATATCAGTATAGCTTTATAGCTTGAAAGCCGCGAAATTTCTCAAATTTGACCCTTTGTAAAGCATGTTCCCTCAAATTTCTCTTGAATATACTGTTTTTTGCAGAACAAAATTGAGTTTTACACGGTGGAATGCTGATTGGAAAAGCGCTACTTCCTTGTATGAGCAAGCTGGTCTGTGACTTTCTTTGCCATCCTTGTTTTCTTGATAGAAATTTGTTCATTCTGGAGCACATAAGTGAAATTCATTTCTCTTTAAAAGCGGTTGCATATAGGTTCAGAAAGGACAATGAGAAAGCAAAAGATGCATTTGAGAAGGCCTCGAAAGGACAAGAAATGATCTCCTCGTATCCTTTGGAAATATGTCTGCAGTTTTCTTTCTTTTATTCACATCATTGGACAATCACCTAGTGTGCCCTTAACTAGTTTTATAGACCATGGGATGCCGCTAAGCATATGGAATCTGCTGCTGCTTTAGCGAAGGAGCTTGGACGCTGGAATGAAGTATCTGATTTCTATCGTAGAGCTTCAGAATTATACCGTGAATGTGGAAGGGCCCAACCTGCATCGGATGCTCTAGCAAAGGGTGCCAGGTAAATTTAAATAATAGTCTTATAATTATGAACAACATGGAAGCTTATGTGCTGAACATAATGTTATGAAATCAGTGCCTTGGAGGAGAAATCTCCTGAAGAAGCTATTAAAATGTATGATGAGGCTTGCACAATTCTAGAAGACGATGGGAAGGAACAGATGGCTTTTGACTTGTATCGTGCTGCTGCAGCGTTGTACATTAAGATGGAGAAGTAAGGCCACCTTGATGCCTGATTATTGTAATTTCACACTGTTTGCTATATCTATATGGCATCTCAATCATGATTTCCTTTGGAATTTGACTTCATTCTTCTTGCATGTGAAGTGAGCTTTTTAGTAGACAAAGAAAGACAAGCAGAAAATGTTTTGAACCTACATTAAAGGATTGATACCATGAATTGTATTATAAATTTATCACCTAGGAATTTTAGTAAGATACTTGAGTTTGATATTTACTATCCCACATAATGAAGGTAGGGTGTAGCTGCTTGCACACTTTCTCAAACCAACTCAGTAAATATAACTGGTAGAATTGCATTCGCATAATTTTTAGCATTGCAAGTAATCTTTAACATAATCATCTTACATTTATCCATCTTTGGTCCTGTGACAGGTATTCAGATGCCGCTGCTTTCTTTCTAAGACTCGGTTCTGCTGCTGATAAGTGCAATGCCATGAACAGCCAATGCAAGGTAATCTTGTTTTCTTTTTGAACTATAATGTCCGTAGTCTGTACTTAATTATCCAGAGACTGCATGCTTATTATTGAACTGTGAATATTGAAAAATAGGACATGATATTTATATCATGCAAGTTTGTCTGTGATCACATCTTTAACACAAAACTTGCTAATTCGTGTATGGAGTATGATATCTTGAACATATAATTTGTCTGATTCAAAAGTTGTTTCTTGTATTCAGGCTTATCTGAGTGCGATCATCATCTACCTTTACGCGCACGATTTTCAGCAAGCTCAGAAATGCTACAATGACTGCTCAGAGTAAGCTTTGTACATTTGTTGCAGTTACTATCACTGGCGAAATTTCGTATAATAATATTTGTGCCATACTGCCATCTGCCATGTTTGGTTTTTCCATCAAATCGTGAAGTGTAAGAGAAATTTTTACATTATTTTTCCTTTTTCTTCCATATTGCAGGGTTCAAGCCTTCCTCAATAGCGATCAGAACCGATGTGCAACGAAACTGTTATCCGCTTATGAGGAAGGTGATGCTGAAGAAATCAAACGTATTGGTCAATCGAGTGCCTTCAATCACCTTGACCATGTGGTAATTGTTTTCATTATTCTCTATAAAAGACCATGCATCCCTGTATTGTACCGGCAATTCTATGGTGTTTAAATGGTTATACCAGAAGTTGTCCTCATCTGTTGCATGTCTGTAAAATGGTGAACAAGGACAAGGATACAAGGAAATTACTGTTAGTAAGAGCAGGCACAAAACGCAAATGGTGTATCTTTCATTCCTGGTGTTCACTGATTCAGCAGTGATATGCATGGTGCCTCTACCGTTCATAGAGTTTTTTTTTTGAACAAAAGGCAGGAGCTCTGCCGCTTAATTAAGACGATAGAAAAAATATTTACAAGAAAACAACTAACTGTATCCCGTTTAGCACTTGTCTTACCAAGTGATCGTCGACTACTTGATATTCTAGAGTCTGGAACATTTTGCATTCTATCTGATGTAATATTTCCTTCCGTCATTGTTTACTTTTACTAGTACTTGTCTTCGTTCAGGATCCATGGTGACATTTGGTTTCTGTACATCAATGTAGGTGATTAGGCTCGCAAGGAAGCTACCAACAGGTGATCTGCAGGCCATTAAGAAAGCAGCTGATGATGGCGAGGACTCCTTGGACGAGGATGACCTAACTTAAAACGAACTTCCAAGGTCAAAATGCGGAGATCAAACAGGCGAAGGGACACTCAAAGTATGCCATCAATGAGCAGGAACAGTTGTAAAAAGAAGTAATGTGAATTACATACTAAAAACTTGTGGGCGGCATCTGTATCAGGAAATTTGTCACGCTTAGTTCTGCTACATATCTATTGGTTCGGTGGTATTGAGACTATTGGTATATGTTTATGTTGCCTGTGATGTATGATTTTTTGCAAATCCAGTCTGATGTACATGCTGTGCAAGCACAAACGGAATACACAACTCTGACAATTTGCTAAAAAAAAACTCTGACAATTTGCCAGCTACATTATATATTCCGTTAACGCGGACGATGGATGCTCTGTACCTGCAAGCAGAGTGACTTATCCGTCCCAATTTCTCGCCCCGCCTCCCTCTCATACTCGTCCTTTCGATTTCTCTGTCCACACATCATAATAGAACCTGAACTTTTGTAGAATGCTGACGAGGACCATTCTCTACCTCCACGAATTTCCTTGATTTTTTTACGAGTCCATGCCCCTGGCAAATGGGGTCCAATCGGACTTACCGACCACCCAGGGCAGAAACCTATCCTTATTAATTTCCCCCCTATGCGAAAATTTGTGCCATGCTACGGTAATGGATGGTGAGTACTCGTGATTTTTATTGGAATTTTAGTGCGTGTCTTGCACCGTCAAATTTGGGGAGGAATCGGGATCAAGGGGTGCGCTGATCAGGCCCACCACAGGCCAGAACAGGGAGTGCCAAGCACTGGTGCGCCGTGCCCCTCCGCCGGTCTTCTAGCTTCCTGGTCCGGACCGTGCAGCGCGGCCGCGGGCAGCGTGTGCGCAGTTCGTCCGTCCGCTCCGGCCGGCCCGCGCAACCGCCGTCCGATGATCGACGTCGATTGCACCTGACGCTACTGAAGGTCTGAAGCACCACGTCCATGGCGCGTGACCTCAACTCGGAGCGTGCCCTTCCCGTGGCGTCCAGATGTCGCGGGCGCCCTCGATGGCACGAACACACCACAAGGAGCCCACAAGAGGCACCATTCTTACTACCATCACATCTCGGGCTCAAGACATCAGATGCTCCACGAGCGGCCGTCGGCGCCGCCATGGACACCGGCAACGTCCGGCACGCTACCGCCGCCTGCCTCATCCGGCGCCAGGGGCGGCGAGGTTGCTAGACTCTCTACATACAACCCCGAACGCGCACCCTACCCCGAACGGCGAGGTTGCTGCGAGTCTTGGCGTTCCGTCTCCTCCTGCTCTGCGGTGACCGCTCGGCCCGTCGTCGTTCTGCCGGCACCTTCTGCCTAATCATTCGGCTCAATTGTTTGCTTAGACAGATCTTCCCACCACCAGTCCCCATGTCGCTCAAGCCTCGGCGCCCCCGCCGGAGCCGTCCTCCGCCAGCGCCCGGTATGACGGCGATATGAACCAGTGCGCCGGCCTTCTTTTAGCTGGTACGCGCGGCACGGGGGCCACGGGCCGCCCATGCCGGAGGCGCCATCGACGGTCACCGGCCAATGCGAGCTCCACAACTGGGCACGGCGCGAAGCACCGAGCTGAGCAACAGGGGCGGGCCCTAGAGGCAGCGAGACAAGGACAAACGGCAGCGCGAGGAAGACGTCGTTTCCTGGACGGTGATTGGTTGGGGGCGGAGGGTGGACGGTATTTCAAATACCGTCCACCCCTGGTCTCGAATCTTTCTGAATTTCCGGATCCAAATCACTACTGAAAATTCTGAAAAAATTCATACGGACTTATGAAGAAATTTCGAAACAACCCACCAAATTTCAGTGTCATCCTTGACCTGTGGAGGGAGAAATTAAATGAGAAAAATCTGGAGGTGGGGTGGACGGTATTTGAAATACCGTCCACCCCGTGTCCTTGTTGTCGGTACCCTGCAGCTGGGGTACCCACTCCTACTGTGTCAAGACTCGCGTAGTTATCCGTAACTACGCCCTAAGGAGCTGAGCAGCCGGACCCTTGGGGTCCGACTCCATCTCACCGGACCAACGGTCCCGGACCCGCTTCCCGCTCGGGGACGGGTCCGGTGTCACCACGTGTCCCAGAGGTGAAAATGCTCGGCACTTGTGACCGTGGACCCGGACCCCCGCAGGTGGGTCCGGGACCTCCACGTGCCTATCCGGATCCCCGTGAGCTCTCGGCTCAGCTAGCTGCTCGGGAGGGGTCCGGAGCCGCCACGTGTCACGCAGACGCGGGCACGGGCGCAAAGCCTTCCGCAGGAAGCTCCCTCACCCGCCCGCATTAAGTGCGAGTGGTTGAGGCAGGCTCTGCTGCCGCTGGGCACGGGGCAGCTTTTGTCAGTGCACACTGTGGATCGCCAGTTACCGAGGCGGCTCGTCAGTTACCAAGGCAAGCATTAAAGATGCAGTGCCGCGCCCATGGGCGACGAGTCATGATGACCAACTACTGACTGGGGCAACAGTGCACGCTGCTACAGTGGACTGAGTCAGTAGTTCGGCGCTTCATCATGACCTCGACGCGCGGCTGCAGAGGCTAGACTCTGCTCTGACAGGACAACTCAAGACCATTCCTGGTCAGAAGCTACGCACGGAAGCCGACGACAAGATCTCCGGATCTGAGGCATTGAAGGCCAAAGTGTAGTTTATAATACATCGCCGGGTCCACATGTCGGGGCCCCGCTCAGTGTACGTGCTCCCCTTGGACATATAAAAGGGAGAGCACGCCCGCTAGAACAGACCCAGACAGACTCAAGCTCTCGCACCTTCTCACTCTCGTGGAAAGGCAATACAACATACAGTGGACGTAGGGTATTACGCTCCGACGGCCTGAACCACTCTAAATCTTGCTGTGTTCATCGTGTTCTTGAGTGAGATCGATCTAAGACTAGCTAACCCCCGAGTACACACCCTCTGGGCTAGGGCGGGTGCCTTCCGCCACCCGGCTGTGGTTTGCAGCACCACGACATTTGGCGCGCCAGGTAGGGGCGCTTTAGCTAGTTTTAGCTCATCTCTTGCCCATCTCCATGGCTCGGGTGGTTGAGCACTCCCACCACCACGACGACGTGGAGATGACGGAGGGTGTGGCGTCATCCGCGCCACACGCCTCTCGCCTTCCTGCGCCAGGGGCAACCGTGCCCGTGGAGCAGCCACCGTCGGCAGCGGCGCGCGCTGCACGTCGACAAGAGTCAGGGCGCCCGTCAAGGCCCCCCTCACAAGCTGCGAGCGGCGGAGCGACAAATCCCAGCTCGCAGCATACCTCACTCATGTGAGGAAGCCCGCTCCGGCGGAAAGCCGACTCCGGTCGCACCAAGCCCGCTCCGGCGGGAAGCCGACTCCGGTCGCACCAAGCCCGCTCCGGCGGGAAGCCGACTCCGGTCGCACCAAGCCCGCTCCGGCGGGAAGCCGACTCCGGTCGCACCAAGCCACTCCGGCGGAAAGCCCACTCCGGTCGCACTAAGTCGACTCTGGTGGCTCTCTCCGACATTGAGCCGGCTCCGGTCGCACCCACGACTCTACATCTCTGTAAGTCCTACCCTTAGAGGCCCAGCAGTGAATAAAATATTTTTCTTTGTAACTAGGTGGTACTTCCGTGTGGTCCAGTCCGGTGAGCCTCCCCCGTGGAGGGGTCCGGACCTCTGCGAACCAGGTTCAGGGAAGCGTACTCACCTTCCGGGGAGGTCCGGAGCCGTGTAGCCGCTTAGCCTGGTTCCGTACCCTAAGCCTGCATGCTCTACCTCCCTAGGGCGAGTACCGTAGTACCTAAGACTGGGGGCCCGGAGGTCCGGACAGCTCCGGCCTCATAAACCCGTGTTCTGGCTTACATCGCACATCTCATGTACATCTAGTTATAAAGGAAAAATTTATTCTCAGTTCGCCTCTAAGGATGTTATATTCCAATTTCAATCTACGCATTCTGTTTGCGCTAACCCCCACGTGGCTTCTTACTCTTGTGCGGTGATTGTGGTCTGAATTGAGTTGGCTAGTTAGTGACTTAGCTCGAGACCCCTCATGGAAGAGAGGGGTTCGGACCCCTGGGAACTTGCAGGTTCAGGGAAGCGCACTCATTCTCCGGGGAGGTCCGGAGCCGTGTAGCCGCTTAGTCTGGTTCCGTACCCTAAGCCTGCACGCACCACCTCCTGTGAATGAGTGCCGTAGTACCTAGGACTGGGAACCTGGAGGTCCGGACTTTCTCTTAACCTAAAGGCCGGCCCCTTGAGCTCCGTTCACTGAACCTAGCTGTCTATCTCAAAGGATTACAGCCAACAGGATTTGGGACCCGTGGGCACGCTACTAAGCATCTACCTTAAGTCATGTGCAGGTCCAAACGTGATGATGCAGCAGGTGACCCAAAGGATGGACGACGCGGGACAAGACCCTTGCGGCGCGCACCGCTGGGCGTCAGAAGCAGCCAAGTTGCTCACAGTAGTGGCCCCACCTGCGGGTTCGTTGCCTCTCCCGAGGCGGGCCCGGGGGCCTCTGTCGGTACCCTGCAGCTGGGGTACCCACTCCTACTGTGTCAAGACTCGCGTAGTTATCCGTAACTACGCCCTAAGGAGCTGAGCAGCCGGACCCTTGGGGTCCGACTCCATCTCACCGGACCAACGGTCCCGGACCCGCTTCCCGCTCGGGGACGGGTCCGGTGTCACCACGTGTCCCAGAGGTGAAAATGCTCGGCACTTGTGACGGTGGACCCGGACCCCCGCAGGTGGGTCCGGGACCTCCACGTGCCTATCCGGACCCCCGTGAGCTCTCGGCTCAGCTAGCTGCTCGGGAGGGGTCCGGAGCCGCCACGTGTCACGCAGACGCGGGCACGGGCGCAAAGCCTTCCGCAGGAAGCTCCCTCACCCGCCCGCATTAAGTGCGAGTGGTTGAGGCAGGCTCTGCTGCCGCTGGGCACGGGGCAGCTTTTGTCAGTGCACACTGTGGATCGCCAGTTACCGAGGCGGCTCGTCAGTTACCAAGGCAAGCATTAAAGATGCAGTGCCGCGCCCATGGGCGACGAGTCATGATGACCAACTACTGACTGGGGCAACAGTGCACGCTGCTACAGTGACTGAGTCAGTAGTTCGGCGCTTCATCATGACCTCGACGCGCGGCTGCAGAGGCTAGACTCTGCTCTGACAGGACAACTCAAGACCATCCCTGGTCAGAAGCTACGCACGGAAGCCGACGACAAGATCTCCGGATCTGAGGCATTGAAGGCCAAAGTGTAGTTTATAATACATCGCCGGGTCCACATGTCGGGGCCCCGCTCAGTGTACGTGCTCCCCTTGGACATATAAAAGGGAGAGCACGCCCGCTAGAACAGACCCAGACAGACTCAAGCTCTCGCACCTTCTCACTCTCGTGGAAAGGCAATACAACACACAGTGGACGTAGGGTATTACGCTCCGGCGGCCCGAACCACTCTAAATCTTGCTGTGTTCATCGTGTTCTTGAGTGAGATCGATCTAAGACTAGCTAACCCCCGAGTACACACCCTCTGGGCTAGGGCGGGTGCCTTCCGCCACCCGGCTGTGGTTTGCAGCACCACGACACTTGTATGTCAGTTCATTAGCATCCAAACCGAGATTCAAGAAACCTGAAAAAATTCATGGAGGCTGGGAATTCAATGGAGAATCACCGCACCGGGTTTCAGACCCAGAAATCGATCCCATAGCAGGCGAACAATTATAAAACCATGGCGGTGTTTCTTCTGTTTCAGCCTTTCTTCGCCATACCTTTTTCTCACTTGCTCTGAATCCTGAATGCTGCTTGCTGCAAGCTTAAGGTAAGGTCCACGTTCTTGTTGCTTTCCTGCCTGAACAGATGGTATAGTGAAGTTATTAAGGTTGACTAGGACATATCGCTAATATCAAGAATAATCCTTAAATGGTTGAATTGCCAAGCTTGTTAGAAATACAGTTACCACTACCACATGCTTCTGTTTTCTTTTCCTTTCAGCTGAGTAGCTGACCATCTGCAAATCAGTATCAAGAGTACAGAGCAGGAACTGTCCATGGCCTGACTAGCCACTGGCCTCTGCAGCTGCATGCAGAGTGGTAGATGCAGTACCAATTTCACTGCTGATGTTCTAATTTGGCACAAATAATAAATGGAGGTGCAAATCTTCAGGTTGAAAGTTCTTCTGCAGATAATGTCCAGAAAATTTGGGGAACGCTTGTTTCGCCTTTAGCTTTTGCTATACCTGTTCGTTTGGGGAACGCAGTCTCCTGTTCTCTGCATACTTGAGGAATCAGAATTGGTTTCACTAACCATTCTGAAGAAGCCCATTTCATTCTGAAATGAGTAAAATTTGGCCTTTGGATGGCTCACCCGTGAGTGGTGCTGATGCGTTTCTGGCTACTTAATATATAGATATACACGATTCGTCAATTCTTCTGCATCCTGCCGTCAGCTTGCCATGGCGCATCATGAAAGGAAGCAGCCAGAACAAAACAAACACACATCTATTGAGGTGCGCGGGCATCCCATCAACAAAATGCCCTCGAACGAGATTCAATCCCGATACCCATGAATTTTCACCAGATTTTTACGCGCCCGTAGGTCTGCTAAATGGGCGCGAATTGGATTCTTAGGGTGGACGGTATTTGAACTACCGTCCACCCTAGGTCACGATTTCTCATTTTTGGTTCTCGCTCTATGCATCCTATGAGGGTCTGAAATTTTGTGTCATGCTTCGGTGATGGATTCGGAGTGCTCATGATTTTTATTGGAATTTTAGTGTGTGTCTGGCACCCTCAAATTTGGGGAAGAATCGGGATCAAGGGGTGGACGGTATTTCAAATACCGTCCCCCGTCTTTCCTCGTTGCACTGACCAGACCCACCATTGGCCAGCACAGCCGCATGGGAGTGCCAAGCACTGGCGCGCCGTGCCCCTCCGCGGCTCTACCCGCCGCCAGCTTCAGGTGGTCATCGTCGCTTTCTCATGGCGCATGCTCGTGCTGGGGGCGGCACGCGTCAGCCGGGATCGGTCGCCGGTCCACAGGCTTCCTGTGTCCCTGGTACTGTAGGTCCGTGCCGCGCGGCCGCGGGCGGCGTATGCGCAGTTCATCAATCTGCTCCGTCCTGCGCAACCGTCGGCCGATGATCGACGTCGATTGCACCTGACGCTACTGAAGCACCATTTCAGCTGCACCACGAGCAGCTGTCGACGCCGCCATGGACACCGGCAACATCTGGCACGCCACCTGCCTGCCTCATCCGGCCGGCGCCAGCGGCGGCGAGGTTGCTGGACTCTCTACATACAACCCCGAACGCACCCCGTACGCCGCCATGAGCCACCATTGATGCAAGTCTCGGCGTGCCGTCTCCTCCCGCTCTGTGCTGACCGGTCGGGCAGTCGTCGTTCCACCGGCGCTTGCTGCCTAATAATCATTCGGCTCAGTGGTCAGCTTAAACAGATCTTCTCTCCTCTCCCCCCTCGTCACTCAAGCCTCGGCGCCCTTGCCGGAGCCATCCTCCGCCCGCGCCCGGTGTGACGGTGACATGAACCAGGGCACCGGCCACCTCTTTCCTGGTGCGCGTGGCATGGGGCCACGGGCCGCCCATGCTGGAGGCGCCATCAACGATCACCGGCACGTCGATTCGCCGGCCAATGCGAGCTCCACATCTGGGCACGACGCGAAGCACCAAGGTGGTAGAAGGCAACACGGACGGCCCCGGAGGCAGCGAGACAAGGAGAAATGGTAGCGCGGGGAAGACGCCGTCCACGGGCGGTGATGGACTGGGGACGGGGGTGGACGGTATTTCAAATACCGTCCACCCCCGGTCTCCAATCTCCCTCCATTTGCGGATCCAAATCGCAACGAAAAATTCTGAAAATATTATCACGGACTGAGGAGGAAATTTCGAAACAACCCAAAAAATTTCAGTCTCATCCTCGATCTGTGGAGGGAGAAATTAAATCGAGAAAATCTGGAGGCGGGGTGGACAGTATTTCAAATACCGTCCACCCCCGTGTCCTTGTATTTCAGTTGATTAGCAGCCAAACCGAGATCTAAAAAATCTGAGAAAATTCATAGAGGCCAGTGATTCGTTGGAGAATCACCGCACCAGGTTTCAGATCCAGGCTCGATCCCATAGCAGAGAAACAATTACAAAACCATGGTGTTCATTCCTTCCGTTTCAGTCTTTCTCTGCTGTACCTTTTTCTGAACCTCGCAGGTGCAAGCTCCTGTTCCTCATTCAGTCTATTCACCTCGCCGTCATCACCAAGCTAGATCACACGCAGAGTAGATCACCTCCATGGTCTCGAGGTGACTGGTGCTAGCACAAATTATGCACCTGCACTTCATAAAGTTAATATTGGGCTTGAAATGGGTGGATGTTATCATTCTTGATGACAACTTCTCCACTACAGTCAATGTTGCTGAATTGGTTCGATCAGTGTACAGCAATATTCAGAAGTTTGTGCAGTTCAGCTGATAGTCAATGTGGTTGCTCCCATTGTAAACTTCTCATCGGCTTGCTTGAAAGGTACTTTATGGAAATTTATTTCTCTTTTACAAAATAAAAATAGAATTTTATGCTGCAATGCAATCTATTATCTTATTATTTGACCAACAAACGGAGCCTCCACATTCACTCTCAAGGCCTAGAAATTCTCACATTAATCGGAGAAAATAAAAGAAATTAAAATTACCCACCACTGCCATTATGATAAAAATTGATCCAAAATACTCCTGTGTTTGACTAAATATAGCCTACCACGCCATTATAAAGAAATTAATCCAACCACTATCATTATGATAAAAATTGACCCAAAATACCATTGTGTCTGACTAAATATAGCCCACCATGCCATTATAAAGAAACTAATCCAATATGTAATATAGTAATTAGACTCTAAAATCTAGCGTTGGGTAAGCTAGGAGATTCTTAAAAATTACTATCATACTTTTTAATTTATTTTTTCTACAGGCATAAATATTGATAAAAAAATCCGGACAAGCTTAAAAAAAATATTTGCACACCACAACACCACGCTGGAAAAAGTAGAAAAGTTGTAGCCTCACAGTTTATTGAGAAATACTATCATTTTAGTTGAATAATTATAATATTATTTTTAACATACAATCGAAACATGTACACGCAAAGTTAATATGTGTTCTATTTACTAACATTTCAGTCAAAAGTCATGTTGAAACTAATAAATGGTCCTGAAAAAACCAGAAACAACCTTATGTGCATTGTGTTTGACGAGATTTTGTGCAAATCTTCAAACATGATCATATGAGTTATATACATTAATATGGGTCATGTCATGTGTTTCAAACCAATAAGAGAAGAAAAGCAAGCAGAAGAGAGAAAACAAGTTCATCTAGTTGCATGGACTTGTACGTGATGAATATCGGCCTTGCAACTAGTACATGCATGCACGTCTCTATGGAGCTGCCAGTGTATACGTATCTAGATGCAATACGTGACGTGTTGATATACGGCCGGCCCGCGAGACGGCCAGTATATCCAAGAAGGTTCTAGAAACATGGGAAGATTCTAGAGGCCCTTGGCATGGGAAGTCAGCCAGAACGCAACCACCTCGGCGAATATGTATTGATCCAAGTATTCCCGGAGCTAAATGGATTAGGAGGCCTTAGCTTGAACCCATATCTCAGAGAGCGTCGTGTATGTTTATCTGGTCACCGAGATAGAGATTGACTAGCAAGCAAATAGGGATATTCTGTTCAAATTGACTACGGCGCAGCCCTCTACTGCCATAGCAGGTGCCTATAAAAGGCCATCACCCCTCGTCCCCTGGGGGGCGGAACCGGATCAGCTGACGTTGGGGCTGCTGACATTGGGTCACTGCCAGCGGGCCCCAACGCTAGTGGGCCCCACATGCAGTGGCTCAAAGTCAGCCACCCCAACTGCAGCGGATCTCAATCCCTGGGGGCACCCTTTTTTTTTCGATCGGAGCAGCCGGCGGCTGAAAGAGACAGGGGCGAGGCGCCCCCCCAGCCCATCTCCATCAGAGTGCACATGACGTCATGCACCTCCGACTCGCCTTGACGAGCGGAGAAGCCAGGGAGGCAGGCGCACTCGTCGTCCATCGTCGTCCAAGCCACGCGTCGGAGTCGAGGGAACGCCGGCCGTCATCAAGCTCGCCATCTCGGACTACTGGCAACTTCCAGGGTGAGATTCTTATTGTTGTTTAGGTGATTTCCCTTTTCACCTGGGCCGGAGCACGGACGAGCCAGGAGAGACGTGCTCATCCTCTCCGCATCCATCGTCGTCCAAGCCGCCACCGGTGCGATGAGATCGTCCTCGTCATCATCGAGGCTCGCTGTCCGAGCCGCGTCTATCAAGCAGCCCATGCCCGAGCAGACGGCGTCTCCAACACCATCACCACGGCCAGGCTAATATATGCATGGAGAAGCCAGGAGACGTCTTCATCCTTGACGTCCATACTCGCTCTGGCCGTCTGGCAGTCTTGATCACCTCCGGCACCGTCGAGCCGGCCATCAGGACTCCATCAACGATGGGGAACAAGGCAGCGGCGTGGCGCCTCCTGCTCGTCATCGACGTCCACCGCCTCGCCTTGGCCCGGCCGCTGGCGGAACAGCAGCACCCCTCATGGCAACCTCGCTTGCGCCTCCGTCTTCCTCGTCGAGCCCACGGGTCGGCACCACGCCGGCGACGACCTCGCCATCGTCTTCATGGTTTCCTCGCTTGCGCCTCCGTCTTCCTCGTCGAGCCCACGGGTCTGCACCACGCCTGCGACGACCTCGCCATCGTCTTCATCGTCGTCTGCACCACGCCGGCGACGACCTCGCCATCGTCTTCGTCTTCCTTGTCGTCTGCACCAAGCCGTCCGCCGGTTGGAGTTCATGATCAACGACGACGACAGCCGCACGGCCATCTCCATCACGCACACGACGCCGGCGAGCGAGCCCGCGGCTTGCGGCGGAGTTCCGGCCTCGGCTTCACGGTGCCACGCAACTGACGTTGTCGCCGTCGAGCACCTCGGCGTCGACCCCATGGCTCCTATCCTTCTCGCTGGTAACTCAGGTTGAGATCGATCTATCTTATTTGTTTTGTTCTTGTTTCTTTGCATGCTTTCTTTCAGCACGCATGCATGGAGGAGTTCTGCACGTCATGGGCATCTCGTGGTCGCCATGAAGGAGATGGTCGCCCCTTGCGGTGAGAAGCCCGCCACGTCGTCGGCCGCCGGGATCGTCGCCATATCGCCGCCGCGGCTCGATGTCGTCCAGCTTGCCATTGTGCAGTTCGCCGTCGGATCGGAGCTTGTCCATGAACAGCCCGCCACGTCGCCGGCCGCCGGGATCATCACCCTCGCCGCCGTGGCTCGCCGCTGTCCAACTCGCCGCCATACAGCCGGTCATTGGAGCTCGTCGTCTCTGAACAGCCCATGCCACCGAGATGCATCTGTTCTGGCCTTGCAGCACGTCAACCCAAGATCCAGTTTCTGTAAAGTTTAGAAGTCACAAGAGATGCAAGTGCACACGCTAGCTAGCGAGCTAGTTAGTCATAGTGCCATGCACGATTACGTGCACCACAAAAGAAGCAAGCTAAAAGGAACAAGGTGCATCCACGTAAAGATGACCTTCGACTACTTCTGCAGACAGGACTTTCCCGCGGAACCACTTCGACCACGACAGGCTGCCGCGACATCGACTCAGGCCCAGCTCACGAGACCATGCACCAACTACTCACCTCTACTACGACTACAACGCCGTTCGAGACCGACGAGGCCGGACGACATGGGCGGGTGCTGCTGATGTTTCAGCTACATTACACCGGCTCATGGACACCGACGAGGCCATGGACGACGCCGATGCCCACGTCTACACTACCACCATCATCATGCATGGAGAACGTGAAGCGAAGACTAAAGATGACGACCACATCAGCTTAATCGGAGGTACTCTGGCAAGCTAGACTTGCAGAGGTAATTAACCGGGACCTTTTTGAGGCCCCGAGAACCAGAAGACCATATCGCCCAAGTCAGATCTGCCCAACGGCGGCAGTCTATGGAGCGCGCACTTGTATAAGGGAATCTGTATTTGTATTTTTAAAATATGAATAAAACTTGTGTTCCCTGTCTTATGAATAAAACTTGTGTTCCCTGTCTTTTGTTTATTTTGTGTATTTCTATATACACTGGCACGCCCACATCTTTATTTTCCACGCAGAGAAAATCTTGTGTGATTTTTTCTGTTCAAACATATTGTTTATCTCACTGTCTTAGTCAAATCAGAAGCAGCATATTTGAATTGATTAAATGAGTACTCAAGGCTAAGAGAGGAACAAAATAGGTGCACTAAGTCCATATTCCATTGGAAACCATAAGGGGGATGAGAAAAAAATAAGAAAAAAGGAAAATGAAAATGAGAAAAAGAAAAGGCCATAAGCCAGCGCGGATACGGAGTGGACGATGCTGAGGAATGGGGTGTGGAGGAACTACTATTGGATTAGAGGCAACAACGAAGAAATGAATGGTTGGGGTGAATAGGATTCACACGCTCTATCGATTCTACGAATTAAGCTGGGAATGAGAAAGTAAACCTCTCCTTTTTGTCTCTCCTCTTGAGCAATCAAGATAACAGTAAACAAGAAGCAGCAGACCAGCAGGTGAGTACCAAGAAGACGCCAAGAAGCTGCCGCAAATTATTGACTTAGAATCCAAATTAAATAAATAAAAATATTACACTACAACATTAACTGTAACACATAAACCTAAAAAAATGCTCAAAAAATTTCTTATGTCAAAAATAATACTACCTCCAAATGAATAATAATGTGTTTGCCATTGACGCGATCCTCAAAACACTACTTTGAGTACTATTAAAAAATTTACACTTTAGTAAAACTAAATATTTTTTAATCAATGTATACAACAACAAACTTAGAACTATCTCAAAATGGTATCCAATTCAAACCTAGAAGGAGTATGAAAATAAAATCAAATTATTAATCCTAAAAATAGCTTTAATAGATCTTAATTTTTGTCAACAAAAAAATTACTTTATAAAAGCTGATTAAAAAAGTGTAACCTTAAATATACATACACCTAGCCGCACAAATAACAAATATAAATAATTAAATAATTTAAAATATAACATTAGATATGGTAACATCTAGCCGCGCAAATGCGTGGGTGGCCTTCCTAGTTCCATCTATGACAGGAAACTGGAACCGTCCCTTTATATTTGCCCAATATTTTTTTTCTCAAATACTCATTGCATTAAGAAGAAGAATTTGAAAGTTTGGATTACAAACACAACCGCCACACGGATTGTGGGTGCTCCCTATACTACTGCTAGCTGATTACACAACAGGCAGAATGAGAATGGAAGGCAGGGTAGACCTAGAGCTATTTATTACTAGCTGTACAGACAACCAAGCTTCTTCACACCCGCTAAGACCCACTGCTCACCGAAATGCCTGATGGTCTGAACCAGTTGTGGCACAGGAGCAGCAGCGTTACGGAACACTCTAGCGTTCCTCTCCTTCCACAGCTCCCACGCGATCAGTGAGAACAAGGTGTCGAAACCCTTTCTTTTGGTCGGAGGCAGGAAGGACCGAAGCCGCGCTCACCAGTCTTGCAGCGACTCCATAGCTGTGGTGTAATGTCCTGAAAGTGAAGAGGAGCAAGGAACACCCACCAAACCTGCAAGGAGTATGAGCATCTGAAAATAATGTGGTCTGTGTAATGTCCTGAAAGTGAAGAGGAGCAAGGAACACCCACCAAACCTGCAAGGAGTATGAGCATCTGAAAATAATGTGGTCTGCCGACTCATTCTCCTGGTCACAGTGGCGGTAAATAGGATCAGCAGTCAGCCCATGTCGAAGGCGTCGATCAGAAGTCCAATGTCGATGCTTGACAGCAAGCCAAAGGAAAAACTTGACCTGCAGGGGTGCCCAAGTCTTCCAGATGCGATCTGCACCGTTGAGCTGAGTTGCTCCATTGTGCAATGCAAGATATGCAGAGCTGGCAGTATAACCACCACTTGCAGTCCACTTCCAAGATAGCTCGTCGTCGCTGTCAGGGGCCAAAGGAAAATCTGCAAGTCGATCCCACAAGAGTACTGCTCCATCGCTTGGATCGACAGAGGTGATATCTCTTGTCCAACGCATTTCTGACAGAGCTTGAGCCACTAATGTTCAGGATCATCCAAACTTGTGTTCTATACTAATGTTGCAAATCTATGAACTTCGTGGCTTCTGCCCTTTGATGAAGGGTGTGCTCCTCTCACTGCTGTGCGATTGCTCTGGGTCAACATGATCATTGAAACACTAGGCGCACTGGCATTGGCCACAGAAGCTCCAAACAATAACCTGATGAAGAGAACTACTGGAAGGAAAGGAAACTTCATCAGCAACGCCGTGTGGAGGAACATCATGGGACAGGCCATCTACCAGTTCCTTGTGATTTGGTATCACGTATCAGCAGGCTGAAGGGACATGGCTCCTTGGAATCGAGGGATCAACTCATGGCAGATTGCCGCGGCCACCTGGGCGCCGCCTCGCCACACTGCCCTCACAAGCTGCTGCTGGGCTTTCCTGACGATGACCTCTTGCTTGATTAGTTACTTCTCTCTCCTATCTTAATGCGTCAGAGTTGTAGTAGAATCCATTGCATGTTATATAGTTCATCAGTAGCTCTGAAAAACGAATAAGCTTGTTCGGTTCATTTGCCTGTGCGGTAGCATTCAGTGACTGAACTTGCAAGTTGCCAGCAATTCAGCAATCAGAATCCGCAACACATTGAAAGACTCATCTGGCGCGCGGGAATCACCATGGTGGCCCCCCAAAATACGACAGCGCGCGAGGTTCAGGGCCAACGAAAGCCACGCGAGTCTGGTCGGCGGACTGGCCGGCGGCGAAGCGCCCGTGCCATGCCGGACGGCAGCCGCCGCGTCCTTCCCGCCCGGGCATGTGAAGCGGCAGAGCGCATCCTCTACGTGCGTCCGCGGAGTGGTTGAGGATGTCGGCACGGTAGGCTTCCCAGTGGAGGCCTTCGGCGTCGGCAGGGATCGTCGGGAAGGACGACGCTGTTCCCGGGCGGCGATTGGTTGGGGACGGGGGGGTGGACGGTATTTCGAATACCGTCCACCCCTGATCTCGAATCTTCCTCCATTTCCGGATCCAAATCGAGATGAAAAAATCTGAAAAAATGCAAACGGATTGAGGAGAGAGTTTCTAAACAACCTACCAAATTTCAATATCATCCTCGATCTGTGGAGGGAGAAATTAAATCCAGAAAATCTGGAGGTGGGGTGGACGGTATTTGAAATACCGTCCACCCTAGGTCGCGATTTCTCATTTTTGGTTCTCGCTCTATGAATCATATCAGGGTCTGAAATTTTGTGTCATGCTTCGGCGATGGATTGTGAGTGCTCATGATTTTTATTGGAATTTTAGTGCTTGTATGGCACCGTCAAATTTGGGGAGGAATCAGGATCAAGGGGTGGACGGTATTTGAAATACAGTCCACCCCCTCCTAGTGCTGATCAGACCGGCCACATGCCAGAACCGGGAGTGGCGCGCCGTGCGCCCTCCTGACGCTACTGGTGAAGCATCAAGCGCCACGTCCATGGCGCGTGAGCTCAACTCGGAGCGGGCCCTCCCTGTGGCGTCAAGATGTCGCGGGCGCCCTCCTCGATGGCACGCGCACACCACAAGCCCACAAGAGAAACCATTCCTACTAACATCACATCTCGGGCTCAAGAACACGGATGCGCCACGAGCGGCCGCCAGCGCCGCCATGGACACCGGCAACGTCCGTTGCGTCACCGCGTGCCTCGTCCGGCGCCAACGCCAGGGACAGTGAGGTTGCTGGACTACCTATATACAACCCAGAACGTGCTCCCTACACCGCCATGAGCCACCATTGCTGCGAGTCTCGGCTTTCCGTCTCCTCTCGCTCTGCGGTGACCGCTCGGCCCGTCGTCGTTCCGTCGGCGCCTGCTGGCTGCTGCCTAATCATTCGGCTCAGTGGTCAGCTCAAACAAATCTTCCCACCAGCCCCTACGTCGCTCAGGCCTCGGCCACTCGGCGCCCCCGCCGAAGCCGTCCTCCTAATGCGCCTGGTGTGATGGCCGGCGACATGAACCAGTGCGCCGGCCTCCTGTTTCCTAGTGCGCCGCCCATGTCGGAGGCGCCATCGACGATTACCGACACGTCGGGATCGCCGGCGGCCGGCCAATGCGAGCTTCACCTTCATCTGGGCACGTCGCGAAGCACCAAGATGGTTGAAGGCAACACGGGCAGGCCCCGGGGCAGCGAGACAAGGAGAAACGGCAGCGCGAGGAAGTCGCCGTCCCCCGAGCGGCGTTTGGTTGGGGACGGGGGTGGACGGTATTTCAAATACCGTCCACCCCGATCTCGTGTATTCCTCTAATTCCGGATCCAAATCGAGACGAAAAAATCTAAAAAAAAATCGCAAGGACTGAGGAAGAAATTTCGAAACAACCCACCAAATTTCAGTCTCATCCTTTACCTGTGGAGGGAGAAATTAAATGAGAAAATCTGGAGGTGGGGTGGACGGTATTTCAAATACCGTCCACCCCCGTGTCCTTGTATGTCAGTTCATTAGCATCCAAACCGAGACTCAAAAAGCCTGACAAAATTCATGGAGGCTGGGGATTGAATGGAGAATCACCGCACCAGATTTCAGACCTAGGCTGTGTTGAGTTGTAGGGTGAAAAAAATTTCACCCTACTTTGACCACTAATTTAGAGTAGTAAACGAAGTCTAATTACAAAACCACCTCCACAACCCCCCGTGTAAATCGCGAGACGAATCTAATGAGGTCTTTGACCGCGCGATTAGAGGATGGTTACTGTAGCATCACTGTAGCAAATCATCAATTAATTACCGTCATTAGATTCGTCTCGAAAAATTACACTTATCCCTAAAAAGGTTTTGCAAATAGACTTCATTTAGTACTCCATGCATACGAGATTCTTTTTTCGAGAAACATGCGCGGATTTTACCAAACACGGCCCTAGGCTCGATCCCATAGCAGAGGAACAATTACGAAACCATAGCGTTCGTTTCTCCTGTTTCAGTCTTTCTTCGCCGTACCTTTTTCCGACTCGCTCTGAATCATGAATGCTGCTTGCTGCAAGCTTCAGGTAAGGTCCACGTTCTTATTGCTTTCCTGCCTGATCAGATGGTACAGATAAGTTATTAAGGTTGAGTTGGACATATCGCTAATATCAAGAATGGACCTTAAACGGTTGAATTGCCAAGCTTGTCTGAAATACAGTTACATCTGTTTTCGTTTCCGTTCAGCTGAGTAGCTGACCATCTCAGTATCACGAGTCCAGAGCAGGAACTGTCCATGGACTGACTAGTGACTAGCCTCTGGCCTCTGAGGCTCTGCAGCTGCATGCAGAGTGGTAGATCCAGTACCAGTTGCGCTGCGGATGTTTCGAATTGGCACAAATAAAATGGAAGTTCAAATCTTCAGATTGAATGTTCTTCTTAAATCCACTGACAGAAGACAGACAGAAGCTCTCAGAGCAGAGCAGAAACTAGCTTCATCCACTGAGTAGTTTATGGCTGTGTTTAGTTCCTCCAAACTTTCTAAATTTTCCGTCACATCGAAATCACATCGAAATATTAAATATAGCAAATGACGCATGCATGAAACATTAAATGTGGGTAAACAAAACAACTTATTACACAGTTTGGATGTACGTTGCGAGATGAATTTTTTGAGCCTAGTTAGCCCATGGTAAGACAATATTTACCATATACAAACGAAAATTGCTACAGTACTTTTCAGCTTCACTTTTCGCATGTAAACACAGCCTATGTTGTCCGACGTCTTCTGAAGTCTGAAACTCTGAATGCTGGAAGCCTCATCCAAGCTACAGTATCCCAGTTTTGTTGGTTCCCTGCAAGGCCTTGAACACGCCAGCCGGGGCGAACTGTGCTCAACGAGGCCACTTGATTAGTACAGGCCGTCGTCTTCTTCCCGTCCATGATGGCTGCGGCGCCGGCGACGGTGTCTCCTCAGTTTGAATGAAGGGCTGCGGCCTGGTGTGGCCGGCAGCGCGGTTGTCTCCTCGGCGGTCTGCGTATTTCGCACAAAACCTCCTAATTTAATCGCGTCGCGATCCAATATCCTGCCGTCGGCTTGGCATGGCGCATTAATCAATGGAAGCAGACAGAACAAAAACAAACACACATCTATTGAGGTGCACGGGCGGAATGCCCTCGAACGAAAGTATATATTAGGAGCTAGTACATCCTGCAGACACTGGTGATCTCGAAAGCAAAGCTGCGAATAAAACACCAACGCTCTGACGCGAGTGGTTTGTTTGCTACATTACATCATCACACGACACGCGAACTAGCTAGTAGAGCCACGCAAGCACGCGTTCCCGTACACACATGTCTACACGCATGACACGAGCAACTGAAGATGGAGAAAGGGCCCATGATGAAGGGCGCGCGTGGTCACGGCGACTTGTTGTCGGTCTTGCGAGCCGGGGGGAGCCCAGGGACGCCGGGCACGGGCGGGAGCTGCACCCCTGGGCCGAGCACGGGCGGCAGCGTCGGGATCAGCGGCAGCCCCTTGGCCTTCTCCTCGGCGCCGCTCCCTTTCAGCTCCCTGCCGTCGCAGGGGCCCAGCAGCAGCAGCGCCGCCACCAGCAGCAGCAGGAGAGCAGCAGCCTTGGCCATCTTTGCCGTAGAGTTTGTTGTGGATGTGCACGGCGACCTACAGCGACTGTGTGAGACTTGCATGAGCCTGCGAGTGGCGTCGCCCTTTTATACCCGAGAAGCAGGGGAGGCCCGGGGACGCGTGGAGCGCCGGGACGGGGCGCGGGTGCTCTCGTGTCAGGCGCTGGCGGCGTGGCGCCGAGGCGGCGGGCGGTGCACGCGGATAGATTCGGGCGCCTCACGGGCGGGGGAGTTGGGCATGGCTGGGCGCCGCGGCATGTGCGTGCAGGACTGCAGGCGCATGGGACTGACGGTTTCGTTCGGCCGTGGCGACGTGCGTGGCTGCGTCTGGTGCATCCGCCCCCCGGGGAGTCCGGCCAGCCGGGACCCAGCAGCACGTCACGTGTCAGCGCCCCCGGCCGCGCGCCTCCCACCGGTCTGCGCGTTCACGATCGTGACGCAGAATGAGGCAACGGCATGGTGCCATGGTGGGGTTCCGCCCGTCGCGAGCAGGCTCGCCGCCCTCCGCTCGTTAACTCGCTCGTCGCACAAGTGCGGGCTTGCTCCCTCCCGCGAATACGCCCGGCAAGTTTGTAACTAGCACATTTACGTGCGCGCGCTCAACTGAGATGATGCTGTTCCCTTTTGAACTAAGACAAAACGATGCTGTGTCAGTGCTTACTGCCTACAACTTTAAGACGCCAAGCACATATTTTGCACAAGCTTTGCACCGTGCAAACTGAGATCTATGGAATTTTAAATGTAATACGATAAATATTGATTGCTGGCGAAGGGATGATCCACTACGAGGCTCCTCTGAAGCAGAGCGCGGAAGATGTCAAGAATGGAGCTCGGGAACGCCGAAGATGTCCAGAAAGGCAAAAAAAAAAAAAATGCAAGCATGTACCGAAGGCAGCTTTGTCCCGAGTAAAGAGGAAGAGCGAAATCAACAATAAACATTTACAAAATTTGGGAGGGGATCACTCCAATTACATGGCTGATCGGGGCCCCGAACTAAACCTGAGTAGTAAGAGCTACTAGTTCATGAGCACACCCACACACACTCCGGCCTAAAGGCCCTCCACAGCTTGGACTCAAACTCTGACAGCTCTCGTACCTGCTCCTTTTCCTTCAGTCATCACACGTTGGGATTTGCAGGGTGGATGAATGTCGTGGACGCGTGCAAGATGCTTGTTCAGGTTCCCATTGCCAAAATTGGGAGGACACTTCAGAGCCTTGTCGCACTCGTGGCAAATCCCATATAGCAAGGAAGGAGCCGCTGCTGACCCGGCCTCACCTTTGAAGAACACTCTTGTCATGTGCTGCCAAATATACGACTCCCCGCTGCTGTGAGCACAAGTTTTGGAGCACTTCGACGGTGGTGCCGTCTCTTTGCCCTCTTCGTACACTCTTCGAACCGCAATATCCCCCTGCGAGCAAGCCAAGCAAATCAGATCAGGCATGGTTTGCATGTAATAGCTATGTAATTTTCTTGTGGTTAGTGGGGGTGTGTCCTTACCAGGATGTGCCAGGCATCATGACCCGCCGGCTCGAGCGCAACGTATTCGTCCGCGAGCCAGTGCGTCCTCTTATTGCCCTTCATGTATTCCAGCGTCCTCTTCAGGCCTACAATATTTCTCGAGGCCGACGACGCATCACGGATGGCTTTGGCTTCTTTTTCCTTCCAGTAGCCTGCCTTCTTATCGCCGTCGTCCAGCTTTGGCTCGAATTTGGTGATGTAGCGCTGTTGGGATGTTGGGGGTTTTTGCGGATGCACCAAGCGGTGGAGGACCTTGAGGTCGCCGAAATAAAAGCGGTTCTCTCGGAGCTCGCGCAGAAAGGCTACCTCCTCCAGGTCGTCTATGGAGAATTCGGACGTTGGGATCTCCTCCTCTGCGGTGCGAGAGGTGGAAGGACCCGGATTTCCGACCTCGTACGTGCCTGTGTCCGGCTGGATGAAGCCTTCGGCAGATTTGAGATGCAGGTAATCCGGTCCGGTAGCGGATGACGACGAAGCAACGTGTCCCACGGCGAGCTCGAGCGGGCCGCGGCTGCCGTCGCCCTCCAGTGAGCCGGTCTCGGGCACTGCACCAACCATGTCAGTGGAAATGTCGGTACAGCAGCGCGCGTGGGCGAGGGATTGGTCGCCCTCCATTTGGACATGAGATCCATGTCCAGGAGGCAACTCATTTCCCACAGCCACATGGGGCGCGCCCGCCGATGGAAGGAATCTGTCACCCCCGACCTCGAGCCAGACGCAGGCTGACCAATTTCAGCCCCCGTTGCCGCGTCGGCGGCAAGCCCATGAGAGGGAACGCCATCCACTCGGATTTCCGGTGCAGAGGGATGCTCATGGGCATCCTTCGCACCACCATCATCGAATTCATTCAGCAGGCCCGACAAATCATCAAAATATTCCGGCAGACCCGACAAATCATCACCCAAACCATCCATTAGAGTCGACACATCATCATGATCACCGAAACGCAAGGTCGGCCAATAATCGAAGCCATCGGATGGATCCGTTTCTAGCGGACCTCGCGGGGGCAAGGGGTGATCGGAAATGGATTGATGATCTCCTGGATTGCCGAGATTGGGGTGAGAGTATGATGATGTCAAGGGGAGATTGGACTTGGATTGATCGGTTTGCTTATCAGGCGTTGCCATCACAACTGCAGATCAACAATAATAATGGAATAAATGAACATTGAACTGGCTGTAGCAGCTAGTCACCATCTCAAATAATCTGTGAACTAGCGACATCAGCACAAATAAAAACAAACCTAACGAGCTAACGAGCAGTACCAGCGGTCAATCACAAATTGAGTCAACTCGATTTAATCCTCATTCAACTCTATGCTATCTGCGCATGTACAATTTAGACCATGCAAATCCAAGCATCATGCTCTAAATCCTAACCATAACAGTGGAGAAATCAAGAACAGAGAGAGAAGGCGTACCACACAGATCCGGTGTTGACGAGGTCGGCGGCGTGCAAATCTCCGTTGAGGTCGCATGGGATGAAGCTGGGCGCTGACCGAGCCAGTGAGGTCGCGCGGCGGGCTGGCGGCGCCGCGGCCGCGGCCTTAGGACGCGGGCTAGCGACTGCGGGCTGGTGGCGCCGTGGCCGGGCGAACTTGGCGGCGGCGGCGGCAGGGCTGGTGCCTGGTGCGGGTGGGCAGCGGCCTGGTGTGCGCAGGCCGGCAGGCGCTAGGGTTTGACCTTGGAAATCGATGCTGAGTGCTTTGGGCGTGTCGGAGGCAGGAGGGGAGGTATTACTTAAATACCGGAGTGCACATGGGTAAGCCGCTACCTGCCTGGGTCACCGACGGATTGGCCCCACGCCTCTGGGTAACCGGTGACCCAGCGACGATGGGTAACTAGTGACCCAGGCGATGGGTAAGGTGCAACCCAGCTGGCCTCTGACGGATTCCACGCCTTCGGGTAACTCGCGACCCAGGCGACTGCGTTGGCGGGCATTGACGTTGGTTGATTAAGCTCCTCCTAATCCACAGCTAGACGGAAGAAAATCCTCTGCGGCGGTGCCGCACAGTGATGCTGTTGTGACACCGTCTAGGATGCTGTCATCTGGCCATCACATTAATCGGGAGCAGGCCCATCGCGGAAGCTGCGCATCATCCCGAGCCGGCTGCTGTCATTCGACGGAGCCGCCCTATGAAAGCTGAGCGCTCGATTCAATCAAGCCGGTGCCTCCACAGGTTGATCACACCTCCGTGAAAAAAGGATCTGATCGTCCAACTCCAAATCTCTTGCCTCTTGGAGAATTCTGCCGCCGAACATCAACCATGATCTGCCATCGAAACCAACGGCCGAGCCGGACACTGTCGCCATGATTGAGATTGCAGTTCATTCTATTTCACCATCGAGGTCATCATCGGCTCCTGGCGTTGACTTCGCCATCAAAGGTGCCTGAAGCTATAGAACCTCAAGCTTGCTGGTTTCCCTGCAAACGAGAGACACATCGCACAGCTTGGCGCCAGGCCATGTCTGCAGGCCTTGAGGCTTCCTTCTAGTCCACGTCAAAGGAGCGGCTTTGAAGATCCTGCTGAATTGGCTCCGTCGCAGCACCAGCTTGATCGAATTGAGCGCTCGGCTTTTGGGGTGTGGCTCCGCCGCAGGACAGCAGCCGGCTCGCAACGGCGCACAACTCCCGCGATGGACCTGCTCGCCATTGATTTGATGGACAGGTGGCACAATCCTGGGCGGTGCCGCAACAACAGCGACCGCCGCACAGCTTCGTGAGGCACTAACCAGCGGTTTTAAAATTATTAAACCCTTTTCCTTTTTTGGGAGACAAATATATTGCGCGTGTTTAAATTTGAACAGACAACCCTATTGTCACTGATGGAAAAACTGATGGAAAAACTGTGGTATTCCATGATTTGTTCAACTACCAGTAATCTCTGTATTCAAAATTGAAATCAGATAACTATGAACATGTTCAAATATATGCACACATAAAAAGTAAATTAAACGCAGTGATGGTTTGTAGGCAGCGCTCCAGTTAGGGGTGGGCAAATTTAACCGAAATCGAAGAACCGAACCGAAAAAACCGGAACCGAAACCGAAATAACCGGAACCGAAAAATTCGGTTCCTTGTTCGGTTCCAGATATTGAAGAACCGAAATAACCGAAAAAAAATCGGTTCCTACCCTCGGGTAACCGAATTAACCGAAAGAACCGAATTATATAAACTTTGCATTTTGTAAGAGTATATTTAGTTTACATGTGATGTATCATACTTCAATTGCCATGTATTTCCCTTACTATATTGTTATTGTTCTCTTCTCAATTATTATTCTCTAAAGTAGAGGAAGTATTGTCTAAATTTGCTATAGAACATGTATATTTTTCTTGTTATCTTAACTTTCGGTAAAAAAATTCGATTAGTTCGGTTAGAACCGAAACCGAACCGAAATGACCGAGAACCGAAATACTCGGTTCCTGAAATTTCTTGGAACCGATCGGTTCCTATTTTCTAGGAACCGAATTTCTTCGAAAACCGAGGAACCGAACCAAACCGAACCGAAGAACCGAATGCCCACCCCTAGCTCCAGTTAGCAGTCAATTTCGGACACCATTTCAATCCACCCGATTTAACATATATGCTAAATTAATTTTTTTTATACCGTCTAGTATTTTTTTTTGGTAGTATCAAATAACCGGTTAATTTTGGACACCATTTTGCGTTATTATCATATCAAGGTACCACAATACATCACTGGTCTTTCACATAACAGACCCTATCAAAAATTAATAATTTCACGACGCAACCCCCAGCTTCCAGGGACACCTCGACGTCGTCGTCGCACCCGACGGATGGCCCCCACCCTTGGGTAATTGGTGACCCATGCGACGTTGGGTAAGCCGCAACCCTCCTGGGCCACTGACAGATTGACCCCACGCCTCCGGTACCTGGTGACCCAGCCGTCGCCGGGTAAGGCGCAACCCGCTGGCCGCTGACCGATTGGCCCCACGCCTTCGGATAATTCGTGACCCAAACTGTACTTCTTTCAAAGCCGCTCAACGTATAAATGCGTTCGCCCTCTCCCTGGCGCCGAGGCCCAACAAACCTGCTTCTCTCACCGTACACACGCACCCAAGTCAAACTACTAGTCGTGCCAGGTACATCAATCAATGGCGTTCCCGGCTCGCCTGATAGCCATCATCGCCGAAGCCGGCCAAGACGTGACCGCGGCGGCGGCCGCGCTGATGATCTGCGGCGTTTTCCTCGGCTCGTCGGGCCTCGCGCTCGCCATCTTCAAGGCGCCGCCGTCGGCTGCTTCCGGCAGCCCATTTCAGGTGCCGGGGTACGCCTACTACGGCGTCCTTGCCGGCACGGTGCTGTACGGGCTTGCGGAGGCCTCGTTCGGGTTCTGGGCCGTCGCCCGCGACCCAGAACGCTGGGCCGGCGTCGCAAAGTTTCTGCTGTGGGTTTCCATCCTGCCACTGTGCGTCGTCGTGGCCCTTGGAAGTCTTGCGTTCGTCGCGTAGTTCAGTTTTATTTTTTTTTTATGGTCGTGTTGGTTTGGATGTGAGCTTCTTCCTGCTGCAAGCGGCGGTTCGACCGTCCCGGCCCAGCAGAATAGATGGGCCATAATTCGAGTGGGCCGTCCTAACAAGGCCGTGGTGTGGTCTTCTTTTTTTATTTGTCAACCTAAGATATGATAGTCTAATCTCTTCGTGGGGATGCGGTTTGTATTTATGAATTTAAAGGGATGTGTGTTATTTATGCATTTGTAGTGTGTTTTGACGTACGTGACCATGTCACTGTTCAAACAATATGATCAAACCACACCGCTAGCACTAGTTTATCTTGTAGAAACAACTCATAAAAAAATTGTGCTCGTCAGTGTCCCAATCTCTAAAGTTGGTAGTATATGAAGGCCTTGTTTGATTGCATCTAGCGCAACGAGAAAATCTTTCATGCATGAAGTACTAAATGAAGTGTTACAAGTAACGGCGACTAAACGATGAAACAAATAAGATTAATCACAGCGGAGACACAAGATTTTACATGGAAAACCCCTCCAATGCGAAGGGAAAAAACCACAGGCACCAGCCAGCAACACTTCTCACTATTATTAAGAGTTTTGGTTACAACGCCGTATGGCGACTTACAAGAGAGTAATGGAGTAAATCCTAATCGAGGGTATACTACTGTTGGCTTTGTTCGAGCCTCCGCTTCGCTACAGCAGAAATCGGCCAGCCTAATATGAATTTGAAACATATCCAACAAACTCCACCTCGAGACAAATTCCTCTTATAGCATAAATCAACACCTTCATCCTGAATATAACAAAGAAAGAATACTTCTGGTGCCAAATAGCCTCTTGGGCTAATCAATCAACCCAACTAAGCTTGAGCACAGCTCAAACTTAGCAACAGAAACTGGCTTTGTCAACATATCAGCATGATTATCATGAGTACTAATCTTGCATACCTTCAGCTCACCTTCACGAACAAAATGGAACTTGTATCAATATGTTTAGTCCTTTCATGAAATATCTGATCTTTAGTAAGGTAAATAGCATTTTGACTGTCACAGTAAAGATTGATGCAAGAATTAACTCCACATAGCTCAGCATACAACCCTTTCAACCAAATTAGTTCCTTGCACGCTTCAGAAACTGCCATATATTCTACTTCAGTAGTAGACAAAGCAACAACAGACTAATGTAGCGCTCCAACTCACAGCACAACTGCCAACTGTGAACACATAACCAGTCAATGACCTTCTCCTGTCCAGACCAGCAGCATAATTTGAATCCACATAACCAATAAGTCCCTTGTCAGTTTTGCCAAACTTCAAACAACAATCTGCTGTGCCTCTGAGGTACCTGAAAACCCACTGAATTGCCTTCCAGTGTTATTTACCAGGATTAGACATGTACCTACTGACCAAACTCATAGCAT
Organism: Panicum virgatum; assembly: GCF_016808335.1. Classification (NCBI taxonomy): domain Eukaryota; kingdom Viridiplantae; phylum Streptophyta; class Magnoliopsida; order Poales; family Poaceae; genus Panicum; species Panicum virgatum. The sequence goes on along the minus strand of NC_053142.1, from coordinate 47,507,918 downwards.
ATGCTAAATCTGGGCGAGAGCAAACTATGGCATAAATCAAATACCCAACAACACTAGAATAAGAAACTCTTAACATGTATTCAGTTTCTTCATCTGTACTAGGACACTGTGCAGCTGATAATTTAAAGTGAGGTGCAATAGGGGTACTAACAGCTTTTGCATTTTGCATGTTGAAACACTGAAGAACTTTCTTAACATAATTTTGCTGACTAAGAAATAGCAAACCGGATTTTCTGTCTCTAGTAATTTTCATACCGAGAATTTTCTTAGCAGCACCAAGATTTTTCATGTCAAACTCACTACTCAACAATTTCTTCAATTTAGTGATTTCAACTTTACTCTTGGCAGCAATCAGCATATCATCAACGTATAACAGCAAGTATATAGGTGATCCATTAACATGCTTGATGTAAAGGCAGCTATCATATTTAGACCTTTTAAAACCATGCGACAACATAAATGAATCAAACCTCTTATTCCATTGACGAGGGGACTGCTTCAAACCATACAAGGATCTCTTCAACTTGCACACAAATTTCTCCTTGTCAGGCACTATGAACCCTTCCGGCTGGTCCATGTATATGTCCTTCTCAAGCTCTCCATGCAAAAACGCAGTCTTCATATCTAACTACTCAATCTCAAGATCATGTGAAGCAACAATATTAAAAATGTACGAATGAACTGTGCTTTACAACTAGAGAGAACACATCATTATAGTCAACACCCGGAATTTAACTGTAACCTTTTGCAACTAATCTTGCCTTAAACTTTGGAGGCTCGCTTGGAGTTAGACCCTCCTTTATCTTGAAGATCCATTTGCAGCGGATGGTCTTTTTTTTCTCAGGCAAAGGCACAACCTCCCATATACTGTTCTTCTCGAGAGACTGCATCTCCTCATGCATAGCTGAAATCCAATTCTCACGATCACCACAACAAACAGCTTCTGTATAAGTTGCTGGCTCATGACAATTCTCCACCTGTTCAGCACAACTCAAAGCATAATAAGACAAATTACATTCTTCAATAAGACGTATTGGAGGTCCACAACTCCTCTTTGATTTGCGTTGAGTAATAGACAAATCCTCCTCTAGCTACAAAATAGGAGGAGTTTGCTGAACAACATCATGAGCATCATCATCAGCAACATCATTGTTCTGGTCATGAACAGGCTCCACCTGCACACCTATCTCATCATCAGCATGCTCCACCTGCACGCTCATACGCTGCAACTCCTTTTCAGAATTATCTGGAACATGATCTGAGGACAAACTGTCATTAAACATCACAGATTCATTGAAAACAACACTCCTGCTCACGAAAGCCTTTCCTGTTTCGGGATTCCACAATTTATAGCCTTTAACCCCCGAACCATAACCAAGAAAAAGACACTTAACAGCTCTAGACTCTAATTTTTCATTATCAACATGAGCATAAGTAGTGCAGCCAAAAACTTTCAACTCTGAATAATCAGCAGGCGTACCGGACCATACCTCAATGCGAGTTTTCTTATTTAGTGGGATAGAAGGCGATCTGTTTATCAAGTAACATGCAGTTATTTAGTGGGATAGAAGGCGATCTGTTTATCAAGTAACATGCAGTAGCAGCAGCTTCAGCCCAAAAACGCTTGCTCATCCTTGCATTGGACAGCATGCAACGAGCCTTCGAAATAATGGTTCTGTTCATACGTTCGGCCACACTATTTTGTTGCAGAGTGTGCGGGATGGTGTGATGCCTAAGAATGCCTTCCTTCCTGCAATAATCATTAAAGGCATGCAAACAAAACTCTCCACCATTATCAGTATGAAGCAATTTTACCTTCCTTTCAGTTTGCCTTTCTATCATGACTTTCCAATCCTTAAAAGCTGCAAAGGTATTATCTTTATGTTTCAGAAAATATGGCCATACTTTTCTAGAGTAGTCATCAATAATAGTAAGCATGTAACGAGAACCACCAAGAGAAGGCTTACGAGAAGGACCCCATAAGTCAGCATGTACATAATCAAGAGTACCTTTGGTGGTATGAACCGAAGTGTTGAATTTCACCCTTTTATGCTTCCCAAAAATACAATGCTCACAAAACTTCATGCTACTCGAAGTGTAGCCATTCATCAAGTTTCTCTTTATCAATTCTGTCATACCAAGTTGACTCATATGTCCCAAACGCATATGCCAGAGGTTAGTTTTACTAAGTTCACCATTAGTAACAGCAGCAGCGGAAACAGAACCAGGTAAAGTACTTCCTCTAAGGACATACAACTTAGCAGAATACAAATCACCTTTGAAGCAAATAAGAGAACCTTTTGATACCTTTAGAACGCCATTTGAATCAGAATATTTAAAACCTTCTGCATCAAGCGTGCTCAGCGAGTTAAGATTTCTGGTCATCCCTGGTATATATCTGACATTTTTCAGTGTGTGTGTCCATGCCATCATCAGTCTTGATCCGAATTGAGCCAATGCCCACAATATCACGTGGGTTATCATCTCCCATGCGCACAACATCTCCTTTCTGCACAGGCTTATAGGAACTAAACCAATCTTTATTAATGCAGATATGAAATGAACATGCGGAATCAAGAATCCATTCATCATGACCAGAAACACAACCAGCAAGAACAACCAGACAATCTCCCGAATCAGAGTCAGCAGCAGAAACAACGGAAGCCTTACCATCAGAATTATTTTTCTTCTTCTCCTTATTCTTTAATTTTAAACAATCCTCAATAAAATAATTAGTCTTCTTACAGTAGTTACAGAACTTCTTACGCGGCTTGGACTTTGAACGGCTTCTCCCATCATGACTCTTGTTACGATCATTGCTGTCATTGGAGGATCTATGCTCAGGTCTGCCTCTCACATGCAAAGCATCACCTTTGGAGGACGATGTCCCGTCAGACTGTACCATGCCTTTCATCTTCTCTCTGAACTGGAGAGCCTCATAAACTTCCTTTAGGGTGAGTTCATCACGGCTTAAAAGTATGGTATCACGAAAATTAGCATACAAATTTGGCAATGAACATAACAGTAAAAGACCTAAGTCCTCGTCATCATACTTCACCTCCATCGACACTAGGTCGGCAACGATCTTCTTGAATTCAGATATATGGCTTATCACCGAATCATCCTCCTTCATCTTGAGAGTGAACAACTTCATCTTCATATGCATCTTACTGGTTAGATCCTTGGACATACAGATCGATTCCAGTTTCAGCCAGAGTTCTGCAGCAGTTTTTTTTCTCCAACACCTCCTGCAAAATATCATTACTAAGATGAAGCTGAATTAGGGCAAGCGTCTTCTGATCCTTACGGATCTCCTCAGGAGTTCAATCAGCCTTCCTCTGCTTCCCGAATTTATCCAGCGCCTCATCATAGTCATGATTATGCGCCAGAATCTCCTGCATCTTGACTTGCCATAGCAAGAACCTCGTGTTGTAATCCAGCAACGGAAGATCGAACTTCATCGACGTCGACATGGAACCCTAATCTGCAACCACAGCTCTGGTACCACTTGTTACAAGTAACGGCGACTAAACGATGAAACAAATAAGATCAATCACAGCGGAGACACGATTTTACGTGGAAAACCCCTCCAATGCGAAGGGGAAAAATCACGGGCGCCAGCCAGCAACACTTCTCACTATTATCAAGAGTTTGGGTTACAACGCCGTATGGCGGCTTACAAGAGAGTAATGGAGTAAACCCTAATCGAGGGTATACTGCCGTTGGCTTTGTTCGGGCCTCCACTTCGCTACGGCAGAAGTCGGCCAGCCCAATATGAATTTGGAACATATCCAACACGAAATTTATTTGCAAAACCTTTTCATAGATTGGTGTAACTTTCTGCGACGAATCTAATGACGGTAATTAATCAATGGTTGGCTACATCGATACTACAGTAACCACCCTCAAATCACGCGGTCAAAGGTCTCATTAGATTCTTCAAAGTTCCTAGCGCAGGGATTCTGAAGTTATTTTTGTAAATTATCATTATTTAGTACTCCTAATTATTGGTCAAAGTTGCTACAGTTTCTAGCGTATCACAAACCAAACAGGGCCGAAGTTCAATGTATTTAGTAGCGTGCAGAACCCTGTACTGTAAAAGGAATGATTTTTTTTGTGAAAAGCTTGCGGGAGCACCGCACTGTCATTTAAGAAGGAGAGAAGCAAAGTTCCGAGTTCTTACAGCCTTACTATTACATAAAACAAGCTTAACTCAAACACAATAAAAGGTAAATTAAACATTAAACAATGAAAGCTCAGGTCTTCCGCATGCGGAAGTCCTGCAATGCATCTCAGCTTTAATCTCCTGAAAAACGTCCAACGGTGATAAAATCTTATTATCAAACACACGCCTGTTCCTCGCCTTCCAGATATTCCAAGCACAATAGATCATCAAAGCTGCCTTAAGTTGACATTCTTTTTTAGGTATATGCGCAAGTCCTTTCTCCCACCAATCCATCACTTGTAGTCCTTGCACCGGCACTTGAACCAAACGCTGTGTCCAGCTCTCCATTTTGTCCCAGACTTGCCTAGAAAAAGTGCAGTGAAGTATCAAATGTGCAGCAGTCTCTGGTTCTTGATTGCACATAGTGCATACTGGATTGCAAGGCCATTGTCTAGCTATCATCTTGTCTGCGGTAAGTATCTTGCACTGAACCAAAAGCCATGCGAAGAATTTGTGCTTCCCTTCTGCTTCTGCTTGCCAAATGTGTTGTCCTTTGAACAAGTTGTAAGTGCCAAGAAACTGCGCATTGTAAGCTGACTTTGTTGTGTATACACCATCAGACGTCCAGCGCCAAAAGATACTATCTTGTTCATCATTCAGTTGTACCTCTTGCACCATGTCCCAGAGTTGCACAAAACTAGCCATTTCACTCACTGATTGCATTCTCCATAAGCCTCTTGTCCAATTCTGATTTTTAATTTCTTCTTTCACTGTTTTATTTTTCCTCCAAGCCAACCTAAATAAGTCTGGAAATCGATCCATAGGTGCCTGCCCATTCATCCATGTTGATTGCCAGAAGCTACCTTCTCACCATTGCCAAGTGTGACCACTGTACTAGCTCGAAACAGTTGTCTGTCAATTGCATCAACCGGTGGCTGAGTACCTACCCATGGACGTTCTGGAGCTGTCCATTGGAACAAAAGCCACCTTAACCGTAGAGCCCTACCAAACAAATCCAAATCAAGTATACCCAATCCTCCAAACTTTTTGAGTCTCAATGTTTTGGCCCACTGCACTAGACAATGTCCACCATTCGCCTCTGTGTCTCCTTTCCAAAGGAAGCTTCTTCTAAGCTTATCAATTTTTCTCACTGCCCATTTTGGCAATTTGAAAACTGTCAAGAAATATGTGGGAATGGATGAGAGCACCGAGTTAACTAATCTTAGGCTCCCAGCCTTACTGAGCAACCTTCCTTTCCATGCAGCCAATTTTCCTCCCACCTTATCTATCAAGGGCTGTATATCAACTCTCCTGATTGCCTTTATGTTTAGCGGCAACCCCAAATATTTGCAAGGGAAAGATCCTACAGGGCACTGAAATGCCTCCATTATATGTTGCAGGTCAAGTCCCTCACATCGAATAGGGTAAACTGCACTTTTTTCAGTGTTGGTTATTAAACCGGAAGCACTTCCAAACGCTGCTAAAATATTCTTTACCACCTGCACCTCTCCCCCCACTGGATTTAGGAAAATTGCAGCAGCATCTGCAAACAAACTTATTCTGATTCTTGCATTCCTATTAGCAATAGGTGTCAGCAAACCTTTCTCAGTAGCTTTGTTTAACATTAGTTGCAATGGTTCCATGGCCAAGATAAAAAGCATAGGAGATAAAGGATCTCCTTGGCGCAGACCCAGCTTGTGTTTGAACCATTTCCCTCTCTTACCATTCAGAAGTACTGTTGATGAGGATTTTCCCAACAATATTGACACCCAAGCTCTCCATCTTGCCCCAAAACCCATTTGCTGCAACACCTCCTGCAAATAATCCCACCTAACAGTGTCGAACGCCTTGGCAATGTCCAATTTGAGGAATAAAGTTGGCTTCCCTACTTTGTGTAATTCTCTAATCAGATTCTGAGTGTATAAGAAAGTATCATGAATGCTCCTTTTTCTAATGAAGGCACTTTCTGCTCTAGACACTAAGTTGTCTAACTCAGCCGACAATCTGATAGCTAATACTTTGGAAATTAGCTTTGTAAAGCTGTGACATAAGCTGATGGGCCTGAAATCTCCAACCATGCTGGCATCCTCCTTTTTTGGCAAAAGAACAATGTGGGCACTGTCTAGCAAATTGAAATGCTGATCATGTCTGGAAAAGAAATAGTTGATTGCAGCTAACACATCTCCTTTAATTATTTCCCAACACATTTTGTAGAATATACCAATGAAACCATCCGGGCCTTGAAGCGCCCCGACCCGAAGATCAAGGCTAAACCATGTATTAATTACCGAATAAAGTCTCCGACATAATACATGTTACATCAAGTGGAGTCCAGAGTCATACAGAGCTTTATTTAACACGTACATGAGGAGTAAAGTGACAACACAAAGCTACACAGAACAACCATAGGATAACAACTAGCATAGCGACATGCAGGACTAGCTCTTCATCCATCATGGCTCCACTCGATCAGCTTGGGTGCGGACACGATCTACTCGTAGTCTTCTGGCACAAAGTCAGGATCCTCTGGAGAAAAATCAACAGGGGTGAGTACAAAAGTACTCAGCAAGCTCCACCTCACCCTACGGGAGGGGACTGACATGCACGACACATAATAAGCACATTCTACTAACAATGCAACTAATGGTATGCAACTCTTTCCCGACACAACCCACAATAGGTAGCTCACTAGTTGTCAGGACCACACCGTAGCCTGTCCATACCGTGGACACGGACCATTCGAATGGATTATACACTCTGCAGATGTCGTACACTGTACCCACACGCTCGGCTGCCCGAACGGACAACCGACATAGCCGACACCCAGCCGTGGCTCAACCCCGACTAGTCGCCCCCAAACCCTCGGGTCTGGACCAATCCAGGTCTCACCCCAAAACATATCCACATCGGACGACTACCAGGTTAGCCAGTGGGATTAGGCTAAGGTTTGCCCATACAAACTCATGTGGTCGTACTGAAAGTAAGCTAGGTGAGATGTCAAAACAACTCGGTCCTTATGGTTCACCAGGGCAGCAACCATCCCTCAACATATCAACTCGAGCCTACCACCACGGTAGCACTCTCCTGCCAGTCTACCACCACGGTAGCGCCGGCTCCAGCATACCCAGCTGCCCTAGCCTCAGCCAAAACCCTTCATATCCTAGTCTCAACTCTGGATATGCATAACTACTCATATGCATGTATGAGCACACTCAATCACTCAAGTACCGGTATATGTAATCGATCCTAAACCAGGGCTACAACTAAACGCCCTCACATGGATGCAACCGCTCACGTAGGGGTCGATGAAACTTGCCTTCGCTTGCGTACGCGTCGTCGGCGGCGGCTTCCTGCTCGTGGTATGGGTCTTCTGGCTCCTTGGCGGGCTCCTCCTCGGTCACTCCGTGATCTACGGGCGAGAACGGCACAACCGGCAAACAAACACAAGCAAGCGATAAGCTCAAATGGAGATGAAAATAGGAGGAAAAAGAGTTACGTGAAAAGGAGTTGATATGAAGGAGATTTTGAGTTTACAGTATTGATTGGTAGAATGTTTTGGATTAAGTGCTCACGGCCTGGTGGGTGTTTTGGGCCTTTGTTGTGGAGTTAATGGTCGGGGAAGCTGCCTGCCATCTCACCTTGGCGCGGAACAGCTCGAGGAAGATGATCAATTGTTGGAGCTTCGTTTCGTGAGTGAGCTGGGCTCGGGAGGAGTGGTTCAGCTGGTGGAGCGAAGCGGCTCGGTGTGCTTGGGCTGGTGACGGGGCTCGTCACGGCCTTGATCCTTTTATAGGCGAGGAGAGCAGGAGCGGTGTTGCGCAAGGACGGCGACGGCGTGGGCTGTGGCAGCTCGTCGTCAACGCGAATAGTGGCAGCACTGAAGGCGCGAGCGCCGAGGCGGCAAAGCCGGCGAGGGCGCTGCAGCGACGTGGGCGAGGTGGGGACGCGGGTGTGGGCGGCACGGCGTGATGCCGGCGGCAGTGCGCGGTCCCGTCGTGGGGCCGGCGTGTCGCGCGTGCGCGAGTGAGGCGGTTCGGCGGAAAAAATCTCGGCCGGCACTGTGCGTGGCGATCCTGATTTTTAGCGAGGTGGGTGCTGCCATGACGGGTCCTTTCAAGGTCAATGGTGTGGGTACTCTGTGGCTTCCAGGAAATAATGAAGTTATGGCAAAGGAGGTAGGCGCTGTCATGATTGTCTGGGAATTATGGCATGGTACGGTGACTTGAGAGGCTTTTATGGAAAGAGACGAGATGATTTTTGTCGTAGGTGCAAGCATATGTATGCTGGTTACTGGAGGGAACGAATGTACTAATGCAAGACAAGAGTAAAAATAGTTTACCTAGTAGTTATGTAATACCTCGTATAACGTTAGTATTATTTTACGTTACTAGTTTAATTGCAACATAAGTTTTATTTTAGTGATTGTTGGAAATTGAGGCAGCCCTACTAAGTTGAGGATCTACACCAACTCACTTCAGAGTCGGTCAGCATCTAGTTACTTAGTGTACCGGGCCCTTTTGACGGCAGAGCCGCCTTTTGCTTCCGGGAGGCAGAGCCTACCAACAGATGAAGCTGGCTTCCGGGTGGCAGAGCCAACCTTCGATGAAGCCCAGACCCTTTTGTGATCCCGGGTGGCAGAGCCAACCTTCGATGGATCACAACTTATACACTAAGTACTTAAATTTAACCGGGAGACTTACACTTATAAAGACGCTTACCTTATTGAAGCAACAAAGGAACACACACCTAGCACACTCTACCTATGCTCACTTCTACCATGCCCTTGGATGTGTGTGGGATGGGGTGGAGTAGTATGGCATGGCAAGGGGTGGCACCCTCCTTATATAGGCACCCATACCCTCTTGGATGAGTGACACTTGTCACACTCTAGGAAGTTCCCTACAAATATCTAAGTTCCCTACAAATATCTAATTCTAGAAAATTCTAAATTTTACCATGGCAAGAAAATATCCAAGCTTCTTGTCTTCTTATGATTTTTGTGGAACATTCTAGAACCTTGTCATGGTGAACAAAATTACGCCATGGTTTATCCTTATTTTTATAGAACCTTCTAGAAATTTGCATTATAAATTTCAACACTCCCCCTTAATCATGATGAAAACTGGGATGTTACAAACCTACCCCACTTAGGTTGAATCTCGTCCCCGAGATTCAGCTTCACCACTAAAGAGACTGGGAAACTCGGCTCGGAGCGCGTCTTCTCTCTCCCAAGTTGCTTCTGCTTCCGAATGCCTGCTCCACTGAACTCGACAAATCCTGACTTCTGAGTTGCGGGTCCTTCGCGTCACAGTGTCTAGAATTTTTACTAGTACCTCTTGATATCTGAGATCATCCTGCAGGTCGATTGTCTCTGGGGCCACTTGTTCTTCTGGTACTCGCAGGCACTTTCTGAGTTGGGACACATGGAATACATCGTGTACATCTGACATCTCTGCTGGCAACTGAAGCTTATAGGCTACTGCTCCCACTTTCTTGATAATTGGGAAAGGTCCAATGTAACGTGGAGCCAACTTTCCTCATACCTGGAATCTGCGTGTGCCGCGAATTGGGGAAATTTTAAGGTACACATAGTCTCCAACTTCGAAGCTGAGAGTACGTCTTCTTTTATCGGCATAACTTTTCTGGCGGGATTGAGCTGCCTTTAGATTCTCTCTGATTTCTGCTATCTTGTCTTCTGCTTCTTTAATAAAATCTGGGCCCTCAATAATGCGGTCACCGACTTCGGTCCACATGAGAGGTGTGCGACACTTCCTCCCGTAGAGGGCTTCAAACGGCGACATCTTTAAACTTGACTGGTAGCTGTTGTTGTAAGAAAACTCTGCATATGACAAACTGTCTTCCCAATTTTTGCCATAAGTAAGAACACAGGCTCATAGCATGTCTTCAAGGATCTGATTAACTCTTTCAGTCTGGCCATCAGTCTGAGGATGATAGGCGGAACTGAAGTCCAACTTTGTACCAAGTGCTTCATGTAAGCTGCTCCAGAATCTCGAAGTGAACTGGGTGCCTCTATCTGACACAATCCTCTTAGGTACTCCATGCAACTTCATAATACGCTCAATATATAATTTGGCTAATCTATCACCTCCATAAGTGGTACGCACTGGGATGAAGTGTGCCACTTTAGTGAGTCGGTCAACAATCACCCAAACTGAGTCATGACCGCTCTGGGTTCTTGGTAGACCGGTGATAAAATCCATACTAACTTCATCCCACTTCCATACTGGGATCGGCAACGGCTGGAGTAATCCACTAGGCTTCTGATGCTCTGCCTTGACTCTTTTGCACACATCACAATGAGCGACGAATCGAGCGATATCTCCCTTCATACCATTCCACCAATACTTCTCCTTAAGGTCCAGGTACATTTTCGTAGTGCCAGGGTGAATGGAATAGGCTGAGTTATGGGCTTCATCCAAGATGGTCCTGCGGAAATGGCCTTGCTTAGGCACACATAATCTCTTCTTGAACCACAAGACTCCGTCTTTATCTACTCTGAAATCTGGGGCTTTGCCTTCACTGTTGCGACCTTTAATCCATACCAATCTTTTATCTTCCATCTGAGCTTCCTTTATCTGGTCATCCAGGACGGGATGGACACTAAGGTTATAGTTGCAAGAGCGGCGTACAACCCTTAGGTTCAACTTCCTCATTTCTTCACTCAGCTCTGGGGCTTGTGTGACTAAGTGATGGCAATATGCTTTACGACTGAGCGCATCAGCCACCACATTAGCCTTTCCAGGGTGGTAATGAATTTCCAAATCATAGTCTTTGATCAACTCCAACCATCTTCTCTATCTAAGGTTGAGGTCTGACTGGGTGAAAATGTACTTCAAGCTCTTGTGATCCGTGTAGATTTCACACTTGTTCCCGATCAAATAATGTCTCCAAATCTTGAGGGCATGCACCACTGCAGCTAACTCCAAGTCATGGGTGGGGTAGTTCTGCTCATGTGTTCTCAACTGTCTTGAGGCATAAGCTACAACTCTTCCTTCTTGCATAACACACAACCCAATCCTTGTCGGGATGCGTCGCAATAAACGACAAAGCTCTTCTGATTATCTGGCAAGACTAGCACTGGGGCAGAAGTTAGTCGCCTCTTCAACTCTTGAAAGCTTCTCTCGCAAGCTTCAGACCAGACAAACTTCGTGTCCTTCCGGAGTAACTCAGTCATAGGCCGGGCTATCTTAGAGAAACCTTCGATGAATCTCCGGTAATAGCCGGATAATCCCAAGAAACTCCTGATCTCCGAGGCTGAGGTTGGTTGCTTCCATTCTGATACTGCCTTGACCTTTTCTGGGTCCACTTCAACACCTTCAGCTGTTAAGACATGACCCAGAAAACTGACTCTCTGCAGCCAGAATTCACACTTGCTAAACTTGGCATACAACTGGTGTTTTCTGAGCTTTCCCAGCACAATTCTAAGATGTTGTCCATGCTCCTCAGCACTCTTAGAGTAGACCAGTATGTCATCTATGAATACCATGACAAACCGATCTAACTCTTCCATAAACACCTTATTCATGAGGGTCATGAAAAAGGCAGGGGCATTAGTCAGACCAAAAGGCATCACTGTGAACTCATATTGGCCATAACGGGTCCTGAAGGCTGTCTTGGAGATGTCCTCTTGTCGCACTCTGAGCTGATGATAACCTGACCTTAGATCTATCTTGGAGAAGAACTTAGCTCCCTTCAGCTGATCAAACAAGTCATCAATCCGAGGCAAAGGGTACTTGTTCTTGATGGTGACTGCATTCAGATCACGGTAGTCCACACAAAGTCTCATGCTTCCATCTTTCTTCTTCACAAAGAGCACTGGGGCTCCCCAAGGAGAAGCAGTGGGTCTAATAAATCCCTTTTGTTGAAGCTCTTCAAGCTGCTTCTTCAACTCGGCAAGCTCTGGGGCTGCTAACCGATAGGCATTCTTTGCTATAGGCTTGGTTCCAGGGACTAAGTCAATAGTGAACTCTACATCTCTTTCTGGAGGCATACCGGGTAATTCATCTGGGAACACATCTGCGAACTCCCGAACTACTGGCACCTCTTCTGGGGATTCTGCTTGGATGTGGTTCACCATGGAGTCTGACAGGCTAGGCTGGATTTGGCATGTGACTGTTAACCCTTGGCGGTTGGTGACTGTCACTGCTCTCTCAGCACAGGCTATGTTTCCGCAGTGCTTGGTGAGCCAGTCCATACCGAGTATGACATCTATCCCTTTGGAAGTAAGGACTATTAGGTCGGCAAGGAATACTACCCCACTTAGGTTTATAGGGATATCTAAGGCACCTAAGTGGCAAGGTATATGACCTCCAGGGGAACGGGTTATTAGTGGCCTCTTAAGGGCTATAGTAGGTATATCATGCTTTTCCACAAAGTGGGAGGATATAAAGGAATGCGATGCTCCAGAATCAAAAAGCACTGAGTCTAGAGCTGATTGGACCAGAAACTCACCGAGAATCACTCCTGGTGCATCCTCTGCTTCTTTAGCATTCACATGACTCACTTTTGCCTTGCCGAAGGACTGTTGCTGGCTCTTAGCTGGTGTTGCATGGTTGGCTCCAGTCGGCTGCTTTGGTCCTTGAACAGAGTTGGAGAAAATAGAAGGGGCGGGCTGATTGAGATACGGACAGTTGGCCTTGTAGTGTCCGGCTTCGCGGCAGTGGAAACAGGTCTTCGCATCGGTCACTTGACTTCCACCAGACGGTTGGTTACGGAGGGTATTCTGGGTCTTCATAACAGGAGCTGACTGAGTGGGCTTCTGGAAAGAACCGGGCTGCGCTTTGAATGAAAAGGCACCCTGGCTCCTTGGGCCCGAGTGAGCCGGATACTGGGTCCTTTGGAACTTCTCCAACTGCTGGGGCTTCTTGCTTTCAAATCGACGTTTGCGCTCACTGAGCTCTGCCTTCCTGTTTCTCTCAATGGTGATGGCCCTGTTGACCATAGCATTAAAGTCACTGTGGGTGGTGACTTCAACCAAGGTCCTGATTTCAGGGTTAAGCCCACCAAGAAAGGCTTCTTGCTTCTTCCCGTCATCATTGATATCCTCTGGTGCATAACGAGACAACTCTGTGAACTTATGAAGATACTCTGTCACAGTCATACCACCTTGACGAAGCTTTCTGAACTCATCCCTCTTGAGCTTCATAACACTGCTGGGAATGTGATGTTCTCTGAAGATCTTGACAAAGTCAGTCCATACCATCTCGTTAGCATTTTCATTTATTTCCCGGTAACTCTGCCACCAAGCAAGGGCTGGTCCCTTTAACTGTTGTACTGCGAGCAAAACCTTGTCTCTATCATCTGCATGGACCACTTCAAGCTTCATTTCAATTTCTCGCAGCCAATCATCTGCCTCAATAGGGTTATCAGATCCTCCAAACTTAGGTGGCTGCAGGCGGTTGAAATCTGCAATTCTACTGCCATTGCCATTATGATGCATTGCAGGTCTATTGTTGCCAGAATTGCCTTAAGCTTGTGCTGTGAGAGTGGTCACAAGAACTTGAAGGAGTTGGTTCTGCTGCTGCAGTATGGCTGCCAAGTCAATGGGTGCCGGGGCACGGGGAGGTAGCGGCGGTAGTTGTCCATTTTCTGGTGCTTCTGGGGCTACATTCAGAGGGGCTTGGTTTCTCGGGTTGACCTCATCACCGTCTTCCTGAGCATGGAGTCCCTGGACTCGGCTCGAGCGACGAGACATCTACGGTCAAGGAGGGCAAGATTAGGTGACTCCCCTAGTATAATGTTGGGGTATATTTGTATATAAAATATTTTGTACCGCACAATGCACACAAACAAATCATTCAAGCACCACACAAGCATTCATTCAAACAAGCATGACACGACGGATTACAATAACGCGGCTCGACTTTTAAGGGTCGGCCGGGACAACTCGACTACTGAACCCTACAACACGGTCTTCGGGGTCACTGTTTCCGGGATCTCGGGGAGATGCGGGAGGCGTGGGCGGCACTGATTCACAAATCCTCCTGCGTGGTTGGGACGAGGAACATAGCGGAATTCCCTCTAGGATTGGCAGCTCCGCGGCAGTCCTGGGATGGCGTTCCTTGCGCTTGGCACGGTCCACTAGGTAGACACCCCTAAGGAGCTGACTGTGGCGATCTGCCTGCTCCCTAAGGTTCTCTTCGGCCATGGCAAGACGGCTTTCAGCTTCGGCTGCTCGGGCTTCTGCCTGGGCTACGGCCAGTTTAGTCCTACGCCAACGGGACTCCGCTTCCTCAGCACGCTGGATCAAATCTCTCACACGCTGATGCAGTTGGTCGCACAAATCGTCGAGGCTAAGCAAATAGCCAGACATAGCGACAACTGTGGGGTTCTTCTTTGTCCCTGCGGGGCTCTCCAGGTTGCGGATCCTCGCCGCCCAAGCAGGACGGTTACGATCCAACGGGAGAAAGTACTTCATGGGGGTGGAACCCAAGTACCATTCAAAGATCTGGCACAGGTACCGCAGCGCCTTGCGAGCTGCAAGTTGAATGGTGTCAGGCATACGGGCTCCAGTGGCGGTGACGCTCCAGGGTTGCATCTCCAAGTACTTATCACTGGCACCAATATGGATAGTGACCTCACAACTTTCGGTGCCATGCTCCACGAACTCGCGACCCACGTACTCCGGTCGTTCCGGAATACCAAGTCGCACCGTGGCAGCATAAAGCACCCTGGGGAATCCATCTTCGTCGATGCAGTAGGTGGTGGTCCAGTCATCCGCCATCTGATTTCCAAGGGTAGGGTTAGCATAACAAGGATAAAGTTTAAGGAGTAATATATTTTCAAGAATTGACCATCCTAGGGCTCCTACGGTCATCGTTTACTACTGGTTCGCGTCCTACAGCCAAGCATGGCTCTGATACCACCTGAAGCGCCCCGACCCGAAGATCAAGGCTAAACCATGTATTAATTACCGAATAAAGTCTCCGGCGTAATACATGTTACATCAAGTGGAGTCCAGAGTCATACAGAGCTTTATTTAACACGTACATGAGGAGTAAAGTGACAACACAAAGCTACACAGAACAACCATAGGATAACAACTAGCATAGCGACATGCATGACTAGCTCTTCATCCATCATGGCTCCACTCGATCAGCTTGGGTGCGGACACGATCTACTCGTAGTCTTCTGGCACAAAGTCAGGATCCTCTGGAGAAAAATCAATAGGG
Organism: Panicum virgatum; assembly: GCF_016808335.1. Taxonomy (NCBI): domain Eukaryota; kingdom Viridiplantae; phylum Streptophyta; class Magnoliopsida; order Poales; family Poaceae; genus Panicum; species Panicum virgatum. The sequence goes on along the minus strand of NC_053142.1, from coordinate 47,492,561 downwards.
GTGAGTACAAAAGTACTCAGCAAGCTCCACCTCACCCTACGGGAGGGGACTGACATGCACGACACATAATAAGCACATTCTACTAACAATGCAACTAATGGTATGCAACTCTTTCACGACACAACCCACAATAGGTAGCTCACTAGTTGTCAGGACCACACCGTAGCCTGTCCATACCGTGGACACGGACCATTCGAATGGATTATACACTCTGCAGAGGTCGTACACTGTACCCACACGCTCGGCTGCCCGAACGGACAACCGACATAGCCGACACCCAGCCGTGGCTCAACCCCGACTAGTCGCCCCCAAACCCTCGAGTCTGGACCAATCCAGGTCTCACCCCAAAACATATCCACATCGGACGACTACCAGGTTAGCCAGTGGGATTAGGCTAAGGTTTGCCCATACAAACTCATGTGGTCGTACTGAAAGTAAGCTAGGTGAGATGTCAAAACAACTCGGTCCTTATGGTTCACCAGGGCAGCAACCATCCCTCAACATATCAACTCGAGCCTACCACCACGGTAGCACTCTCCTGCCAGTCTACCACCACGGTAGCGCCGGCTCCAGCATACCCAGCTGCCCTAGCCTCAGCCAAAACCCTTCATATCCTAGTCTCAACTCTGGATATGCATAACTACTCATATGCATGTATGAGCACACTCAATCACTCAAGTACCGGTATATGTAATCGATCCTAAACCAGGGCTACAACTAAACACCCTCACATGGATGCAACCGCTCACGTAGGGGTCGATGAAACTTGCCTTCGCTTGCGTACGCGTCGTCGGCGGCGGCTTCCTGCTCGTGGTATGGGTCTTCTGGCTCCTTGGCGGGCTCCTCCTCGGTCACTCCGTGATCTACGGGCGAGAACGGCACAACCGGCAAACAAACACAAGCAAGCGATAAGCTCAAATGGAGATGAAAATAGGAGGAAAAAGAGTTACGTGAAAAGAAGTTGATATGAAGGAGATTTTGAGTTTACAGTATTGATTGGTAGAATGTTTTGGATTAAGTGCTCACGGCCTGGTGGGTGTTTTGGGCCTTTGTTGTGGAGTTAATGGTCGGGGAAGCTGCCTGCCATCTCACCTTGGCGCGGAACAGCTCGAGGAAGATGATCAATTGTTGGAGCTTCGTTTCGTGAGTGAGCTGGGCTCGGGAGGAGTGGTTCAGCTGGTGGAGCGAAGCGGCTCGGTGTGCTTGGGCTGGTGACGGGGCTCGTCACGGCCTTGATCCTTTTATAGGCGAGGAGAGCAGGAGCGGTGTTGCGCAAGGACGGCGACGGCGTGGGCTGTGGCAGCTCGTCGTCAACGCGAATAGTGGCAGCACTGAAGGCGCGAGCGCCGAGGCGGCAAAGCCGGCGAGGGCGCTGCAGCGACGTGGGCGAGGTGGGGACGCGGGAGTGGGCGGCACGGCGTGATGCCGGCGGCAGTGCGCGGTCCCGTCGTGGGGCCGGCGTGTCGCGCGTGCGCGAGTGAGAGCGAGCGGGTGAGGCGGTTCGGCGGAAAAAATCTCGGCCGGCACTGTGCGTGGCGATCCTGATTTTTAGCGAGGTGGGTGCTGCCATGACGGGTCCTTTCAAGGTCAATGGTGTGGGTACTCTGTGGCTTCCAGGAAATAATGAAGTTATGGCAAAGGAGGTAGGCGCTGTCATGATTGTCTGGGAATTATGGCATGGTACGGTGACTTGAGAGGCTTTTATGGAAAGAGACGAGATGATTTTTGTCGTAGGTGCAAGCATATGTATGCTGGTTACTGGAGGGAACGAATGTACTAATGCAAGACAAGAGTAAAAATAGTTTACCTAATAGTTATGTAATACCTCGTATAACGTTAGTATTATTTTACGTTACTAGTTTAATTGCAACATAAGTTTTATTTTAGTGATTGTTGGAAATTGAGGCAGCCCTACTAAGTTGAGGATCTACACCAACTCACTTCAGAGTCGGTCAGCATCTAGTTACTTAGTGTACCTGTAACACCCTAATTTAAATTTCAGTATTTATTAATAAATTTAATTGGCTTTATTTAATTTTCTAAGGTTTATTGTGTTTAGTATGGCATTTAATTAAATTTTGTTTCACAAGTAATTAAAATTTGACTAAGTTTAAAATTTTGTGTTGCATTCATGCTGGTGCATACTTTTATTTGATGGTGGTTTGAATTCAAATTCATAATTGAATTCAAACTTGTTTGAATTAGATTTAGAAAAGTAAGAGAAATAGAATGGCAAAACCCAAAACCTAGCTAAACCCAAAACCCCAGCCCAACCCAACAGCCCAGGCCCACTCCTCCCCGGCCCGACCTCAGGCGGCCCATGGCCAGCCCAGCGCCGCTCCCACCTCCCCCGCACGGCCCACACTTCGGCCCAGAACGCCACACGCGGCCCGCGTGCGCGCTTGGCCCGCTCACCAGTCCCACCGCGCCTCCAGCAACCGCGAGCGCCCTCCTCTCGCTGGCACACCGGCCCCACCTGGCAGCCTCGTCACCTCCCCCTCTCCACTGCGCCAACGAAACCCGCTCTTCTTGCCGGAGATCGCGCCGCGCCCTCCACGGTGCGCATCCCCAGGATCCCCGCCGGCCCCTTTAATTGCCCCTGCGGCCTCCCTGGACCCCGTCATCACCCCCACCGCCGCCACAAAACCCTAGCCCGCCCGCCTCGCCTTGCTCCGCCGAGCAGAGCACTCACGCCTCCACGAACCCGCCACCGCGAAGGCCAACTCCGGCCCCTGCGCCATGCTGGAGCACCGCACAGAGGAGGAGTTCGCCTGCAGCCGCCCCCCACGCCCTCTACCCCGCGCTCTGCACGGGGATTGCTCACCGGAGCAACACCGAGCCGCCACCACCGAGCTGCTGCGCCGCCGACGTCCCTCCGCTGCGACCCCGGACGCCTCGAGCCTCGGTAAGAAACAGCGCCGCCACCCCATCCTTTTGCGCTAAGTTTTAGGTCGGGTAGCGCACCGTAGGCTCCCTTGCACCGGTCACCGGCGAACCACCGCCGCCCCTCACCGTGGTGAGCTCCTGCAAAACCCAAATCCCCTTCCCCGTGTGCCCAGTTGGTTTCGCCATGACGCAGACTACCTCCCTGACCCAAGCCCGCTCCGATTTGAGCTCGGGAGCACTGAAATGCCGAAGTCCGGCGAGCTCCCAGTGCCCCGCCGCCGCGGAGGATGGCCTCCGGCGGTCAGCGCCGCCACTCCCACGCCCGATGGCCCTAGGCCGACAGATCTAATATGGACGGTCGAGATTAGAACGGCGCCCCCTTTGATCCTAGCCCTCAGATCTGGATCTGACGGTCCAGATCTGAGCGTACCGGTTCGGCCGGTACTTTTTGCTAAAGAGTCCCTGGACTCTCTGCTATTCAACCCGCAGTCCACCTCTGGTTAAAAGTATTTGCAGATTAGTCCAGAAATTAGCGCCCAGCCCCCTGAACTCTTTAGCTTTTGAACCCGCGGTCCAGCCCTGGCGTTTTTGCGAGATAGCCCCTGAATCTAAGGTTTAATTACGTTTAGGTCCTCGGTTTTAGCAGAAAAACCCCTGGAACCCTGTTTTTATTACAAATAAGCCCCTGAACCTTGTTTTTAGCCTAGAATATGCGTTTTAGCTCTGTTTTTAGCGTTCTTTATGTCCACGCGATCGTTGTAACGCGTAGAATAGTTCTAGAGTAGTTTTGTGCGCTGTTTTTATGTAATGATGTATTGTTTCTTAGTTTTTGTTAGTGTTTGCTTGTATGCTTATTCCTGTGCATTGTTTTGGCCACGTGTTCGTGAGTAGACGCTGATCCAGTTGAGGAGCCCCAGTACCAGTACCCGGAGCAGCCGTCTTCCGAGCACTTTGAGCAGCAGCCAGAGCAGTACGAGGAAGACAAGTGTAACATGAACAACCCATCACTTTTAAATACTTTTTCATACTGCATTTTAATACTGTATGCCTTTAAGGATTTCCTAGCCACTTTATATCCTTTATATATATCCTTGGGTTGCATTTTGGTTAGTTGTGCTAGGTTGCTGCGCTACAACATATTCTGGTCCTTTTTAATTAAATTGATTAATGTTTTACTTGAATTAAATTCTGAGAGTGACACTCTGTGTGGCTTGAGTGGCTCACTTCTCGTTAAAATTGGTTTTGTTAGAAACATGGTTTAGGGGGACAGCACGGTGCTTAGTGCTTGGTTGGCCACTCTCCATAAGGACCGGTTCATAGAGCGACAACCTGGGACAACAGCGCTACCACAAGGCTAGAATGGGATAGACTTGGCGTAATAATTAGATCTTTTTGGTTTGGAGTAACTTACCTGCGGGGCAAGAGTAGTAAGCTTCAATGGTCCCTGCTCCTCCGGCTTGGTCTGTGCTTGGATTGCGCTCCTGTGCTTGTACCCCCGGAGGTGGGCCCCATCGTCGCCGACCTAACTCTCGCGGTTACGCCTTACCAACGAGATTCTTTTTAAAGGCCTCGTAGTGAGTCGCTGGCCATCTCACCTAAGGAAGTGTGATGAACAACTGGCGTAGCTCACGACTTGTGGGTAAAGATGTGCAACATCTGCAGAGTGTAAAACTGGTATACTAGCCATGCTCACGGTTATGAGCGGCCCAGATCCTCCTTTTGATTAGTGAAGTTATCTCCTTCCGACGAGGGAGGTGCTTCTCGGGGTTTACCTTGGTGGCTTGGTTTCGGTTTGGTTCTCAGTAGTTTCTTAATTAATTCTGATTAATTACTATGTAACCGGGTTAATGGTAATTCATCAACTCATAGTAAATAGCTTTAATAAAATTTTGCCAACACTTAAAAGCTAATGCAGTTGAGTTAGCCAGCCTAGAGCCTCATAGTTTGTATTATACTTGTTGAGTACAAGTTGTGTACTCACTCTTGCCTCTTCTCTACTTTTTCCTCTTGGCTACGCTACTGCTGCTCAGTTCCTGCCGACACGAGGGAGTTCGTCCAGCGTTACCAGGACTACGAGGACTTCTAGGTGCTTCGTCTCCCAGTCGACGTCCCTGTGGCGCCCTGCTTCAGCTTCGGAGAGCTTTATTCGTATTTTGTACTTCGCTTCCGCTGTATCAGACATTTTTGTCATTATTGTAATAAATAACATTCGTATTCGCTTTATTATATCTTTTTACGTGATATGTGCTATGATATACTGTTCATTCTGTTGTATATACGTGTGACTTGATCCTGGCACGTATATGATTGCTCGGTTTATGTTCCTTTATAAACCGGGTGTTACAGAGTGGTATCAGAGCCATATCGACTGTAGGACGAAGCCTAGATAGAACTGGTCGAGTTTTAGGACTTCTCCTCACCAATCCTTGTCTGCTGAAACTATTTTACTATTATACCCCTTGACTTCTTTGACTTTTTGCCTTGATTTCTCTCTCTGAAGAATAGTTTTCGTAGATTTTGGCCTGAATCAGTCATCTGACCACCATGAGCATAGCTAGGTGACCTTTTTATAATAAAACGATAGCACGTTCCGCGACGCGTTGTGTTAGTCGAGTCTATTGCTAAACTCGGCTAAGTCGTGAAAATTGTTTGCTTATTATTATGCTACATGTTTGATTTGGATTTTTGAATGATTGCATAGCTTAGTAGCTTAAATTTGCTTAAAGAAAATCACTCAGATGTTAAAGTTAACTAATTAATAAAATGAGTTAGATCATTGTGGGTAAAACAGTCAACTCTATCCTGTCTACTTTATCATGGCTGAGTCTTTTTCCGCAAAGAGTTATCATATCCATCTGAGTTTATTCCTGCAATATCCTTACTCGTGAAATCTTTTGTTCAAATCAGATGGTGAACACCAGGAGCACCGGTTCCGGTTCTGGCCAGCAGCAGGGTCAGAACAACCAGGGTACTGGGATCCCGATGCCTCCGCCCTTGACTCCGGAGCAGTACTTCCAGCTCCAGATGCAGATGATGGCTACCCTGAACAACACTGTTCAGGCTCTTCAGCACGCTCACACTCAGCCTCCGCCTCCTCCACCGCCGCAGCCTCGCGACAGACGTGCTGAGTTCCTGAGGGGTCACCCGCCGACGTTCTCTCACACGTCCGACCCTCTTCAGGCTGACGACTGGCTCCGTGCAGTGGAGCGACAGCTGGACATCGCCCAGTGCGATGATCGGGAGCGAGTTCTGTACGCAGCAGGACAGCTGCGAGGGGCAGCTTTGGACTGGTGGGAGTCCCACCCAGTTCACGACCGCGAGGCTCTCACTTGGCTCCAGTTCAGGGAGCACTTTCGCAGCCACAACGTCCCCGCGGGCGTTATGAAGATGAAGCAGAAGGAGTTCCTTGCATTGAAGCAGGTAATCTTAAGTATAATCATTCAGCATTTTCTTTTGAGCTAATGCCCCTTGTTCTATCCTTATGAATCTTGAGTTAATCTTCCGATATCTATCTGTCTTTGTCAATTCAGGGGACTATGTCGGTCACGGAGTATCGTGATCGCTTTCTTCAGCTGGCACGCTACGCCCCTGCCGAGGTTGCGGATGACCGCAAGAAGCAGGAGCACTTCATGGAGGGTCTTGAGGACTACCTCCAGTACGCGCTGCTCAACCTCCGCTTCGACGACTTCAACCATCTGGTTGACAGCGCGCTCAACACTGAGCGCAAGCACCTGGAGATGGAGGACAAGAAGAGGAAGATTGTCCCCGTTGCTTCCGGCAGCAACACTCGCCCTCGACTCCAGCAGCCCCAGCAGTACCAGCCTCAGTACCGGCCTCCTCAGCAGTACCAGCAGAGGCCACCGCAGCAGTACCCGCCTCGACAGCAGCAGGCAGGTCAGGGCCAGAGGTTACCGGCACCTCCGGCTCGTGCTCCACCAGCTCCACCGGCACCACAGGCTCCACGTCCGGCAGCTCCTACCGGACAGCAGGCTCAGGGACCTCCTCGCACCTGCTTTCACTGCGGCCAGCCGGGGCACTACGCCAACGCTTGCCCCCGGAAGGCGCAGGCGGGACAGCAGGGGCGCCCAGCTCAGCCCAGGGCGCCAGCACAGGGCAGGGTGAACCACGTGACGGCCGAGTCAGCGGCCGAGGCTCCCAACGTGGTTATTGGTACGTTCATGGTTAATTCATATCCAGCTACAGTGCTTTTTGATACTGGTGCTACGCATTCCTTCATTACTCAGTCTTTTGTCGAGCATCATGGTATTCATACTAGCACATTAAAGAGGTGCCTGTTAGTATCTTCACCGGGAGGACAGTTGAGGTCTCACACTTACTGCCCGAGAGTCAGTGTTTCTTTGAGGGGAGTAGAGTTCTGTACTGATCTGATGGTGCTAGACACCAAGGGCATTGATGTCATTCTGGGAATGGAGACTCTGGCCAAATGGGGAGTTCGGATAGATTGTGCTCAGAGGACAGTCTTGCTATCAGCTTCCAGTGGCCAAGAGGTTGTTATCAGTGCAGTAGAGCCTTCCGGATTTCTTCATCAGATGGAGGCTAGACCCACGGACGGTATTCGCGTGGTGTCTGAATTCCCGGATGTCTTTCCGGATGATCTGCCAGGTATGCCGCCTGAACGTGCCATTGAGTTTTGTATTGATCTCTTGCCTGGCACAGCTCCTATTGCAAAGCGGCCCTACCGTATGGCACCTATAGAGCATGAAGAAGTCAAGAAGACTATTGATGAGTTGCTAGCCAAGGGCTATATCCGTCGCAGCTTCTCTCCTTGGGCTTTTCCATTATTGCTGGTAGATAAGAAGGATGGCTCGAAGAGGATGTGTGTGGATTATCGTGAGCTGAATGCAGTCACTATTAAGAACAAGCACCCACTGCCCCGTATTGAGGATCTCTTCGATTTGCTTCGAGGTGCTCGTATATTCTCGAAGATTGATCTTCGTTCGGGTTACTTTCAGCTGAGGATCCGTCCTGGGGATATTCCGAAGACGGCATTCACCTGCAAGTACGGGCTATATGAGTATACAGTCATGTCCTTCGGCTTGACTAATGCCCCGGCTTTCTTCATGCATCTGATGAACATGGTTTTCATGGATTATCTGGATGTCTTCGTGGTGATCTTTATTGATGATATTCTGATCTTCTCCAAGACAGAAGAAGAGCATGAGGAGCATCTGAGGCTCGTGTTGCAGAGATTGAGAGAGCATCAGCTGTATGCCAAGTTCAGCAAGTGCGAGTTCTGGATTGACGAGGTTCCATTCCTCGGTCATGTTATCTCTCAGGGAGGCATTGCTGTTGATCCGAGTAAGGTGAAGGATGTGCTCGAGTGGGAGACACCGCAGACAGTAAAGGAAGTCAGATCTTTCTTGGGCTTAGCAGGATATTATCGGAGGTTCATTGAGAATTTCTCCAAGATCGCGAAGCCTTTGACTTCTTTGCTGGAGAAGAATGTGGCTTTTGTATGGACTGATGAGCGTCAGATGGCCTTTGATGAGCTGAAGAAGAGGTTGACTACGGCGCCAGTCCTGACTCTGCCAGACCAGACAAAGAGGTTCACGGTATATTGTGATGCTTCGAAGGATGGTCTTGGGTGTGTTCTGATGCAGGAGGGCAGAGTGATTGCTTATGCTTCATGGCAGTTACGTCGGCATGAGCTGAATTATCCTACTCATGATCTTGAGTTAGCCGCAGTTGTGCATGCTCTGAAAATTTGGAGGCATTACTTGTATGGGCAGCGATGTGATATCTACACTGATCACAAGAGCCTCAAGTACATTTTCACGCAGAATGAGCTGAACATGCGGCAGAGGAGATGGCTAGAATTGGTCAAGGATTATGATCTGGAGATTCACTACCATCCGGGCAAGGCCAATGTTGTAGCAGATGCTTTGAGCAGGAGAAGTTATGTCAACATGGCCGTGGCTTTCCAGATGCCTCCAGAGTTATGCGAGGAGTTCGAGCAGTTGAGTCTGGGCTTCTTGCATCATACCTCTAGTGCAGCTTTTGAGGCAGTACCGACTCTAGAGTCAGAGATCAGGCAGCATCAGAAAGATGATGAGAAGCTGCAGGAGATTCGTGAGTTGCTCAAGAAGGGCAAGGCTCCTCATTTCAGAGAGGATGATCAGGGTACTCTGTGGTACAAGAACCGGATCTGTGTGCCAGATGTGAAGGATCTCCGGAAGTTGATACTGAGTGAGGCCCATGATACAGCTTACTCTATTCATCCGGGCAGCACGAAGATGTATTATGATCTGAAGGAACGTTTCTGGTGGTATGGGATGAAGCGTTCAGTGGCAGAGTACGTGGCTATTTGTGACACCTGCCAGCGTGTCAAGGCTGAGCATCAGAGGCCAGCAGGTCTGTTACAGCCTTTGAAGATTCCAGAGTGGAAATGGGAGGAAATCACTATGGACTTCATTGTTGGTTTGCCTCGTACTCAGAAAGGGTACAACTCCATTTGGGTAGTAGTGGATCGTCTGACGAAGGTTGCTCACTTCATTCCAGTGAACACTACTTACTCCGGTGCTAGACTTGCAGAGTTGTACATCTCTTGGATTGTCTGCTTGCATGGTGTGCCCAAGAAGATCATATCTGACAGAGGGTCTCAGTTCACTTCTCGGTTCTGGGAGCAGCTCCATGATTCGTTGGATACGAAGCTGCGTTTCAGTACGGCTTATCACCCTCAGACAGATGGGCAGACAGAGAGAACCAACCAAGTGTTGGAGGATATGCTGAGAGCTTGTGCCATTCAGTACGGCACTAGTTGGGATAAGTGCCTGTCATATGCTGAGTTCTCATATAACAACAGCTATCAGGCCAGTCTGAAGAAGTCTCCCTTTGAGGCATTGTATGGCAGAAAGTACAGGACTCCTCTCTATTGGGATCAGATCGGTGAGAAGCAGCTCTTTGGCCCTGAGATCATAGATGATGCCGAGCAGATGGTTCAGGCTGTGCGAGAAAATCTGAGGATTGCACAGAGCAGACAGAAGAGCTATGCAGATGGCAAACGGAGAGACCTGACTTTCAGTGTCGGTGATTATGTGTATCTGAAGGTGTCTCCGATGAGAGGAATCTGCAGATTTAATGTCAAAGGGAAGTTAGCACCTCGTTATGTGGGGCCATTCAAGGTGCTAGAGAGGAAAGGCGAAGTTGCTTATCGCCTGGAGTTACCTCTCAGCCTCTCAGGAGTTCATGATGTCTTCCATATATCTCAGCTGAAGAGGTGTCTGCGAGTACCCGAGGAGCAGGCACCCCTGGATGGAGTGGATGTCCAGGAGGATCTGACTTATACTGAGCATCCGGTGAAAATCCTGGAGACATCAGAGAGGGTTACTCGGAACAAGCGCATCAAGATGTGCAGAGTTCAGTTGAGTCATCACAGTGAAGCTGAGGCTACTTGGGAGCGAGAAGAGGAGTTGAAGAAGACATATCCAGATCTCTTTGCTAGCCAGCCCAGCTAAATCTCGGGGACGAGATTTCTTTAAGGGGGTAGGGTCTGTAACACCCTAATTTAAATTTCAGTATTTATTAATAAATTTAATTGGCTTTATTTAATTTTCTAAGGTTTATTGTGTTTAGTATGGCATTTAATTAAATTTTGTTTCACAAGTAATTAAAATTTGACTAAGTTTAAAATTTTGTGTTGCATTCATGCTGGTGCATACTTTTATTTGATGGTGGTTTGAATTCAAATTCATAATTGAATTCAAACTTGTTTGAATTAGATTTAGAAAAGTAAGAGAAATAGAATGGCAAAACCCAAAACCTAGCTAAACCCAAAACCCCAGCCCAACCCAACAGCCCAGGCCCACTCCTCCCCGGCCCGACCTCAGGCGGCCCATGGCCAGCCCAGCGCCGCTCCCACCTCCCCCGCACGGCCCACACTTCGGCCCAGAACGCCACACGCGGCCCGCGTGCGCGCTTGGCCCGCTCACCAGTCCCACCGCGCCTCCAGCAACCGCGAGCGCCCTCCTCTCGCTGGCACACCGGCCCCACCTGGCAGCCTCGTCACCTCCCCCTCTCCACTGCGCCAACGAAACCCGCTCTTCTCGCCGGAGATCGCGCCGCGCCCTCCACGGTGCGCATCCCCAGGATCCCCGCCGGCCCCTTTAATTGCCCCTGCGGCCTCCCTGGACCCCGTCATCACCCCCACCGCCGCCACAAAACCCTAGCCCGCCCGCCTCGCCTTGCTCCGCCGAGCAGAGCACTCACGCCTCCACGAACCCGCCACCGCGAAGGCCAACTCCGGCCCCTGCGCCATACTGGAGCACCGCACGGAGGAGGAGTTCGCCTGCAGCCGCCCCCCACGCCCTCTACCCCGCGCTCTGCACGGGGATTGCTCACCGGAGCAACACCGAGCCGCCACCACCGAGCTGTTGCGCCGCCGACGTCCCTCCGCTGCGACCCCGGACGCCTCGAGCCTCGGTAAGAAACAGCGCCGCCACCCCGTCCTTTTGCGCTAAGTTTTAGGTCGGGTAGCGCACCGTAGGCTCCCTTGCACCGGTCACCGGCGAACCACCGCCGCCCCTCACCGTGGTGAGCTCCTGCAAAACCCAAATCCCCTTCCCCGTGTGCCCAGTTGGTTTCGCCATGACGCGGACTACCTCCCTGACCCAAGCCCGCTCCGATTTGAGCTCGGGAGCACTGAAATGCCGAAGTCCGGCGAGCTCCCAGTGCCCCGCCGCCGCGGAGGATGGCCTCCGGCGGTCAGCGCCGCCACTCCCACGCCCGATGGCCCTAGGCCGACAGATCTAATATGGACGGTCGAGATTAGAACGGCACCCCCTTTGATCCTAGCCCTCAGATCTGGATCTGACGGTCCAGATCTGAGCGTACCGGTTCGGCCGGTACTTTTTGCTAAAGAGTCCCTGGACTCTCTGCTATTCAACCCGCAGTCCACCTCTGGTTAAAAGTATTTGCAGATTAGTCCAGAAATTAGCGCCCAGCCCCCTGAACTCTTTAGCTTTTGAACCCGCGGTCCAGCCCTGGTGTTTTTGCGAGATAGCCCCTGAATCTAAGGTTTAATTACATTTAGGTCCTCGGTTTTAGCAGAAAAACCCCTGGAACCCTGTTTTTATTACAAATAAGCCCCTGAACCTTGTTTTTAGCCTAGAATATGCGTTTTAGCTCTGTTTTTAGCGTTCTTTATGTCCACGCGATCGTTGTAACGCGTAGAATAGTTCTAGAGTAGTTTTGTGCGCTGTTTTTATGTAATGATGTATTGTTTCTTAGTTTTTGTTAGTGTTTGCTTGTATGCTTATTCCTGTGCATTGTTTTGGCCATGTGTTCGTGAGTAGACGCTGATCCAGTTGAGGAGCCCCAGTACCAGTACCCGGAGCAGCCGTCTTCCGAGCACTTTGAGCAGCAGCCAGAGCAGTACGAGGAAGGCAAGTGTAACATGAACAACCCATCACTTTTAAATACTTTTTCATACTGCATTTTAATACTGTATGCCTTTAAGGATTTCCTAGCCACTTTATATCCTTTATATATATCCTTGGGTTGTATTTTGGTTAGTTGTGCTAGGTTGCTGCGCTACAACATATTCTGGTCCTTTTTAATTAAATTGATTAATGTTTTACTTGAATTAAATTCTGAGAGTGACACTCTGTGTGGCTTGAGTGGCTCACTTCTCGTTAAAATTGGTTTTGTTAGAAACATGGTTTAGGGGGCCAGCACGGTGCTTAGTGCTTGGTTGGCCACTCTCCATAAGGACCGGTTCATAGAGCGACAACCTGGGACAACAGCGCTACCACAAGGCTAGAATGGGATAGACTTGGCATAATAATTAGATCTTTTTGGTTTGGAGTAACTTACCTGCGGGGCAAGAGTAGTAAGCTTCAATGGTCCCTGCTCCTCCGGCTTGGTCTGTGCTTGGATTGCGCTCCTGTGCTTGTACCCCCGGAGGTGGGCCCCATCGTCGCCGACCTAACTCTCGCGGTTACGCCTTACCAACGAGATTCTTTTTAAAGGCCTCGTAGTGAGTCGCTGGCCATCTCACCTAAGGAAGTGTGATGAACAACTGGCGTAGCTCACGACTTGTGGGTAAAGATGTGCAACCTCTGCAGAGTGTAAAACTGGTATACTAGCCGTGCTCACGGTTATGAGCGGCCCAGATCCTCCTTTTGATTAGTGAAGTTATCTCCTTCCGACGAGGGAGGTGCTTCTCGGGGTTTACCTTGGTGGCTTGGTTTCGGTTTGGTTCTCAGTAGTTTCTTAATTAATTCTGATTAATTACTATGTAACCGGGTTAATGGTAATTCATCAACTCATAGTAAATAGCTTTAATAAAATTTTGCCAACACTTAAAAGCTAATGCAGTTGAGTTAGCCAGCCTAGAGCCTCATAGTTTGTGTTATACTTGTTGAGTACAAGTTGTGTACTCACTCTTGCCTCTTCTCTACTTTTTCCTCTTGGCTACGCTACTGCTGCTCAGTTCCTGCCGACACGAGGGAGTTCGTCCAGCGTTACCAGGACTACGAGGACTTCTAGGTGCTTCGTCTCCCAGTCGACGTCCCTGTGGCGCCCTGCTTCAGCTTCGGAGAGCTTTATTCGTATTTTGTACTTCGCTTCCGCTGTATCAGACATTTTTGTCATTATTGTAATAAATAACATTCGTATTCGCTTTATTATATCTTTTTACGTGATATGTGCTATGATATACTGTTCATTCTGTTGTATATACGTGTGACTTGATCCTGGCACGTATATAATTGCTCGGTTTATGTTCCTTTATAAACCGGGTGTTACAGTACCAGGCCCTTTTGACGGCAGAGCCGCCTTTTGCTTCCGGGAGGCAGAGCCTACCAACAGATGAAGCTGGCTTCCGGGTGGCAGAGCCAACCTTCGATGAAGCCCAGACCCTTTTGTGATCCCGGGTGGCAGAGCCAACCTTCGATGGATCACAACTTATACACTAAGTACTTAAATTTAACCGGGAGACTTACACTTATAAAGACGCTTACCTTATTGAAGCAACAAAGGAATACACACCTAGCACACTCTACCTATGCTCACTTCTACCATGCCCTTGGATGTGTGTGGGATGGGGTGGAGTAGTATGGCATGGCAAGGGGTGGCACCCTCCTTATATAGGCACCCATACCCTCTTGGATGAGTGACACTTGTCACACTCTAGGAAGTTCCCTACAAATATCTAAGTTCCCTACAAATATCTAATTCTAGAAAATTCTAAATTTTACCATGGCAAGAAAATATCCAAGCTTCTTGTCTTCTTATGATTTTTGTGAACATTCTAGAACCTTGTCATGGTGAACAAAATTACGCCATAGTTTATCCTTATTTTTATAGAACCTTCTAGAAATTTGCATTATAAATTTCAACACTCCCCCTTAATCATGATGAAAACTGGGATGTTACAGGCCTGGAGCCTTTTCTGTGGCCAATTGTTGCACTACAGCCGTAACCTCCTCCTCTGTAAATTCTTCCTCGAGGTGCTGCAGCTCTCTGTTTGGTAATTGGATCATATCCCAATCCATTGTAACCTCTCTATTAAGTTGTATCCCCAACCTGTTGCTGAAATGCTGGAAGACACAATTTTCCTTTTCCTCATGCGTGTGCATAATTCCATGTGGCGTCTGAAGATGTTTGATGAAATTTTTTCTTTTTCTTCCATTCGCTTGCAAACAAAACAACTTGTTGTTTGCCTCATTAGCTCTGATGCTGACCAATCGTGATTGTTGCCTAGCTCGAAGCTTTTCCACTGCTGCCATACCCAGAAAACGAGCTTTCAAATCTCTTCGCAACTGAATTTCAGTTAAACTCAACTGTCTATGTTCCTGCACAACATCTAGGATGGCAATTAACTGTCTTGCTGCGCAGAACGGAAGTTTGTTGTTTCCCAAAGATCTCTTTGCCCACTGCCGTAACGCCTTTGCGGTTCTGGACAGTTTTATATGCAGCCTTAGAAAGGGGTTAAAAACATTGACTTCCTGCCCCCAAGCTTGCAGCACAACATCATGATAACCTGGAACTTTTGGCCAGAAAGATTCAAACCGAAATCCTCTGTAATTACACACAGCTGTTGCCCCCACTAACAGTAGCGGACTGTGATCAGACACACTTTAAGAAAGAGCATATAACATAGAATCAGGAAGCATGAGGTCCCATTCAATCGTGCAAAAAGCCCTGTCAATTCTGGTTTGTGTGGTATCATTGGACCAAGTGAACTTCCTCCCTTTGAGCCCGAATTCCTTGAGCTCCAAAAAGTTGACAGTGTTCCTAAATTCTCCCATCAGACGCCGGTTCAGATTATCATTACTCTTATCCTCCGCCTGCAGGATTAGATTGAAATCTCCAATCACTAGCCATTTATCCCCCACAATTGTCTTTACATCTCGTAATTGCCTTAGGAAATCAATCTTGTCCTGATCACCTTGCGGCCCATAGACTGCAGTTAACCACCAAAACTGACTCACACTGAGAAGAAGCAAGACACACTGTTACCGAATGTAGTCGGTGTTCTGAATTTAAAATGGTATAGTAATCTTCGTCAACTGCAATTACTGCTCCTCCACGAGTGCCTTGAGCAGGTAAAAAAGCAAACTGCTTGCTGAATCTAACCCCCAGCGTTTCACTGATGTCCGCTGCCTGAATCACCTCCATCTTTGTCTCTTGTAGTGCTGCTATTGTGCATCTGTAATCTTGGGCTAGATCCTTCACGACCTTCCTTCTTGCTTTATTATTTAGACCTCTCACGTTCCAGTTAAACAACAAACATTTCTGCTCACTCATGGGGTAACCGAGAGAACACAAGAATGATGCCACAGTGGAGACTCTCCCCAAAAACAAACCGAAGCCCACACCAGATACAAGCCAAGTCCTCCACAGACCTGGACACACGCACACACAAACACACACAAGCGTGCCTACAGGTGCACACCCACGCACACACGCACGAACACACACACACACACACACACACACACACACACACACACACACACACACACACACACACACACACACACACACACACACACACACACACACACACACAAAGCGGGCCTCACCCGCTTACGCATCAGCATGAATTGCAATGGCACTGAGACCGTCAGTGCCCTCCACATTCCGTAGCCCGAACATGTCCATGTACTTGGTTTCAGTTTCACCCAACATGGGCTCAACAAACTGTGTTCTGAACTTTGCTTCTTTTGTTGAATCCATCACCTCCTTTTCTTCCAAAAGTCCGCATTTCCTCATAAGTAGTGTTGTTGCTTGCTGCTCCATGGACAAGGCAGACTTTGGTTTATTTGCTAGATGAGTGCTCCTTCTACCTTTCTGCATGCTTGATTCCACCTCCTTGGCTTTCGTCGCCGGTGTCTGAAGAAGGCAGTGCTGTTGCTTGCTGCTCCATGGACAAGGCAGACTTTGGTTTATTTGCTAGACGAGTGCTCCTTCTACCTTTCTGCATGCTTGATTCCACCTCCTTGGCTTTCGTCGCCGGTGTCTGAAGAAGGCACTTCGTAACTTTCTTTGTGTACAGCAATTCCTCCTCCCCTCCAAGGCCAACATCCACTTCCTTTGAGTGCCCCTGGAGAACCTCCGGCCCATTGAGTTCCCTAGGCCCAACCAGAACTCCTTGTGAATGTGTCACCAACACGACATTTGCATCCTCCTCAGACCCTATATCCAGCCCAAAAACAGTCCCGCCTTCCAGGACCAGTTCCTCCAGCCCCTCAACAAATTCCAACACATCGCCCATCCCTGCTGTAGCAACCACGGAGTCACTGATGCACTTAGTCTTGCCATGCTCACTACTTTCGGAGGTTGAACTGTGCACCTGCACCCCCTCCCCCTCGTGACCGCCTAGCAGCGCAGCGTCACTAACCAGCTGCCCCTCTACCTCTTGCAGCATTGAGTCTGCCAATGGTACATACGCCTCGTGGACGCGACTTTCACGAAAACGGAAATGGCTCTCCACCCATGACAGATCTTCCAGTAGACCGAACCGCTTTGGGTCATCCTGCGAGACTGGCTTGCAAGTCTCGTTACCTTCCATGGTGCTCTCACCTCCCTTCAGCTTCCTTTGCCCTTCTTCCTCCTCCAATACTGCAGCATGACGGCGATATTCTTGGCGCTCATGGCCGCCACCGAGGCCCCCACCAGCAGCTCTGCTTGATGATGGCGCGAACCGTCCATCAGCCTGCAGATCATGCACACCAACTGGAGGAAACTGCATGAACCTGCTTCCCCCCCCCCCCCCCCCCCCGGCCTCCACCAGGTGGAGAATCATCACGCCGACGACCTCCCAAACGATCATGCACCGACCGTCTCCTTGGCTCGACGACCACACCATCCTTCACACCAAGCATCCATGAGTAGCGATAGCACATCGGCCACTCAACTTCAGGCTCATCCGATGGCAGGCCACTTATGTCACTACACTCACTGCGATGTGGACTTGCTGGTGGTGTGGAGAAATCCTGGACCTGATCGACATGAATCAGAATCTCATACTTCAGTAGCTCTGCTTGGTCCTTCCGCACATAAGGAGATCCCATATTCCCCAAATGGATGAAGTACTCCTCCGTTACTGTAATTGGCTCCTCAATCCGCAGCGAGCCGGACTTAGCGATCCCAGATGGATCATCAGTCCAAATCCAGAGACACAAACACTCCTTTTCTTTGTCGGTGTACTTCTTGTCACAGATTTCCTCAACAAAAGTTGACGGACTGAACAAAGGTGTCACCACTTCACACTGCCAAGCATGAGATGGCACCCCATCTAGACAAACCCGAACTCGAAACTTGATCTTTGATGCGGACGCACCGAAATGCCGCGTCCACGGCCGCAGGCGGAGGTTCGTGTGGCCCACAGAGAGCCCCCTGGAAGCCAAAGTAGCAGTGCGAAGAGCAAGATCATCGAACCTCAGCAGGAAGGTTGTAAGCATCTAGGCCCTCAAGGTATGTTTCGGTGATTAATGACAATCATTATTGTGACTAATGAGTTTGTGCAGCTTAATATATCATTATCGCTCATTTGGTCATATGTCAAAAGAGGCCCCTCAATTTCATTATTCAAAAAGGCGATCTCGGTATTCAACTCAATTATATGTCAAGACTAAGGATCTTTCTAATCCTAAGTGTCATAAGGTTGAGAAGGACACTTAGGTTAGTATAGGTTTTATAGTTTTGTAGTGATCGCACTATTAAGAGGGGTTAAGGCTAAGTAACTTGAGCATGGACATGGTCATTTGAAAATGGATGCACACTATGGTCACTCAGGTTTCTAGAAGTTCAAATAAGTGGTTCTCAACTTATATCTCAAGAATATTTGGATTTCATTCAAGACTCAAATCAGAAAAGGCAAAATCAGAAAAAGTCTTTAACACCGGTTTAACCGACGACCTCAATTTTCTATACGTCGGTTAAACGAAGTCAGCAGAGTCTGGACAAGTCAATACACCGGTTAAACCGACGTGTTTGAATTTAACGTCGGTGCATTAGTCCAGAGTTGGTTTTTCCAGGGTATTTCAAGTTCTATACACCGGTTAAACCGACGATGTTTGAAATGGGACGTCGGTGCAATTGACCAGTGAGATGGTTTTTCCAAGGACTTCAGAAGTTGTACTCACCGGTTAAACCGACGATAGGTTTGAGTGGACAACTACACTCACCGGTTAAACCGATGATACGTCGGTTAATCTGCCCAAGTTGTAACGGCTAGTTTTCAGAAGGGGCAGTTTACATTCATCGATTAAACCGACGATGACTATTGGAGGTACGTCGGATTAACCGGCGCTACGCAGTTTTCTGGCAGCTTTTCTCCAACGGCTCTATTCGTGTGAGTTGCCTATATATACCCCTCCAATGGGTTATTTTGCCACTCTTGACACCAGGCAACATCCAAACACTCATACTATAGTCAAGAGCCACCTTGAGCTTCATCTTTCACATACTTGTTCATCCAATCAATCAAGAAGCAAGATTAAGGACTTGAGTAGAGAGAAGCTTGTGTGCATCCGTTCTTGGTGATCGGTTCTTGCTCAAGTGAAGGCCTTAGCTTGTTACTCTTGGTGATTGGCATCACCTAGGCGATCTTGGTGATCGAGGTGTTTCTCGCGGAGCTTGCCAAGGATTGTGGGAGCCCGGAGAAGAAAATTGTACGTGGCTTGATCTCCACCACGCCGGGATGGTGAACGGAGACTCTTAGTGAGCGCCCTCGTCTCGGTGACTTGGGAGGTGACAAGACTCTTTGTGAGTGTCACAACGTGGATTAGGGGTGTGTGCCAACACATCGATACCACGGGAAAAAATCCGGTTGTCTCTTGTCCACTCTCTTTATTCAAGCATTTTCTTTCATGCAATTTATTCATGTGCTTGACTTAGAGATCATAACTTAGCTCTACCTTGCTAGGCTTTACTTCTCTTTTTATCTCTCTTAGCTTGTGTAGGTAGCTTAGTTATCCGGTTGGTGAATTGGTGCCTTACTAGCATTGCATAGGTTAAGATTGCTTTACTTTGTTTTAGAAATTGAAAAAGGCCCAATTCACCCCCCCCCTCTTGGTCCATCGATCCTTACAATTGGTATCAGAGCCTCGTTGCTCATTTGGATCATTAGGCTTCCCCGCCTAGAGCTATGGCCAAGATGGGTGGTTCGCCGCCTCACTTCGAGGGCAAGAACTTTGCCTATTGGAAAGTTCGCATGGCCTCATACCTTGATGCGATTGCCCCCGAAGTGTGGTTGGCAACTAAGACCGGGTTCACCGGAACTCCCACCACCGAACAATTAAAATGAAATGCAAAGGCTAGAAATGCAATTTTCGAAGCCATTAGTGAGGAAGTCTTTGCTAGAGTAAATGGCATGGACTTAGCAAGTGATATATGGAAAGAGCTAATTGAAATCCATGAAGGTTCCACAAAAGTCCGCGAACAAAAATATCACTTGTTTAGAGCTAAGTATGATTCCATTAAAATGTTAGCTCATGAAAATTGCAATGATATGTACTCTCGCTTGAATGTCATTGTCAAGGACATTAATGCACTTGAAATATCCAAAATTGACAGTGCCTCCATCAATCGCAAAATTCTCATGCTCCTCCCGAAGCCCAAGTATAACATCATCAATGCTATGCTTCAAAAGGAGATTCTTGACACAATGGAAGTGGGAGAACTTGTGGGCGAAATTCGCGCTCATGAAATGAGTATCCTTGGTATGTCCGAAGAGCCAACTTCAAGCAAATCAATTGCTCTAAAGACCAAGGCAAACAAATCCCGCAAGCTCAAGATGATCAAGCAAGATTCAAGCTCAAGCAATGAAGAAGATGATCATCATGAAAGCTCATCCGATGTTGAAGATGATGGAGAACTTGCTCTCATGATGAGAAAGTTCACACGCTTGAATGACAAGATCAACAAGAAGGGTTTCAACTTTGACTCTAAAAAGGGAATGTTCCAGCCAATGGATGTCAAGAACAAAATTTGCTACAATTGTGGAGAAAAAGGCCACATCCGTCCAAATTGCCCCAAGCCGGACAAAAGAAACAAGGATAACAAGAGCAAGCATCGCCATGATTCAAGCGATGATGAAGAAGAAGAAAGGAAGAACAAAAACAAGAGACTTGGGAAGAAGAAGAGCCATGACAAGAAGACCAAGCTCTTCCCAAAGAAAAAAAGGGCACACCAAGAGAAGCTTCTTGGTAGAAAAACAAGAATGGGTGACCGATGTCTCATCAAGCGAAGAGTCAAGCGATGAGGAAGAAGATATCGTCACCATCGCCCTCACAAATGAAGAACCATCACTACCTCCACCTCCAATGTGCCTCATGGCCAAAGGTAACTCTAAGGTATGTGAGAGTGAAGATGATAGTGATGATGAGCTTGACCCTAATGAGTTTGCTAACCTCATTAATGAGTATACATCCGTCATCAAGAGGGAAAAGGGCAAAGTCAAAGTTCTTGAGAGCACTCGTGCCAAGTTAGAGCTTGCCCACTCCGATTTGCTTGGCAAGTACAATGACTTGCTCAAAAAGCAAAATGAATCACTTGTACTTGCTAAGCAAGTTGAAGAGAGCCACAAAAAGCTTAAACAAGAGCATAGGGAGTTGGCTCACAAGTATCAAGAACTTGAATTTGCCTATGAAGCAATTGACCCAAGTCTTGAGAACTTTACTCATGAAACTATTGAGAAGGTCAATGCTTCTACTTCATGTGATGACCTACTCATTAATGCAAATGCTACTAATGCTTTGCCCGAGCTTGCACCTTCTAGGGAAAAAGAATTGATGGATCAAGTGGCAAGCCTCAAGAGTAGTGTGGAGAAGCTCTCAAGAGGAGAATACATCCACAAGGAGATTCTCTTCAACAATGCCCGTGACTATGGCAAGAGAGGTCTTGGTTCATTTCCGGAGCCAAACATAGCTACTACTCCTTCTCCGGATATCAAGATTAGCTTCATCAAGGAAGTTGGTTCATATTGCCAACATTGCCAAGTCACCGGGCACCACACTAGGGAGTGCACTTTACCATCACGTTCTCTTCCTAATTTACCTAAGAATTACTCATCAATGTTTCAAAATAACCATTTTCTCTTGAGTAAAGTGAAGGGCAAGGTGAAGGCCAAATTCATTGGCAAACTCACTAAGGAGTCAAAGAAGAAGATCCCCAAGCAACTTTGGGTCCCAAAAGCTCTTGTCACACATGTGCAAGGCCCAAAGCTTGTTTGGGTTCCTAAAACTCAAAAGTGATTCTCATGTGTGTAGGTGAACTACAAAGCCGGTGGAAAACATTGGGTACTTGATAGCGGTTGCTCTCAACATATGACCGGCAATGATAGCATGTTCACCACTCTTGAAGACCCCGGAGATCATGAACATGTCACATATGGTGATAATTCAAGGGGAAAAGTTTTAGGTTTGGGTAGAATAGCAATTTCTAAAGATTTATCTATTTCTAATGTTTTGTTTGTAGAAGCACTTAGTTTTAATCTTATTTCAATTGCTCAATTGTGTGATCTTGGACTAACGTGTGCCTTTGACAAGAATGGTGTTGTAGTAACTCATGAAAAAGACAAGTCATTGGTATTCACGGGGTTTAGGCATGGCAACATTTACTTGGTGGATTTCTCTTCAAAGCAAATAAGCACCATGACATGCCTCTTCACTAAGTCTTCTCTTGGGTGGCTTTGGCATAGAAGAATTGCTCATATCGGCATGAGCAACCTCAAGAAAGCCCACAAGAGAGGGATGATCACCGGCTTGAAGGACGTTACCTTTGACAAGAACAAATTATGCAAAGCATGTCAAGCCGGGAAGCAAGTTGCAACACATCATCCCATCAAGACGATGTTGTCTACCTCCAAGCCGCTCGAGCTACTACACATGGATCTCTTTGGTCCAACTGCATACAAGAGCATTGGTGGTAACCTCTATTGCCTAGTAATTGTTGATGATTTTTCACGTTACACTTGGGTTATGTTTCTAGGCGATAAGGGTGAAACTCCGGAACTCTTCAAGACTTTTGCAAGAAGAGATCAAAGGGAGTACAACTCCCCAATTGTGAAGATCCGGAGTGACAACGGCACCGAGTTCAAAAATATGAAGATTGAAGAATGGTGCGATGAAGAGGGCATTAAGCATGAGTTTTCCGCCACCTACACGCCTCAACAAAATGGAGTGGTGGAAAGAAAGAACAAGACACTCATCACCCTAGCAAGAGCAATGTTGGATGATTATGGCACGTCCGAAAAGTTTGATGAATCTAATGGCTCCCAAGAGAAGGTTATTGGCTATGAAAATGTAGGTGATGAAGAGATTGATGAAGTTTTGAAGAATATGTCCATTGGGGATATCAAGCCGGAAGAGGAGCATGAAGGCAATGATCAAGGGGGAGGACCTTCCTCATCTACACCAAGCACCTCCACGGCACCCCAAGCGGATAAAGATCAAGAAAAAGATGATCCACTACCTCAAGAAGATGTGCCAACGCCAACACCCCAAATCCAAGAACAAGAAGAGCAAAGTGTTCCACCACAAGCACAAGTCACCCATGATCCACCCCAACAAGCATCCACGCGAGTACCGCTAGTGAAGCATGGTCGCATCTCCAAGGATCATCCAATTGGTCAAATCATTGGTAGTCCTTCAAAGGGAGTAAGAACTCGCTCTAAGCATGCTTCATTTTGCGAATATCACTCGTTTGTTTCTTGTATTGAACCCACTAGCATAGAGGAAGCACTTGAGGACTCGGATTGGGTGATGGCCATGCAAGAAGAATTGAACAACTTCACCCGCAATGAAGTTTGGGTCCTCGAAGCTCCTCCGAAAGACAAAAATATCATTGACACTAAGTGGGTCTTTCGAAACAAGCAAGATGAACATGGGGTGGTGATACGCAACAAAGCAAGACTTGTGGCAAAAGGGTTTTCTCAAGTCGAAGGTTTGGATTTTGATGAAACTTTTGCTCCGGTCGCAAGACTTGAAGCTATCCGCATCCTTCTTGCTTACTCTTCACATCATAACATTAAGTTGTACCAAATGGATGTGAAAAGTGCATTCTTAAATGGCATTATTAACGAACTTGTTTATGTTGACCAACCTCCCGGGTTTGAAGATCCGAGGAATCCTAATCATATTTATAGGTTGCACAAGGCACTCTATGGACTCAAACAAGCTCCAAGGGCTTGGTATGAGAGGCTTCGTGACTTCCTAATCATGCAAGGCTTCAAGATCGGGAGGGTGGACACCACTTTGTTCACAAAAGACGTCAACGGGGATCTTTTCATTTGTCAAATTTATGTTGACGATATTATCTTTGGCTCAACTAATGATTTGCTAAGCCATGAGTTTGCTACCATGATGTCTAGGGAATTCGAGATGTCCATGATTGGCGAATTGACCTTCTTCCTTGGTTTTCAAGTCAAACAAATGAAGGAAGGGACATTCATCCATCAAGAAAAGTATACTAAAGATATCTTGAAGAAGTTCAAGATGGATGAGTGCAAGCCAATCAAGACACCCATGGCTACCAATGGGCATCTCGACTTGGATGTGGACGGTAAACCAGTTGATCAATCCCTCTATCGTTCTATGATAGGGTCTTTGCTTTACCTTACCGCATCTAGGCCCGATATAATGTTTAGTGTGTGCTTGTGTGCCCACTTTCAAGCTAACCCAAAGGAATCACACCTTTCGGCTGGGAATAGGATCCTTCGGTATCTCAAGCACACCCCTAGCATAGGCTTGTGGTACCCCAAAGGCGCTAGCTTAGATCTCTTGGGATACTCGGATTCGGATTTTGCCGGAAGCCGTGTGGATCGCAAGAGTACCTCCGGGGGTTGCCATTTGCTTGGGCGTTCTCTAGTTTCTTGGTCGAGTAAGAAGCAAAATTCCGGGGCTTTGTCCACCGCGGAAGCGGAATATATAGCGGCCGGTGCATGTTGTGCCCAAATTCTATATATGAAGCAAACCCTTTTGGACTTTGGTGTGAAACTAGATAGGATACCACTCCTTTGTGACAATAAAAGTGCCGTAAAAATTGCCAAGAATCCGGTTCAACACTCTCGCACAAAGCACATTGATATTCGCCATCACTTCTTGCGTGATCACGAAGCCAAGGGGGACATTTCCCTTCAAGGTGTGAGATCCGAGGAGCAATTGGCGGATATATTCACAAAACCTTTAGACGAGAGTACCTTTGTTAGGCTAAGGAATGAGCTTAATGTGTTAGATGCGGCAAACGTCATGTAAGTTGCCATGTCATATAGAAAAATGCATACATATAGGACACTTGTCTAACCATGGTAAGATAGTGATGAGCAAGGGTTTAGCTAGAGGTGGTGGTCCACTTGTTTTCCTCTAGGCTTGTAGAAAGGCTCATCATGAAGAAGCTTCCCGTGGGTTCAAACTTGACAAGTAGAATTTAAATTCTTGCTATGCATTACTTGTCATATAGATGTGCACTTCATGTTTACCTTACTTTTGCATGTGGTTGTAGCTTGCATTATCATTGCATGCGTAAGGGTCACAAAGGAGATCACTTGATGAAAATGAGACTTGTTTCATTTACAACATCTTAATTCATGAAAAGTGAAAAGAGCAAAGTGTTAGGTGCGTTATTGCCTAGTGAGCAATGTCATGAGGAGTTTGAAGCTTTCTATCTTCAATATTCCTATGACATGGCTCATACATTTTATTTGGCGCTTTGTCTCTCTTGCGGCTTTTCCTTGTGTTTGAAAAGAAAATTATTTAAGCTAGTGTGCTATCCTATTTATTTTGAGGGGTAAAGTCTCCTATGCAAGTCCATTAACTTGAGTTTATTTGAATCTTATAAGTTATTGGACTTAGCATAGAAGTGTGAGCTGAGTGGGGGTTTTTGGCTTCACCGGTTAAACCGACGCTCAATGGATCTATACCCATCGGCTTAACCGGCGTTACTAAGTTGTGTCTCAGCTCAGTCAGTTTCAGGCGTTCAACCGGCGTATACAGAAGTGACAGCATCGGATCAACCGGTGAACGTAACACAGATTTGACATGCAAATCAACCGGTGATATCAGCGTTCAACCGGCGTATACAAAAGTCATATCGTCGGATCAACCGGCGTTCAGATACAGATCTGGTGGAGCCTCGGGTAAACTACACCGACGCAATCAACCGGCGTTCAAACCCTATGCGTCGGATCGACCGGTGTTAAAGAAAATCGCGGGTCCCACCTGTCATATATGTGTCTTGTGCGGGCCGTCGGTTTCTCTTTCCTTCTCTGTTTCGCCCGACTCCTCCCATCTCACGCTGCCGCCGCTCCGCACCCGCCTCCGCGCCGCCACCACTCGCCGTCGATTGCCCACGCTCACGCCGCCGCTCGCCTGCACGCCGAGCCGCCGCGCCACACGCCATACTCGCTGGCGGCCAAGGGCGCCGCCCCTCAGCCTGCGCCACCACCCGCGCGCGCGCTCACGCCGCCCGCGCTGCTCGAGCACCGCCGCCCGAGCGCCTCTGCGCCGCCACCACTGCTACTCCACGCCGTCGCCGCGTTCTGAGCCGCCGCTCCCACACGCCTTGCCGCCCACGCAGCCGCGCCTCCACGCCATTCACGCCGCAGCCGCAGCCGATCAGTGCACGCCAAGTGTTCGATAGTTTGTCTGATCGAGATGGGTCGCGAGAAGAGGAAGGGAAATGAGGTAGTTGTGGAGAAGCCAGTCCGCAAGCGGACTCACGCAGAGAGAGAGGCCGAGAGGGCCGAGATGGTGGCCAAGGCCGCCGAGGAGTAGGCGTCAGGCCGTGCTCGCCCGTTTGCGATCAGGGATCCGCCAGCCAGGGGCAGGGCCAGAGGCCGAGGTATGGGCCGAGCCAGAGGTGCCAGGGCCACCAGAGCCACGACTGAGGCAGCAGCAGCAGAGTCAGATCGTTCACTTTCAGCTGCAGAGTCAGATGGAGATACAGAGGCAGAGCAGTCTGAGCAGTCGCAGGGGCAGGGCACACAGGAGTCATCGACTCTACGACGTTCTGGCCGCACTCGGCAGACGTCCCCAGCAGGAGACACTTCGCCAGCGACCGAGCATCGCACTGGACTGAGGACGCGAGGAGGTCACCAGCCACAGGAGCCTCGCAGGTCCGCAGCAGCAGCAGCTCGTAGAGCCGAGGCCCTGGAGGCCGAGCGCGCAGTGTTCCGTATGGACACTGTTGTGCGTCTGGAGCCGGGTGTGTTGCTCCAGAACTTGACCAAGGCCAATGCGGCGAAGGTCAAGAGGCTCAGGTGGAGTGTTCAGGAGGAGGACTGGTTCCCCGTGACTCGTGACAGCAGGGTCGACCGTAGGTTCTGGACGCTTCTTCAGGCCAGTTTCTACGAGACCTACCAGAGGCGGGGCCACAGGATCTTCCCGCACAGAGTGCTTGACAGGGTGTCTCTGAGGACAGCCGCAGGGGGAGCAGACGTCAGAGAGCACTTCGCTCACTTCAGGGGCCTGCCCAGGTTACTCCAGATTGAGCAGAACAGATATATCGAGGACTGGGTCAGAGTCTTCTATGCCACGGCCTGGATTGCTCCCGAGCGTCGAGCAGTACACTTTGTTTTTGGAGGCCAGGTCTTTGGTTTGTCGAGAGCGACGATAGCAGGGATACTTGGAGTTGACTTGGTTGACGTATCCCTGCACGAGATGGTTTACGGAGATGCAGATCCACCGCGCAGAGCCATGATTGGCGGGATTGCACCTTCTCACGAGGCGATCTCTCAGTGCTTCCGCCAGCCGTTCCCAGCTTCCTACGCCAGAGTGCCCAGCTTGCTGACCCCGGAGGCGTACGCAGTTCACATGGCCCTCCGGAGGACTTTGCTACCGAGGAGTGGCTACCCAGAGGGGTTTACAGGTTTGCAGCAGCTGCTACTACTTCACATTCTCACTCACGAGCCGTTTGATATTGTTGACTTTATACTGGCTGAGATCGAGGATGTGATCACTGATGGGATGGGGGTCGTGAGGCAGTTCCCCTATGCACACTGGATCAGCTATATTTGTTCGATGATCGTGCCAGCTGAGTCACCCGTCAGTGCCGTCTACCGTCAGGACGAGGCTCCCCGGTTCCCAGTTTACTGTCCGACAACACCACAGGACCGGAGGAGGGGCAGACAGGCAGAGAGAGCTGCCATGGCACAGTTGTCCCCAGAGGCACAGGCCCGTGTGGCACAGGAGGACGAGGCACTGCTTGCCGCCGAGGCACAGCTTCCCGGAGGAGAGGATGAGATACACTGGTCTGAGCTTGAGTCAGACTCCTCCGAGGACGTAGAGTACTTCCCTGCAGCAGCCCTAGCTAGTCACGACCACGAGGCAGGGGGGTCTAGAGAGCCAGCTCTAGAGTCACCAGCACCTGCTACAGTCTCTGAGTCCCAGGTGTCTCAGCCGTCCGAGCTCACCGCACTTCTACAGCAACTCGTGACTCAGCATAGAGAGGCCAGGAGAGCCCATGAGGCTCAGCTTGCTGCTATACAGAGGGAGGCCGCCCGAGAGCGGGCTGCGACGGAGGAGCGTTTTGTCGGGCTTATTGACAGAGTCTCTCAGAGGACAGACGCTCAGTTCCAGTAGATGCAGCAGGGCATGATGGCGATGTTCGGGATGATCTCACAGCTTTACTCTCACACCGGACTCGCCCCGCAACAGCCAGGACAGCCAGGCCTTCAGGGTGTTGGAGCACCTCAGCTTGCCGTTACACCAGCTCCAGCCCCTACTGCAGCTCCAGCTACCTCAACGACACCGGAGACCACGTTCTCGATGTCCGCACTACTTGGGTCTGCCGGTCGTCCACTGTTCTCACCACTGCCAGCGACTTCACTCTTCCAGGAGTCTCCTTCAGCAGTCCAGTCAGTCGCCCTCCCCGTCGTACCACAGACACTACCTTCAGGGGGAGGAGGAGAGGGTTCTTTGCTTCAGCAGTCGACACAGTCGGCAGCTTCAGCACTCACTACTTCAGATGTTGACACATCTTCTGCTGAGCCAGTTACTACTTCTACGGACCCTCTTCCAGGCAGTGCCAGCACGCGAGCTTCGACGACAGCTACACCCCCAGTCAGTTCAGATCCAGCAGGCAGTACTGACCAGCAGCTCCCATCTGTTACCGAGGGTACACCGTCCGACGACGACGACGACGATGATGACCCGGACCGCTTCCTCGCAGTGCCACGACAGTCGGACCAGTAGCTCGCCTTTTTGGTGCCTTGATGCCAAAGGGGGAGAGAGTCAGGGGGAGTTGGAGTCAGGGGGAGGGTAGAGTTAGAGAGAGCTCGTAGTTATCAGGACCTTGATATTTTATTACCTCATTTGGTGTTAGTTCATGGATATGTACATTTGTCGTTTGAGTATGCTGTGGTTTGAGACATATCTATGGATTTCGTTTGAGCCGTTGAGCTCTTTGGTCCTTTTTCGAGTTTGCTTGTGTTTATCTTGCTTTATCTTTCTCGCTCTCTCGTTATTTATATTTGTGTTGTCATCAATCACCAAAAAGGGGGAGATTGTAAGCATCTAGGCTCTCAAGGTATGTTTTGGTGATTAATGACAATCATTATTGTGACTAATGAGTTTGTGCAGCTTAATAGATCATTATCGCTCATTTGGTCATATGTCAAAAGAGGCCCCTCAATTTCATTATTCAAAAAGGCGATCTCGGTATTCAACTCAATTATATGTCAAGACTAAGGATCTTTCTAGTCCTAAGTGTCATAAGGTTGAGAAGGACACTTAGGTTAGTATAGGTTTTATAGTTTTGTAGTGATCGCACTATTAAGAGGGGTTAAGGCTAAGTAACTTGAGCATGGACATGGTCATTTGAAAATGGATGCACACTATGGTCACTCAGGTTTCTAGAAGTTCAAATAAGTGGTTCTCAACTTATATCTCAAGAATATTTGGATTTCATTCAAGACTCAAATCAGAAAAGGCAAAATCAGAAAAAGTCTTTAACACCGGTTTAACCGACGACCTCAATTTTCTATACGTCGGTTAAACGAAGTCAGCAGAGTCTGGACAAGTCAATACACCGGTTAAACCGACGTGTTTGAATTTAACGTCGGTGCATTAGTCCAGAGTTGGTTTTTCCAGGGTATTTCAAGTTCTATACACCGGTTAAACCGACGATGTTTGAAATGGGACGTCGGTGCAATTGACCAGTGAGATGGTTTTTCCAAGGACTTCAGAAGTTGTACTCACCGGTTAAACCGACGATAGGTTTGAGTGGACAACTACACTAACCGGTTAAACCGATGATACGTCGGTTAATCTGCCCAAGTTATAACGGCTAGTTTTCAGAAGGGGCAGTTTACATTCATCGGTTAAACCGACGATGACTATTGGAGGTACGTCGGATTAACCGGCGCTACGCAGTTTTCTGTCAGCTTTTCTCCAACGGCTCTATTCGTGTGAGTTGCCTATATATACCCCTCCAATGGGTTATTTTGCCACTCTTGACACCAGGCAACATCCAAACACTCATACTATAGTCAAGAGCCACCTTGAGCTTCATCTTTCACATACTTGTTCATCCAATCAATCAAGAAGCAAGATTAAGGACTTGAGTAGAGAGAAGCTTGTGTGCATCCGTTCTTGGTGATCGGTTCTTGCTCAAGTGAAGGCCTTAGCTTGTTACTCTTGGTGATTGGCATCACCTAGGCGATCTTGGTGATCGAGGTGTTTCTCGCGGAGCTTGCCAAGGATTGTGGGAGCCCGGAGAAAAAGATTGTACGTGGCTTGATCTCCACCACGCCGGGATGGTGAACGGAGACTCTTAGTGAGCGCCCTCGTCTCGGTGACTTGGGAGGTGACAAGACTCTTTGTGAGTGTCACAACGTGGATTAGGGGTGTGTGCCAACACATCGATACCACGGGAAAAAATCCGGTTGTCTCTTGTCCACTCTCTTTATTCAAGCATTTTCTTTCATGCAATTTATTCATGTGCTTGACTTAGAGATCATAACTTAGCTCTACCTTGCTAGGCTTTACTTCTCTTTTTATCTCTCTTAGCTTGTGTAGGTAGCTTAGTTATCCGGTTGGTGAATTGGTGCCTTACTAGCATTGCATAGGTTAAAGTTGTTTTACTTTGTTTTAGAAATTGAAAAAGGCCCAATTCACCCCCCTCTTGGTCCATCGATCCTTACAAAGGTCACCGCCGCGATCTTGGTCACCCTGAGGGACCACTCCGAGATGCGAAGCTGACGTACAGCATCTCGGCGAACTTGCTCATCGGTGAGCTTCACGCGCCCATTTTCCTGCACCGCCAGCAGGCTGTGCAGCTCCAGGCTTCTCTCCTCCTCCACGAGCGCCGACGTGCGCGCCGTGCAAGCGACGACATGGTCCGGACGAAAGTCCGGGTTCCCAGGGTGCATCTCCGAGAACTCCATCTTCCTTCTTGTGACCCCCTCCACAGCCGCACCGTGGGTCTTGTTCGCCTCCCGCTTGCCGCTGGCCGCCTCCCGAACACCGCCGACCACCTCCTTCCACACATCACCAGTTTCTCCTCTCCACCTATCAGCCGACGGAGATCGGCAGTAGTGTGCCTTGTGCCCCGACTTGGCGCACAAAATGCAGCGCGGCGGGTCCCGGCAGACGGCAATGACGTGGTCCGAAGCGAGGCACCGGAAGCACCTCCCAGCCGCCTTAACTTTTAGAAGCTGAAGGTAGTCACCTGCCTTGCTCTCGTCTTGAATGCGCGGCCCCAAGCGCTCCTTCACCGGGATTCTTGAGTGATCAGTATGCACATGTGGCCCCAGCCTTGAGAGGACAGGACGGCGCTCCTTGCGCCACCAGTATTTCCCCCGGACTTCTTCAAAACCATCTGCATCAATGCGTGGCCGGCCCCGGTTGGTGGGCACCATGAATCTTCCCCCGTCAACTCGAACAGTTCTCCCATCCCTCCTCCTGAAGCGGCTAGCCCCAGTCACAGCATCTCTGTAGGAGCTCCTGTATGTGGTAGGCTTTACTACGATTGAGCGTAGCAACCGAGTAGCGCCATGATGAGGGTTCCCCTCCACCTAAGCCCCAGCCCCGTCGGCCGGCAGGGTCGCAGGCCGGGAATCCTGTGGTAATGTGGAAGGGGAGCGGTAGGTCTCACCTCCTAGCCCATCCCCGGGGGAGCAGGGCTCGGGGCTGGAAAAGTTGTAATCCAAAGCCTCGGAGGGGACGACCGACGCGACGGCGCTCACCGGCAACGCTGGGGCCGGCGAGGTGGGTGGTGGTGGACAGGCGGGTGGATGGTTGGGTGGTGGCTCCCTCATTTTCCTTACGTATGATTGTGATTATCTGATGTTTTTACCGTCGTCAAGGAATGAATTTTCAGAGCCGTGGCCAAAGGTAACGAGACCATGCCACATGAGGATCGGTCTTGCCGGCCGCAGACAATAGCGAGGCAATTGCGTTGCAAGAGACGGAGTGAGCATCTCTTTTCTCTCCGATCCTCCGCTGCGCTGCTGTGCCTGCGCGTGCGTGCGAGCCGGCGACGCGCAAGTGGAGGTGTAGCCGTCCACACTCGCCGCTCGTTCAGGAGAGATTGCATTGCTGGTTGCGAGACCCGATGATGGCCGTGCCCACGCACTCATCACGCCGCGACACGGTAGTACTTGTACCTACACCCTGGTGGCGTCCGCCCGGCGCTTGGGTTGGGTCCCTTGCGGTCTCGCTGGTGGCGCTCGCTGGACCACTGCGGGTAGCCGGCCTTGTGCGCCACTACTACGCCGCCTCCGGCCGTGTGGCCAGCTCAGCCTCACGGCGAGCACGATGCCACAGCTTGTGCTTGTCCTGGCAGCCGCTGTCCACACCGCCTGCCCCTGCCCCGGTTGGTTCGGCGCAGTGGGTGGGTTCGGCGGCCGCGCGGGATTCGATCATTGCCGTGGTCTCTCTCTCTCTCTCTCTCTCTCTCTCTCTCTCTCTCTCTCTCTCTCTCTCTCTCTCTTATTTGTTTGGGGAAGTAGTATGGTATGTCTGTTGACTGTGATCGTGTCGATCTCAATTCTCAAGTTATGGTCTCTTCACAGAGATATGGTTTGCATGCGTGTGTTCACAAGGCAATTGTGTTATTATAGCGTCTGTATTTGTAATGTGTTTTGAAAACTTAAGTGAGGGCGTAGTTGTTCAAACAATCAAGCACTAGACGTGTAGCCCGCGTATTTGTGCGGTTAGTATTGAAAATTCAAAAATTTACATATCATTGTATCCTTACTTAAAGGTTATACTATTTTTTTATTACCATACATCATCCTGTTCATTATCGTAAATTATGTCTTATTGTTGATTAAAACAATTCAACTATGATCTACCTATAATAACAATTTGATTTGTTGAGCTTTAATAATATTATGCAGATAATTATTCTTATTTTCATTTTATTTTGATTGATTGTTGTTAGCTTTAGATTTTTATTAATATTATATATTTGTAATTGATACATAGCTAAATGGTATGTTATATTTATTTTTTCATAATGGCATTGGTGGGTGATTTTTAATTAGGCACAGAGATATTTTAGGCTTATTTTTATCATAATGGCAGTGGTGGGTAATTTTTATTTTTCTATTTTTCTTCGATTAACGTGAGAATTTCTAGGCCTTGAGAGCGAACGTGGAGACTCCGTTTGTTGGCCAAATAATAAGATAACTAGGCGTGTAGCCCGCGCATTTGCGCAGCTACTATTGAAAATTAAAAAAATTGCATATCGTTATATCCTTATTTAAAAGTTATATTTTTTTATTACCATACATCATCCTATTCATTATCGTAAATTATGTCTTATTGTTGATTAAAACAATTCAACTATGATATACCTATAATAACAATTTGATTTGTTGAGCTTTAATAATATTATGCAGATAATTATTTTTATTTTCATTTTATTTTGATTGATTGTTGTTAGCTTTAGATTTTTATTAATACTGTATATTTGTAATTGATACATAGCTAAATGGTATTTTATATTTATTTTTCCATAATGACATTGGTGGGTGATTTTTAATTAGGCACAGGGGTATTTTAGGCTAATTTTTATCGTAATGGCAGTGGTGGGTAATTTTATTTTTCTATTTTTCTCCGATTAAAGTGAGAATTTCTAAGCCTTGAGAGCGAACGTGGAGACTCCGTTTGTTAGCCAAATAATAAGATAATAGAAGATTACCACTAGTAGTAGAGACGACCAATGCAATTACTATTGTGCTAGTCGATTTCCCGATCTCCAAAGTTGGGTATTCCAACCGATACGCCTGGCGATACCCCTTTGAGGATTGACACTCGCAGGTCAAAGCGTACAGTTTGCCAACAAGAGTCGCCTGCCTTGCACACGGCAGCTTGGAGGCGCTCGTGCTCCCCATCCGTATCAGTGACCTGTCTGAAAACCCAAAGGAATTTTTCAGACCTGTGGCCAAATCTAACGAGATCACGCCACACGAGGACTTGCTGGCCGCAGAGGCAGTACCGACGCAATCGCGCTGCTGCCGGTTGCAAGAGACGACGCAGTGAGCGGATGCGCGGCTCTCCCCGACCCAATCACCGCAACGAGGCGAGGCGATGCGATGCCACCATGCTCGTGTGGGCAGCCGCGCTCCACGCTCGGCACGTATCACCGCACGGGTGAAGCACATGTCCTACGGCTGCCCTCGCGCTCAGCGGCCGGCGACTTGTTTTACAACGAAACAGCTGATGAGCTCGATGTACCAGCCGCGCCGGATCCAATCCAAACATTTTCGCAGTGGTATCCATCATGCCTGCCGCCCCACCAGGAAAGTGCCTGCGGATGCATAGGAACGGCGGCGATCGTCGTGTGCGATGCGACAGGCGGACAGGGAACTCTCCGTCCCCAAGTGCGGAATCTGACCAGTATCATGTCAAATGGTCTCAACTCTGAGAATACTATCAACGCTTTCTTGCAGGCGAAAGGCTGCGCTTGCCGTTGTCAAGTTCAGTAGCCTGGAGCCCTGGAGTCCCTGAAACCCCAAACAAATGTATTCCCTGTCGTCCTCGTCTAGAAGACTACCACTACTCCAGAACAGGAACAGAATGATCACCAAGCACCAACGTCGTCGTAATTGCGCAGCTAGGCTTGAATAACGTTAACGTGTGGCAGCACGCAAATACGAGTATTTCTTTGCGTCGCTCCTGTGCTGGCAGCATCGAACACAAGGCCAAAGGACGACGAGTCCGTTCCACTTCGTTCCAAGAGAGACGGGGCATGCAAGTCCTCTGGCCATCCATCGACGTTGCTTGAAACTGAACCGAACAAACTGATGTAGCTGCATACAGACAACTGCAGCTGCTACTAGTACGAAGAGGGCCATCAGCGTTGGCTGTTTCCTTTTGTTCTTGGCACGTCTTTTTTCCCCCACCTGAAGGTTACAGCAAAAGCAGGACGCTGGTCGCGAGCTTCCATGCAACCTTCGCAAGCAAACGGTACAGCTTGGAGGCTGTTCCTACTACTAATCAGGTTTTCAGAGTTCTTATGTCGGAACAAACCATGAGTTCAGAGTTTAATTCCTATCATAATCTGCCCCCCGGCACGTGCTCGTTGGCAGCCGCGCGCCGGCAGCGCGACCCGGCCTTGACAAAGAAAGACGGACTCCGCCTTTGTGTACAAGTCTGGTCGGCGCTTGTGGGCCACTGGCCACCGGCGGGTCGATCTGTGATTGGGCCACGAAACAAACAATTCCCACGATTTGGACACCAAGCATCGCAGCAATAGGCTTGAAAATTTATGTTATCAGGTTGGACAGGTGCTCTAATCAAGAAAGTAGTACTCTAGTTAGTACAGTCTAGTACAGTCTTGAATCAACAGGCATGTTAGATTCACATAAACTGCTCTGCTGCTTGGTCAGATTTAGTCATATAGCTTACGTAACGTCAACAAGACAACGGCCGAATTCTTATCAGCCACTGGAAACTAAAACTTCCGTAACGGCGTGCAGACTTCGGGGAAAAGAAACGATCATACGAGTTCCTTTTTCCAATCAACGAAGAGTTACTGCCTTTCATGGCAGCTGCAGGGTGCTCTGTGCACACCAGGGTGTCCACTATCAACCCGGCTGGAGAGGTCCAAACTTCCAAGCGGACCAACGATCCTTTTTTTTTTGAACAATTAGGCAGGAGCACTGCTGAGGTATTTAAAAAAGAATCTGAGGTTTACAGTTTAAACAAATAGACAACTATTACAGAAATGACTAAAAAAACTTCCAAGGGGACCGACGATCCTGATCTTTCAGTCCTTCAGATTCAGTATGTTTTGCCCTTTGTTCTGTTAGGCATACAGATTGAGATAGCATAAATCACCAGGTAGGTTGCGGTTTGCCAGTTATTAAAATGTGCAGCTGCATTTATCTACAGACACGGGGTAAGTAACAATGTTACAAGGCGTGTGAGCAACTGAACATAAAAAACTACTACGTATGGAACTGTGAATCTACGACCGACTCCTAGACCAATACAAAGCATGATCAGAAGTATTCTGCTTTTATTTCAAAAAAAAAGGTACGGAGTATTCTGCTACTCTCCGTGACTCCTGTTCTATGATACAATACCCATCTTTCTTTCATAATGCTTTATCAGATCAGATAAAGCTGCTGATCTTCAGAATTCAGAGGCTCCAAAGAAGTCAAGACAGAGTCTTGAACCTTCCAAACTTTAGAATCAACAACGACGTGTGCAGTGCAGATCACGGTAGCACGACGTCCACCTCCCAGCAGCCAAGCTCTCCTTCCGCAGCCGCCGGCCGGGAACCCCTTCCCGCGAGCACGGACATGTTCACAGTCCACACTCCCGCCAAGAAGACCAGGAAGCCGTTGACCTTGTCCACCGACACCGCCGCCGCCGCAGGCGGCTGCCTCCACGCGTCGCCGATCACGTACGCCGCGTAGAACACGACGCCGGCGAAGCCGAACCATCGCGGTCCCCCGGCAGCCTCCACTCCCCGCCGCGCGAGCCGGGCGACCGCGCGGCGCGCCGGGGAGAGGAGCACGGCGGCGCAGCCGAGCAGCAGGGCGGCGAACAGGGCCAGCACGAGGTCAGCGTACCTGCGTTCCCCGGCGGCGGGCGCGGGGAAGAGCACGAGCACGAGCGCGGACGCCGCGGCGAGCCCCACGAGCGCCCCCGCCCGGCGCATGGCCTCCTCGGGCCACGGCACTGCGCTCCGGCTCCGGCAGCGTCGAGGCAGAGCCCGAGCAGACTGCAGAGGAGTGCCGGCCAGAGAAACCGTCTGCCTCCTCCTCCCCCTCGTACCAACTATTTGAAGACCTTGACTCCTTGAGGTAAAAAATAGGAGCACGCAAAGGGAAAAAGGAAAAAAGAAAAACAAAGCCCCGTCGCGGTCGATAATGACAGCTCTTCGTGTCGTTTGGATGGAGTGATGGAGATATGCTATGGACAAGAGGACGGGACAAGATCAGGATTAACTAAGGCGCCCCGTGTTTCGGGGCACACGCTGGTCGTCGCCGCCGGTGCAAACTGCACGACGGTCGGTCACCGGAGGCCAGAGGGAGGTACGCCGACGAACCCTTGCTCGCACGTGCAGTGCGGCAGCCTTGCGAAAGCCCATCTGCTGCAACTGCAACTGCAATGCAGGCCCGACGCAAGACATCCGGCAGCGGCACTGCATCTTTACTGATGGTTCCCCAGAAGGCCAGAACAGAATAGAGCTCGGTAGCCTGCCTGTAATTCGACTGTATATCGAGCTCTGAGCTTGTGTTTGCTGTAGTGAGCTCTGTGCTCGATCAAAATTAGTCCTAGTAGCCTGCAGCGCTATGTTGCACCGACATTCTTTCAGAAGCAGCACAGGTAGGTGGTCGTTGTTGCACCCGTCACCCGTCCTGGTCCCGGCGACCTCACCATATATTCGTCCATTTCCACCGCCGCCGGCATATGAACACGAGATTTGAGGGCAGAAAAGTCAGTAGTTCCGGCTGCGAAACAGCTGCGAGAAAAATGCCCTTGAATCAAGGGTGATTTTGCTCCTGAACATTCTACAATGTTAGCTTTTGCTTCTGGACAATCCTCGATCTTCTCTTTGCTGCTGGACACTGTTTAAATGTGCATCTTTACTCTGGACACCTTATATAATATAATACTCATTTTTAAAAGAAAAGAGCGAGAAAAATTTTAAAATAACCAAATTACTCCTGCCTCCTAACCCTTCCGTTGCTGTACCGATACACCCACTCCGCCCACCCGTCCGCTCCCCGACGGCGCGACCCAGGAGCGCCGCCGCCGCCTCCCTCAGCACCCATGAACGTGGACGACGTCGACACCCACCCGCACCACGTCCACCTCAGTCTCCCACTCTACCCCGCCCACCTGGCCTCCGCCAAGGCCAGCCATGCATTCCCCAAGGTGAATGCCGGGGCCGGGGCCGGGGCCGCGGCGGCTCGCCGTAGCCGCGTCAGGAGCGGGCGGGCGCCGGCGACCAGCGTGCACGAGCTGCTGGAGTGCCCATGTTTCGGCCCATCCATCAGCTGGGTGCCTCACTCTGACTTCGTCGATTTCAGATGGGATTGCGTGCGGATGTGAGGATCTCGGTGGGGGAAGCCGAGATCTCGACGGACGTGTCGAATCAAATTGGCCAATTCTTGCTGGATTCGCCGTGCGTCGAATTGGAGATTTTTGCTCCCTGAAAGACCGAGTCATTTAGCTGTGAATTAATTGCCATTTAGAGGCATAATTGGTTTGGATTAATCAATTGTGAAACCATCTGCGAATTGGGGCTTCCCGACACTTCCTTGTCAGACGATTTGGGCGTTGTTTGGTTTCCTAGCGCAATTTGCGCTAGGAAATGAATCTTATATGCATGGAGTATTAAACGAAATTTATTTATAAATTTTTTTTATAGATGAGGTGCAACTTTGCGCGACGAATCTAATGAGCCTAATTAATTTATAATTGACTACAATAATGCTACAGTATCATCCTCTAATCGTGCGGTCAAACCCCTCGTTAGATTCGTCTCGCGAAGTAGCGCAGAGGTTGTGAAGTTAGTTTTATAAACTGACTTTATTTAATACTCGTAATTAATGGTCAAAGTTAGCTACAGTACCTAACGCTACTGAACCAACCAGCCCTTGTTCACTTTCGTTAGATTTGAAAAAGGAACCGTGTGTGATACTTTGGGTCTGAGTTGGGACGCGCTTTGCTACACGGATTCTCTCCTAGCTGCACATACGAACAGGTCTGTTTGTTACTTTGGGACAGTGCAGCATAGCAGCTTGGTATTGTAGGGATATTTTGGTCACATTACTCATCTTCTTTATCCTCCAAATTAGAAAATTGTTATTATATTAGCTATGGTGTCCAGGAGCAAAGATATATACTTAGAGTGTCCAGCAGCAAAAAAGAGATTGAGTAGTGTTCAGAGAAAAATCAACATTGTAGAATGTCCAGAAGTAAAATTACCATTGAATCAATGTGATTCCACGCCGGTGAGCCAGTCGCCGCAGATGATTCCCCGCCCGCGGGAGTGACAAGAAAGAGTATCGCCCAGAAATACTGTTTATATTTCTCTATCTGGGTGTAGATAGCCGGTCCTGTTTGGGTTTGGACAATTAGAGCTAAAAATAAACTGACCCCAAAACGAGTACTAATGACCGAACCGAAACCGCTGTTTATTTCGCCAAAACCGTGGGTACAAATGTACAATGACGTGCACTACTCTCCATGTATCGGGTGATAATAATCTGGTGTGCTGGCAGCTGGCCGTCCTCTCTCGGGACGTCATCCCTCACACGTCGCATGCACTTGTGCCCAGCCATCGGGCCAGGATTCGAGTGGGCCGTCCTAACAAGGCCGTGGTGGTCTTGTTTTTTATTATTTGTTTGGAGAAGTAGTGTGGTATGTCCGTCGTATGTGAGTATGTGACAGTGAGTTTGTCAACCTAAGATATGTATAGTCTAAATCTCAAAAAAAAAGATATGATAATTGATAGTATAATCTCTTCTTAGGGATGCCGTTTGTATTCATGTATTTTATAGGGATGTGTGTTATTTGAGTATATGCATTTGTAATGTGTTTTGAAAACGTACGTGAGCATGTCATTGTTGAAACAATACAATCAAACCACACTACTAGTACTAGTTTATCTTGTACAAACAACTCGTAAGTCATAACTATTGTACAAACAACGAGCCTTTTGGTCATTGGATAACGATTTTACCGATCCCATTTGGGTTAAAAAGGCTGTTGGAGTTGCTCACGTTCTAGAAACCCAAAAGGAAGGAATTTTCAGAGCCGTGGCCAAAGCTAAAGAGACCATGCCACGTGAGGATCGGATCTTGCCGGCCGCAGAGACAATAACGACGCAATTGCGTTGTAAGAGACGTACTGAGCTGCCATCTCCTTTTTCTCCGACCCTCCGCTGCGCTGCTGTGCGTGCGTGCGCACGCGACGCCGACGCGCAAGTGGAGGTGTAGCCGCCCACACTCGCCACTCGTCTGCAGCGGTTCAAAGAACCAAATCGACGCGTACGAGCTCGCTCAGGAGAGATTGCATTGCGCGTTGCGATATACTACGCACGACCCGATGATCCGAGGATGGCTGTGCGCCCGTGCCCACGCGCTCGCTCATCACGCGGCGACACGGTGGGTGGCGTCCGTCCGGCGCTTGGGTTGGGTCCCTTGCGGTGTCACCGTACCCGTGGGCCGTGGCGCGCGCTGGACGATGGTCAGAACCGCTGCGGCCTGCGGGCAGCCGCGCCTTGTGCGCCACTACGCCGCCTCCGGGTGGCCAGCTCAGCCGCGCTCCGCACGCGGCGAGCACGACGCCACAGCTTGTGCTTGGTTGGTTCGGCGCGCGACAATCATTTTCGCAGGGGTATCCATCACGCACCACCACCAGGAAGTTCACTGCGTGCCGATGCATGGCAACGGCGGCGGCCGTCGTGTGCGATGCGACAGAGAACCTTTCCTTTTCCCCAACTCCCGGCTGCAGGGTATCTATCATGCCAGAGGGTGGTCTCAACTCTGACTACAAGTTCGTAATAAGTCTCAACTCTGACGAGTCCAGCGGTAACATTCCCCCCAACTCACGTCCGGGTCGAGTAAAATCCTTCTTGCAGGCCACTGTCAGCAGGTTTTCTCAGAAAGTTGCGCCACGCCTTTTTTTTTTCCTCCGGGACCTGATGGTGGTTTTCAGGCCTAGTGGACGGACAGAGAGACACGCAGGCCGCTAGGAAGAGAAAAATCTGGGTCGGACGCCGGACGGTCACTGGCCGGAAAGTGTTGGTAGCGTGCGCACGAGCGCTTTGGACTTGGCCACTTGGGAGTTGTTCACTTGTTTGTTCAGGTCGCATGACCGCCGCAGAGTCCAGCTCGGCGGCCGTCCGGTCGCGGGCGCGGCACAGGCATCCCCATCTCCCTCTGCCGTTGATTGCATTTGTTTCTGACAAGTTATGCTGTACACTGAAGGTTCTTTCTCTGAACAATGAATCTTGTGATTTCTCTTTTGGGAATCTTGTGATTTCCCAAAAATAATAGTACGTACTACCGGTACGTTGTCCGTTGGCAAAATCAAGGGGGAAGCAATGAACCTCACATCTGAAATAAATCGAAGCAGTTCTTCCATCTGAACCGGCCCTGCCTCTAAAATTGTCCTGCCTGCATTATGGTGGTACAAACAAGTAACCAGCCTGATAATTAATTAACTGGAATCTGCTAAAAGACAAGTACAGGTGAAATAAATCCTCCGTAGTAGTAAACTAGTACTCATAAACAGTTTTAACACGAGCTAATGCGCGTCCCATCTCTGCCGGCTTGGCGAGCTTCTGCCGGCTTTGTGGGCATCATGTCATGCGGCCACCGAGTGAGAGACTAAGAAGTTGTTTGGATCCAAGGGCTAAATTTTAGATTATATCATGTTAAAGAAAATATTAATATTTAGAAGTATTAAATGAAATCTAATTACAAAACTAATTGCAGAACCCTGGGGCTAAACTGTGAGACGAATCTAATGAGATATACTAATTCATAATTAATGGATAGTTACTATAGCATCACTGTAGTAAATTATGGATTAATTAGGCTCATTAGATTTGTCTCACGAATTAGCACTCGTCTGTCAAAAAAGTTTAATAAACAAATTTTATTTTATATTCCTAAATAGTAAGATTCTTTTTGATGTGACATGGGCTAGAAAAAAGCTGCTGGAACCAAACAGGGTCTAACATCTCCAAAGATCATGGTATGTCTAGCAGGGATTCTGGTAGGAAGGGTCCTAGAAATTATAACCGAGGCGAGCATTTGTAAGTTAGTGTTCTTGCATTGCAAAAAACGTCATGGCCATGACCATGTCCATGTGCCAACGTCTATGATCAGTAGAGTTTCAGGGAAATATCAAATCCCTCTTGGCAATCTCGTTTTAGAAACGATAGCTAGCACTACCGTCTATCTCTGTCTTCAGTTACATTTTTTTATAATATCCGAACAATCAAATTTTGTAGTTGTAATGCGGACACTGCATCTTAGGATGTTCTAGAGAATGAAATCTCTACAGCTAAAAAAAAAATCAATCGGAGTAGGAGCTGATCGATCAGAAGTATTCCAATTTGTCCGTTCATAGGAAGGATCGAAGAAGCACCCCTACTACCGCGGAAACTACCCCCACGGATTAATGTATGCGCGTACAGAATCATCCCGGACGTTTCTGACGAAATGGCGTAAAACTTCCGCGCCAATTTCCTTCATACACACCTCCGCCTTCCTGATCGCGCAGACAGAGATACAGATGACACACGACCCCCGCTCCTTTTATAGCGATGGCTCCGCGCGAGCTGGAGCTGGCACCAACGCCTATACTTCAGCTGCCAATCCAAGCAAGTCCTGCCGCAAAATTCCTCGCCGCAGCTCTCCGCGCTGCTGCTCACTGCTGCCGCGATCACCAACGCGCTCGCTTCCAATCCTACCAGCTCCCACAATCCATCTGCGCCATCCGTCGTCGGCGAGGCGTCGCCACGATGCACCCAGGCCGCCGCCGTGGCGGCATCGCCGCGGACGCCGACTTCGTGGCCATAGGCTTCACCCTCGTGCTCAGTGCGGTGTCGTGCCTCTTCTTCGTCCTCGTCGGCAGCAACGACACCGACGGCGAGGGCGTCAAATCCGCCACGGAGTGGGAGGCCATCCCGGCCTTCGGTCTGATGTCCACCGGCCTGCTGCTGATCATGTACGGCATGCGGGCGCGCGGCGCGCGGCCTCCCGTTCTCGTTCGCCGCGTCGCGAACGCCGCGGGCGCCGCGCTCTTGCACCCGGGTGGACCTGAGAGGCTGCTGGCCGTGATGATCCTGCTCCTGCCCCCGTTTCTGGAAGCCTGGTTCGATTTCTTCTGACGACCACCACCATCCCAGCAGACACAGATTTCAGATGTCTCGGTGAGTTCATCGAACTGCTCTGAGAGCAATTCAAAAATTACGTAACGCGCCCTAGTGAGTTTTTCTTCGTTTTCTACTTTCACTATGTGTCCCTAGTGTGTTTTTGGGTTCCTGGGCTCCTAGCAGGTTGGTGGACACGGGTGGTAGTACTCTCAATTTGGGCCTTTTATATAGAAAAAAAATAAATCTTAACAGTCAATCTGACTGACGGAAGGGACATGTGCTTTGCGTTTAAGTTTTCCAAGTTGGCCACTTTGCCTTTGCAAAATCAGTGTCATCATGTCTGCTCGCCCGCTTGTCAGGTATCACAAGAGCGTTGACAAGTTTAGGGAGGGCTAATATGCGGTGCTACAAATCCACTAGGGGCAAAACCGCAAAAGTGGGATAACTCAGACGCATATTTACATGTCTGTCCTATTTAACGATAAACTTTGTAAAAGGTCCAAAGGGAGAATATACCTCTAGAGTACAGGGGCCCATGATCGAGACATGGGATGTGTACAGCAGAGTGAATAAATTGGAAAACAATGTGCAGCAGAGTTTGATAGGCTCCCTTCAAATCTGTCATGATTCATTAGCCAGTAATGCTGGGCTTTTGGTTAAGCTAACATTCTTTTGTTTTTCTTTTCTTGTAAGCGTTTCTGTACTGTATGTAACCACATGCTTTGTATAATATTTTTGCATGTGAGATCACTTGAGAGAAATGCATTGTCCCTGTATCTATATCACACAACACAAGAAAGTTCCGCCCGCTGAGCATGGCAAACAAAGCCTTGTACACTTGAAATAAG
The DNA here is from genome assembly GCF_016808335.1 of Panicum virgatum. Taxonomy (NCBI): domain Eukaryota; kingdom Viridiplantae; phylum Streptophyta; class Magnoliopsida; order Poales; family Poaceae; genus Panicum; species Panicum virgatum. The sequence goes on along the minus strand of NC_053142.1, from coordinate 47,449,062 downwards.
AAGGAAAGATACATAAACTTATTTATATCCTTTCATTCCACCACCATAATAGGTTCCGTACAAACGATTCATCTACTCTGTCTACAACACAATTTTGCATTTGTGTTATTATATAGTGCCTCGGCACATATCAAAACAAATAAAATGTCAACACTCAAAAGAGAACCTATATATATATGAACCTAATCAAGGAACACGTAAGCCATTCTCTCTGTGATTCCGTCTTCTTCCATTTGACTGCACATGGACCCATGAATCAAAAAATTTCAGGACTTTCTGTGACTGTCCCCGATGCTTTTTCTATGGTCAAGAACAAAGAGTCTGATGAAGCCTATATGACTGCACATGGACCCACGAATCTGCGTGATGAACCTATTAAACTCTGAATCAGGCTGATCCGTATCCATTTGGGTGGGCTTTCTGCCATTTCCACGCCTGGGCAAGGCTTTGGCCAAGATCAGTGTATTGAGCTGTCCAGTTGAGCTCACGGTGGATTTTCGATGGGTCACTGTATACCTCGGCATAATCTCCAGGTCTACGGGTAAGATATTCAACCTTGATGGAAGCTCCTGTTGCCGTCTTGCAAGCTTCTACAAACTCCTTCACTGATCTACCTGATAAAACATGAAACACCATGTTCAGAAAAACAAAGGACAGTATGCTTTATGTTTACATTGCTGGGAAATTGTTGGTCTGGTTATTGATCTTAAACAACCTTGGCCTGTGCCAACATTGTAGATTCCAACTTTGCCAGGTTGAGCCTTATCAAGAGCTTTGACATGGGCATCAACAAGATCTGTGACATCTATGTAGTCTCTGATGCAAGTTCCATCTGTAGTGGGGTAATCAGTTCCACGAATCTGAATGAGAAAAGAAGCCATATATAATCGTTATTAATGTGAAATTAATAAATGCAGCTACTTAAAAGGTTGAAATGAGCATGCAGAGTACCTTAAGCCCTGAAATGATTCCCAAAGCTGCATCGAAGCAAGCACCAGAAATTCGACCATGCTCACGCAGCTCTGGCCTTGGAGCTTCTCCTAGCCGCCCCTCTGGATCAGATCCAATCACATTGAAGTATCTAATTTATGGGAAGCAGGGACTGGATTAGAATTATTCCATGGATTCTATTCTATATGGGCTACGAAAAACAAACCTTAAGATCATGACAGCCATGTTTGATTTCTTCGACTTTGTGAAATCTAAGATGATATCCTCTGCCATCTTCTTTGCCTTACCATAAGGATTGATAGGATTCTGCATCAGTTTAGAAAAATATTAGAATCAGATTGTTGACAGAATACATAAAGTTTAGAAAGTAAAAGCTTGCATCCAAAGGCCAACCTGAGGAGTAGTTTCTACAATAGGCATCGTATCAGGTTCACCATACGTTGCACAAGTACTCGAGTAAATCAGAGTATTTACATTATGCGCCGCCATTGCCTCAAGCACTGTCAGTGTATTTGATGTTATGTTGTGGTAGTACCTGTAATTTCAGTGTTAGCAGAGCATACGTATAGCAGGGTCAACGTTTGCTATAGATAATTTCTGCAGATGCAACCCAGGAAGCAGCACAGAAGGAATTAAAGGAGCAGAGTGTTTCCAACTAAAATTACACCCCACTTAAATTAGGAATGTGCATTTGAGATGACAAAACGGTGTGACTTGCATAATCAATGAATTTTGATATAATGCAATACTGTGGAAGTATCTGGCCGTAATTTGCAATTTTGTTCGTACAATAAAAGAAAATAGGGTGCTTTGCAAATAACACATCAAATAAAATGCACATGAATCATAAAGGGCTAAGCTTTAAAATATCTGAGCATTATAAGAACACCAGCATATTTTAAGCCTTTACCTCAGTGGCTCCATTGTGCTCTCCCCAACATAAGCAACAGCCGCAAAGTGCATAACAGCGTCAAATGCATTTTCCGAAAATAGTTTGTTCACCTGGGTATTGGTTAAGTGCAAAACATATCACAGCAATGCAGAAACGTAGACAAAAAAAAAAACCCCACTAGGCTTAGACAAAGGATACAGCTTTGGCATCGCCTAAATCAGCATAAATAAATTGAAGCCTTCCAGGCTGTGGAAACAGCCGTTGAAGAACTCTTACAGCTCCCATGTTACCTCTGGAAAGGTTATCCTGTAAAGATCAAATGTCAGATTGGCATTACTACCAAATTCCAACAGTAAGGAATAGAATGCAATCTAGGCATTAAGAATTTACCACAATGGTAACACGGTAGTTGTCCTTAAGGAGACGAAGAGTAGCATGCGAGCCAATATACCCAGCCCCTCCTGTCACTAAGACATGGGTCACCCCAATTTCATGGCGAGAGAACTGCAGAACAAGTGAGTGCATTAACAAGACACCTCTGGTTTGAGAGAGTAAAACTGCTAGTAAAGAACTTCAAACTAGTGAATTGAATGGCAATCATAATTCATAAATGCCTCTACAAAATTGCTGAAACTCTACACCTCTGGTAGAATTGTAACTATAACAAACTAATGAAGTAATGATGCGTGAATGTATCAGGAAAATAACCCTAGCACACTAGAGTTAGAACAGCGAACTCAACATTAAACCATGAGAATAGAAGGCATGCACAAGGATTTCTTCCAATCACCATAATGGCAGTTCCCCGATGTTCATCGTATTAATGTTTTATGGAAACTAAATAGTTTACTTAAGTCGTCTGGTAGGAGGAATAATGACAACTGCCAACTCAACAGCAGGTGACAGTGACACGGTTAGGTGTGGAGAGATTCAACACGTACCACATTGGTACCGCTGAAACCAGGCGACTGTTTCAATACAATTATGCACATGACAGTGAGGGCAGCAGCCACAGCAATCTTCCCCGTGAAATTAGGCTTCCGTCTTGAATCCGCAAAGTCCATCCCTGGAAAAACGACAATGAGAATTTAAAAGTTGTACAAGTAAACTCATAATGGGTTGGCCCCAACTATGGTTTGTGAGCTGAGAAAGATGAGCTAACTCCACTGGTACGCAACATTAGTCATTGGACTTTGATCACGCTACAAACATTAAACTTACAAGATCAGATACTCCAGTTGGTTTCTCTTTTTTTTTTTAGGTAAATTTCAATGTCAAACATTTGGTTCATAATTTATTCATTAAATTACCTTCACTGTTTAAAGCCAGATCAGTAGAATTAGAAGCAATAATGAAGTGAAGAACAAAGAAGAAGAAAAAGCAGGAAGAAAATTGCAAAATTGACGTTACCTGGCAAGATCCAAGGCCTAGTGGTCCTAGCCTGGCTTCTGCTCCTCGGGGTTGTTGGCATGTGAAGTCGGCGGCTTCAAGAATGAAACCAGTAAGAACTTGACCCCTCTCGTCCTACCTTGGCACCAGTATCACCTGATTAAATTCGTCTCAAGATCAAACACAAAACTTTGCAAGTTGCAGTGCCATCTCCACACACAGACGCGCGAACAAAAAAGATCTCCGGCGAAAAGCTCCAGGCAGAAACCAAGGATCAGCATCGCGCATACGGCATACCGATCCAGAACGCGTCGCGAGAACTCAAATCCCCGGCGAAAGGCTACGAAAGACGATGCGGGGTAAAAACAAGAAATTGGATCACGGCGAGGGAGCACACACCTTGTCGCCCGACGCTGGCAGCGGCGCGAGGGAGGGGCGGATTCCGGCGGCGACTTAGGCGCGCGGCGCGAGATCGGTGCGCATCCGGGGAGCGCGGAAACGGAGGGGGGCAGCCCAGGTGTCCAGGCCAAGATGGGAAGCGGACGCGGAGGCGGAAGGGGAGCAAACTGAGGAGCAGGTCGTCGGGGGGCGTTTCCTTTCTACTACTACCGGGTCATAATTAGCTTCTGGGCATGTGCCTGTTTATTTATGTGGCGGTACCAGAATCTTTTTCGCTTCTTTTCCCCCCTTTGATTTGATGATGAGGAATCTTTAACAAAGTATACTGAGCTGGCTGTGCTGGATTCTTGCGTATTTGTACAAAGTTCTCCTCTCCTTGAATTTCTTATATAATTCTGGCAATTTCGTCGTGGGGACATGGTACAAATGGTGATCTCATCGGCCGAACTCTTGATTTTTTTTCCTCTGCTAAATCATGAGTGTAACAAGTCTTGTGTGCTTGTCATTTGGTCAGATAATCTGACTTTGCATTTCTGTCCTGCCCAATAGCACCATTTTGTGAAAATCATGTTCATCTCTACAACAATATCTGTAGACACAGCAGTATTCTTGTGCCTAGCCTACAAAAGGTGTTCTTCGTATGCTTCAGCAGAACGGATTTCGTAGAGCTTTGAGTGGCGTCCAAAGGACCAGTAGAAAAAGCTTCCTTGCGAGCTCTGCACAAGTCCACAGAACGGGTCGCTTGGCTGCGAGAAAGCGGCAGAGATTTGTGCGAGTCAATGGCTTTCCCCAATTCCTCCTCTTGCATCGACTCCTTCCGTGTTGCTCATGTCAGTCACGCGATTGGAAGATGGATTTCCCCTTTCGTTTCCTTCACTTCAACTGTTCCACGCGATCTCCACGAGTTTCCTTCCGCTGCCTAGCAGCTTCGGCCTTGGGCTCGCGTGCCCGGCCTCGCCGACCGGGCCCCGTCAGCGCAGTGATGGGCGCTGCACACTCCAACGCAGGATTCGGAGAGAAAACACAAACTTAGGGCTTCTCTAATGAGAAAAGCAAACCGATACATCGTCCTCCGTGGCTGCAGGAGTCAAATCAATCCATGATGCACCTCGAACCATATAGGAGAGAGAGGAGTCGATACATATCTTTGCATTGATTCATCAGCTGCAATCAATGATAAAAAAATTCTATCCACTCACTGACCTATGCACGGATGCAACAAGATGAAAGGGACCAGGTAGGCCCATACCACTGGAGAAGAATGGAAAAAAATCAAATCCTGCGCATACGTCAGTACTTTTCTGACGATGGTTCGACCCACTGGCGATGCAAAAAAGGCACCCGTTCCTGCTGCAGCAAGACGACACTAACCCCAAATCAGTTGGGGCAATCAGCAGTGATCGGCGGGGTCAGGCGTCAGTATTTGCCGGTGTAAATTAGAATAAGATCGAATTCTGTTGGTGACAGAGCGAGTTAACAAGCGATGGTTGGGGTGTGTGTGCCGGTCAACGCCACTGTGCGAGAGATTGAGGTCGTACCTAACAATTCCTAACCGGTAGCAGGAGTCTGTAGGAGTATTGGCCGCGATGCATCCACCATTTTTGTTTCTGTTTCTTGCTACTCTCGTTTTTCTTTTCTTTTCTTCTTTTCCTTGTCTGTTTCTAGGAATCTTCCACCGCTGGACGGGACTTGGCAGGACGACGAGTAGATCGCATCCTGCCTAACCAAACACCTCTGAATTATTGGAGCGAGCACTGGGTCAGTTTGTGTGCGTTTGGGAGGCTTGCAATCGCTGACAAAATTTGGTCAGGGCTCACTCGACAACGGCGAGCGGTGGCCCATCGCAATAGTGCACCGGCACCTGCCTGCGTCATGGGCAAACTACTCATGCTCAACTTTTGGTACTCGCTTGCTTGCCAATTGCCGCGCTCAATGGCAGCCAAGAATGGAGCGAGAGCTCCCCGAGCCTGAGCTTTCGTCTTCAGTAGGTTTGGTTTGGTGACGAGTAGTCCAGATCTTGGCTCGCCAGTCATGTTCGACGCCAGGAAAAAGCTGAATGGGATGCCCAAAACGAAATGATGTGAAAGCAACAAAACCCAGAGCTTTTACGCTCAATTGCAGCCGCCTGATGATCTATCAGTGAGGAATGCTCTGTTGGCATCGCTGGGAACTGTTAAGCACATGTTCCTCAACGTGGACACAGTCCTGGAGCACATGCTCAGGATTCAAATACAGGAACCTCAGCTTTGGAATTATAAAAACAAAAAGATGGAAATGGGAATATAAAGGATGATACTGCAACCATTAGCTTCTGAATACTGGAGCCTCACCAATAATCCCAGGGTGGGAAACTGGAAAAGTTATCCTGTCACAAAATTCTCAACAGGTCGCATTTGAAAAGAAAACGTAGAGGATCTGTTGAAATGAAGTATTGTACCGACCATGATAAATGTCCTGTGCAATACACTTCTATTCCAGTACAAGATAGTTGAAAGCACATACGACTTTCACGATCCAAGTCATGTGCACATGATTGTCTAGTACTATGTACACATTAGTCAGCCATTACTTAATAAGATGGTGCTTCCAGACTATCACAATTTCCTCATAAACATTACAAATTAGGTAGACATTCGTTCAGAAAAAAAAAACAAATTAGGTAGACATATGTCTGCCCTCAAACCAGAGTAGTTCTGTTTTCTGAAGGATATGCTGCTCTATATATGGGCATCTAAATTGTCGTCCCCATTTCTCCGGCTGTAATTTGAGAAGCAATATTATGCAGACTCCAACAAGAATCTAGATTCTGACGCTTGGCTGCACAGAACAAGTGCAAGTTATGCATGCTATACTCAGAGAATAAATTGCAAACTTTTTGCGAAGAGCTACACACCAAATCAAAGTTTCCCTGCCTTGCCTTGGCTGCCTCTACAGCTTCATAGCACAGGGTTTTTCTGTCAAACAGAGATACAACAGTGCTGTCCTATGCTTGCTGGCTATGCAGCTGCTTCCTTACTCACTACATTCTTTCCCTGCTGCAAGTTGACCGAATCAAAACTGCAAATAGAATTGCAATAAGTAAATCAAGGAGACAAATAGTTTGAAAATCTTCATTTCGGGACCTTACAAGGCCCTCTATGTTCCATAACCAGACAACTCTCCATGGACAGTTGTCATACAAGGCTAACATAGCAAGCGGAATATAGTGATAATGCAACTACTTAAGAAGCTGGACAGGAAACAGAAAAACCAGGAAAAGAACTACTTAGGATGCTCTGTTGCGCTTCAAGGATGTAAAAGCCCCCAAAAGGACTACTACCTCATGGCATGCATCTTCATATTGTTGGCCTGGAAGCAAACCACATCTCGAGAGAAGAAGAGAAGGCTCCACCACTCAAGCATAAATCACCTGCAAATTCACAGATGTACATATTCAGATTAATACCTCACATTTCAATCTTAGACTATTGAACAGTTAGTTATTTAATTTTCCATCTAAAGTATTTAATTTGAAGATACAAATCTACAAAATCAATCAGGTATTTTGTCAGCATTACATCAACCAAATATGCATTTCATATTAACATCCGTGAAAGCTAACACCAAACTATAATCATGTACTACTAGTTCTTATAGGCAGCATTCATAGGACTGGGCATCCACAACCTTGAGATATTGGGGTGGACGCTCCAAATGAGATGGCTTTGGCTCGAGAAGACCAGCCCTGATCGGCCTTGGGCAGGTTTACAAGTACCGGTCTACTCCAACACTTCTGCTATGTTTGCAATTTCAATTGAAACTACGGTAGGGAATGGAAGTAATACTCTCTATTGAACCGATCGGTGGATGCATCGCTGCTGTCTTGCAGACCTAGCCCCAGAGGAGAACAGTAACGGAGGATTCAAATAATAATGCTTGGGTGGCAGATATTAGAAATACACTTGGTTTGCGTGGTCTAACAGAATAACTTGAGCTGTGAGATTTGTTATCTAAGGTTAACTTGAATGATACAGAGGATGTACATCGCTGGAGACACGAAGCTTCTGGAGTTTTCTCTACAAGATCTGCCTACAAAAGTTATTTTTGTTGGCTCCATTACCTTCGAACCGTGGAAGAAACTATGGAAAACTTGGGCACCGGGCAAATGTAAAACTTTTCTATGGCTGGCCCTTCGGAATCGTCTGCCTCATCCTGAGCGGTGCCCTCTATGCGATCAAGAAGACGAAACAGTCCAACACATTCTCACGACATGTGTCTTTGCAAGACAGCTCTGGTGCGCTATTTTGCAGCCTCTCACCTTGGAAAGTTTGACACCTGCAAGGAGAGTTTCTTTTGCTGGTTGGTGGAAGAAAGCTGAGAGGAGGATTCCAAAACAGCTTAAAAAGGGTTTCAATTCCTTCTGCATTCTGGGAGCTTGGACACTATGGAAACATAGAAACACTTGTGTGCTTGATGGATCTCCCCCAAATTTGCAAGTGGCAATTCAAGCTTTCAAGGATGAGGCCAGCCTGTGGCAGTTTTCTGGGGCTAAAAGGCTTACTATCCTCTGCCTCGAGCTGGGAGGAACCCAAACTTAGGATTCTTGGGTTTAGTTGTCCGGTCCTGCGTGTTAGATTTTGTGACAACCCTTTACTAGTTTCTTTACATTACTCAATCTTTTTTGTAATTGGATCACTCTTTCTCTCTTAATATAAAGATACGCAGCTCTCCTGCATGTTTGAGAAAAAAAAAATAGACTAATTTGGGATTGGCTGATATCACTGTTTCTTTCCAATATGGCTGCAATATGCAAAAGTTGCAGAAACTAAGCTATTGATCCTGCAGTTCCTCTGGCAAAACTTGAAGTTCTCTACTCAGATGTCTTGAGAAATTTGAAGATCTCCTTTAGTTGTCTTCTTAGGTCAATAAAAGCGCCAACATGAAAAAAATATTAGCACATGGATGTGAGAAGTTTTTTCCAAGTGCCCATTCGAGGAACAAAACCTTGGCCCACCATTTGCTTCAAGACAAGGTGTGCATCGTCTAAGCAGTCATCACTACATAGGCCATCAATCAGCAGCTTGTAGGATTGGAAACTAGGCCTTACGCCTTCTCTACTCATGATGCTAACTAGATTCTTGGCCTCCACGAACTTTCCTGAACTGATAAGACCATCAAGAAGTACCTGATAAGTCCCTGAATTAGGATAGCACCCTTTAGATGTCATTGATTTGAACAGACTGAAGGCCTCAGTCACTCTTTCCTCCTTGCAGAGACCAGAGATCAAAATATTGTACACAACTGTATCTGCGGCAATATCCTGCTTCTGCATTCTCTCAAACAGCTCAAATGCTTTATCAACCTGACAGCGCTGACAAAGGAAATGCATCAAAGTTGAGTAGGTCGTCACATTAGGCCGGCATCCCTGCTTTGGCATCTCATGCAGCAAAGAGATTGCCTCATCAAATTTACCAAATTGGGCCAAACCCTTGACAAGAATATTGAAGGAGCATGTGTCCAACGTCACCCCAAGCCTGGGCGCACTCGAGTAGATCTCATGGACAACCTCGTACTGCCGCTTACACACAAGCATGTGAAGAACATAATTGAATGTCTTTGTAGAAGGCCAGCAGTTATACCCAGGCATCGCAAAGAGCGTGTCGATGGCTTTTTGAGGGTGTTCTGCCACATTGCCGTACATCTTGATCAGCCTGTAGAAGAAGTCGTCTGAAAACCTGAACTTTTCAGTCCTTGCCCTGGCCAGCAACTCCTCTACATCACTGAACCTCCTGGCGCAGGCCAGCTTGTCAATCATCAAGCTGTAGAGCGCCTCACTGGGCTTGTAGTCCCTTCGGTTACATGCTTTATTGAACACACTGGTTATCAGGCTAGGGTCCCTGATGTTGGCAAATATCTTGAGCACCTCGTTTGGGGCGAGCCAGTCCTTGTGGTCCAATCTACCCATCCAGTAGCCGTCGTCGCAAATGGTGGAGCGCAGTCTCAGGAAAGGAGGCACCGGGCGACGCGCTAAGGCTCTCGACATGATCTGCGGACTAGAGGGAGGGAATCAGAAGCCGGAGGGCATCAAAACTATGTAGCTTCAGGCTTTACTGTGATAAGAGGGAGCGTATAGAAGAGGTGAGGGGCGGAGTGGAACGGAATACCTTTGCGGGAGGGAGGTCAACTGTGCCGGACACCCGCCCAGCGGCGAGAGGGGAAGGACCGGAGCCGGAGGTGGAGAAGCGGAGGCGGCGGCCGTCCCCCGGCGGCGAAGTGGCCAGACAGGAAGAAGAGCAGAAAGCCAGGAAGGATGGTGGGCCTTGGCCTTGTACATCCACTCTGCAAAAAGGCCTGTTGGGCTGTTCCGTAGGAAGCCCAACTATAATCTATAAAAAGTCTAACGGTGTGACTAGCACCACGACACGACCGCGTGGCCTAATGGATAAGGCGCTCGCCTCCGGAGCGGGAGATTGTGGGTTCGAGTCCCATCGTGGTCGAACTTGTTTTTTGTCACCTTTTACATTTATCGTGGTCGAACTGTTTTTGTCACCTTTTACATTTTTGGAATTTCCGTCTCGCGATTGCTAGAACATCGCAGCCTACCATATCCATATCTCTAAGAATCGAAAGCTGGGTTATTTCGCGGGTAGTGGATCGGTCCACGTCGCCTGGTAACCTACTAGCTGTTGGATCCAACGAACTCGCGATATCAACCGTCCGATACAGGACGGACGAACTCGCGATATCAACTGTCCGATACAAGACGGAGCGGGTCTGTCGCCCGTTAATCCACCAATCAGAGCACTCGCGAGTCCTCGCGAACCCGCTGTCCCCTCTGCCTCTCAGCTGCCCTCTACTCTACACCTGCTGCGCCGCGCCCGTGCCTCCCTTCGCCTGCAACACAGGAGCGCCCCTTTGCCGCCTGCCTCATCCGTTGTGCTGACTTAGCACTTACATCGCCCTCGACGCCACCGATCCGCTCTCGCCCGACGGGTTGCCGCTGCTAGCTCTCCCTGCTGTAGCCTAACCGCAACATAAATCGAGTTCAGAATCAAGTTCCTTGTCGTTGGACTACAAGTGGTGGGCTCATGGAGAACCTTGGCTGAAGATGGTGGTAGACAGACTTGCCATGTTGGGCGCCGGCGGCGGGCGGCCTCAAGACGACAGCGGGCTGAAATCATGGTGGCGACACGGGCTCCGTCACCTCCTAGGCTACTGGCACTGTCCGACGCCGCCCCTTCCCCAGGATGAAGCTGTTGTAGCCTGTAGCCAACGTTGCCTCAGCTGCCTGCAAAGGTGTTTGGCAAAATGTTCAGCTTCTAGAACGGTATGCTCACCAACCATGTTGTATACCACCAACATAGAAGCTTACCAATTCTACATCCATGTATTTTTTATTAAGATCTTTTAGCAACAATCTATGATAGCATGCTGTTCACTCTCCCCACCCTGCAGCCACACCTGACCTTGATATCGTCACTTGGCTTCACCAGCATCTCCAGGCAACGATAGGAAAATCCAGCTGCAACTGTGTCTTTCAATATCCCTCCCAATAACTGCACATGTTATATCGGATCTTCGTCCTTTCCTTTTTGTCGTGTGCACAGATCCTAAATACATAGCAAATGAAGCCATCAGATCTCCACATTCAGACCCATAATGAAGTCTATGGATTACAATCTGCTTGTTTTGTAATTCAAGATTAAATGTTATTGATTCAATTCCTTGAGTTAACGGGTCCCAACTCTTTTCAGGCCAGCACTATTTTTAGGTCACAATTTTGCTACACAGATGACCTTTACTTTGTTGCTTCTGTATCCATATTGTATATTGGGCTACTAGGGAGACAATGCCAAACTGACAAGTTTAATAGACAAACTTCTTCTATTTCAGTTGTTTGAAATTTGCAGGTAGAAAGGCTTCATAGATTGATCCATCTTTTGTCTAATAATTTATCTCTGCACTCCGCTAGCTGGTGCTACATCTAGCTTTCCGTGTGATTGACTCCGCCTTCGGCTCCCCGCATCTACAACATATAGAGCAAGAAAGGTAATACTCTGTCGTCATATTTTCTAGGAGGATGGCAGGCAGAGTTTCCATCAGCTCATACCATGTTCGGACTATGTAATTTAGCCTTGGTTGATCTTTGTGAGCCTTAAACTTCGAATCTTTGTTCCTAATATTTTCCAAATTGTAGTCTGCTGTACTCCATTGGTGATAATGAGGGAAATTAAATGCAGTTTCTTTTCAGCAAACATACAAAATATTTAGCGACTTCTTAATCCATTTGTTTCCATGCCCCAAAATTATGGATTCCTATGCACTCTATTGAAAATTTGGAGATGAGATAAGAAAAAGCAATGTTCTATCCAGAAAATTATAAAAACAATGCAATTTGTTCTGTCCTAATCCAAGAAAAACTAAATAGACTTTTGTGTTTGGTTTCTAAACCAACAAAAGATTTGGCAACTTCCACCTTGGAGAATATAGGAATGGTGTTTCTAAAATGAAATATTAATCTGTTATTGTTCATTCTTTTTGCTATTATCTAGAATAGGACCTTTGGTGAACATTCTCCCACCTCGAATGAAATACATCTATGTTTACGACTTAAGGATAAAAAAGAATAAAATTTCAAAGCATGACATTCTCTCACAACTGAAAAGTCAACTCATCGAACTTCATGGTATGAGTAGAAACAGCCCGGCAAAAGTACCATTCTATTTTTGCAAATATTTGTTCACTGGAAAGGCAGTAGCAGTCATTTGCATTCTATTTATCCATTACTAAAAATATCATATGATGACCGTGATTGAACTACACATTGCCTAAAACTATATATTTGCTATTTTTGCCATGCTTATACTTGCTTATTGCTTAATATCATCTACTTTTCACCTTTCGACCTTGCATTAGGCATGTGTTTAACTACCTGAAGATTTACACTGAGGAAAGCAACCTGTATAATAACTCCTGGAGGTTCAATTGTTAAGTGGTGTCAATTTGAAGATCAAACTAACTAATTTACTTGGTGGATGTCCAACTAAAATGAATCAGGTTATATATGCCATTTTATATTTGAGATACCCAACTCACTTCAATCAGGTTGTGCCCTTTTTTATTTGCGCACAGCAATTCTGAAATTGTTGTACACTTCTAAGCACCAAGTTCATATTGTAGCAAGTGATTTTTACGGCATGTTATGATCCACGGTCTCTAACTAACAATGAATAGCTTTCTATGCCGCGTATATGTATGCACATATTCCCCAAAAGATTATCAATAAGACAAGAATTGCATATTGTCAAGTACTAATGTAATTGCATTACTTCATTATTATGATTAGGTGAATTAATCGAAGCATTATTAACCCATTGCTCAAATGAAGGGGTCATAAGGTGGGGAGCGCCAACGGCGCGCCAGGTTTCTAGTATATTTTAGTGCGCAAAGAATCAATATCGATGGCTCAATTTTTTATCATAAAAATCTCTAGAATTTGGCTGTATGCAAAGTGCAAACTATTTGTTGAAAGATTGAAGAGCAGGTGGAGAAGGCAACTTGCACCGCCTGCTGGTCTAAAAAAAAGTAGTAATTCGTCAGTCTGGCAGAACAACGAAATGCTGAGATATTACTCCCACCGGTCTTTTCAGACAAAGAACAGCATACCGTGGTGTTTTTTTAGATTACACAGTACAACTCGGACACTCACGACCCTATAAACACACGTACGCAAATCCTAAACCTATGAGGTGACAAATCCTCGAGATTGACAAAGTCACCACAGACGTCTCGCTGTTGACGGGAATGTCGTCTACCACTGAATGCACAATGCCGTTAAATCACAGAATATCCGCTCCCGTGGAGAGTCGAACCCAGGACCTCATGTGCTACCGAGGCTTTTGTAACCAATAGGCTACAGGCCCTTTCGCACATGTTGTGGTGTTAAGTAAGAGCGAATAAAGCAGATATGAGAACAAAACACCGAGTTTTGGAAGAAATTTATGCTAAAGTTATATGTAGGTAGCTTCTTCCGAGATATCAATTTTACTAAAGTTTCCTTCCAAAGATGCCAGGTCCCATCCCATGAGACCTGTGCTCGATACGTGTCCTAGGAACTAGCATATTACATGGTTTTCTCCAAAAGTTAACCTCAAAGATCACAACCTGCACTACATAAACACTACACAAAATTCAGCTAGGTGCTATGAATAATCCCACTTCATTCTTTTCCAAGATATCTGTGAGATTGTGACACCTTCTCATTTGCACAGCCGCCACTCACTAATGTGCAATTAAAAGTCAAATACTAATGCAGGGGAGGATAAGCACTGGGGAATGGCACATGACCTAATGCCATTACTCACCACCGTACTGTCTGTTAAGCTATCCTGGCCGACGAGTGGGATTTCCAGTGCTGCAAACCAATAAACTTGTTGACGAACTGATCGTATCCGACGTCACAAATGAAGTGGAGCTCATGGAAACCCTTGCTTGTTAGTGGTCTGGTGGATGCATGTTCTGAACTGCGCGCATGTGAGGACTTTTTGTTATCTCTTGCTGCCTATTTTCAAACCTATTTTCAATGCAAGTTGAAGGTAGAGAATAAGACATACACTTCTTGAACGCTAAATAGTGGGTAGGTGCGGTAGAGCTGCTAGCATGCATGCATACGAGGAAGCGTATTTTCTTGTGGCCTTTCCGCGTTATCGAGGTAGCAATCAAGAGCGGCAAGGAGGAGGTGGGAGAAAAGGTATTGTGACATGGCGGAGGACTTGGACTCTTGGAGACATGAGCTAAAGAGTTGGGTAATAATTTATACAAAACAGAAGAGGTGGCGTATGGGTACGTTTAAGAAAAAAATATGGTCATCTTCTCAGGAGGTGCACACGAAGAATTTTCAGTACATAGTAACACTTGTTTACGGATGTGGATCAATCAATGGCACAAGTGGCGTAGAAATGTTGTCGTTAGTGGATGAATTGTTGCACCGATTGAAATTTTTGGTTATCTTCTCCCACATTTTCCAACCAAATCGTGTGCACGCTTGTATTTCAACAAGGATAGATATACATCATTGGGCACGTGATCACACTGTAAACAAATTAAACAGTTAGTGGGACTGTAACAACAGGACACACAAATAGATCCTGCGTCAGCTAGCCATTGGTGGTAGTATCATCGTGGAATGCCTACTCGATCAACTACTACACAGTGATGGTGAATTTTGTAGTAGAGCGTGCAAGCAGTCCACTACAGCATACTCCAGTGACCTTTATGGCAGTATAAATTGGTGCCTATGGCAAGTGTTGGTAGATCACAAGACGCAGCGCGATCTCACTTGCAAACATTGCCATAGCTAAGCTAGTGCAGACGAAGCCATGGCTTCCCGTGCCCTCGCTGCGCTGCTCACTGTGCTAGCGTTTGTCGGCTTTGCTTCAGTTCCCCGTGCTCTGGCAACTGACCCGACCCAGCTCCAAGACTTCTGTGTCGCTGATAACAATAACAAAGCTGGTAAATAAACTTGTATATAGTCACGTTTCTAGCTAGATATGATATATATGTATAGTCACGTTTCTAGACATGATATATATATGTATATATATGCATGATGTGTGCAGTGTTGGTGAACGGGTTGGTGTGCAAGAACCCAAATGTGGTGACAGCGAACGACTTCTTCTTCAAGATAATGCCGGCCACCCCGAACGCGCAGGGCTCCGGGGTGGCGGGGGTGGCGGCGGACGTGCTCCCGGGGCTCAACACGCTGGGCATCTCGCTGGCGCGCATCGACTTCGTCCCCGGCGGGCAGAACCCGCCGCACACGCACCCGCGCGCGTCGGAGATCCTGACGGTGATGCAGGGCACCCTCCTGGTGGGCTTCGTCACCTCCAACCAGCTGCTCAACAACACGCTCTTCACCAAGCAGCTGGTGGTCGGCGACGTCTTCGTCTTCCCGCAGGGGCTCATCCACTTCCAGCTCAACAACGGCAAGGCCCCCGCCGTCGCCATCGCCGCGCTCAGCAGCCAGAACCCCGGCACCGTCACCATCGCCAACGCCGTGTTCGGCTCCAAGCCGCCCATCCTGGACGCCATCCTCGCCAAGGCCTTCATGCTCGAGAAGGACACGGTCGACTGGGTCCAGCAGGCGTTCGGCGCGGCCCCGGTGGCCGGCGGCGGCGGCGGCATGCCCGGTGGCGGCGGCTACCCCGGCGGCGGGTATCCTGGCAACGGGACCGGCGGCGGCTACCCCGGCGGCGGGTATCCTGGCAACGGGACCGGCGGCGGCTACCCCGGCGTGCCAGGGTACCCCTAATAAGGTGGAGGCGGTGTGCCTCGACGGCGCCTAGCATTGCTGCACAAGAGCAGATGCTGATGATCATCGATCGATCAGGCCGGCCGTCATTACACAAGTATATATAGTATACTCCAAACATGCATGAAGCCACTTGCAGATTGTGATGGTCAGGTTCACGGTGTAGCACACACGTAGTGTACTAGCATATGTGTTTGTGTTGATCGAGGAGTAGAAGCTCCATCGATTGGGTTGAATAATGGAGTGTGTGGCGAAACGGCAACAAGTGTACTACAAACTTTATTGTTCGTTGCCTCTATATGAAATAAACTTAAATTAAGTGCAAAGAGGAGAGGCCGAGCAGCAGCAGATCTCGAGCAGAGAAAGGACTGGGCTCTCGTGACCTAGACAGAAGAAAGAAAGGGAGCAGGTCATGTGCCAAATAGAAAAAGAAAACGCAAAATGAATTGCTAAAGAGTGAAAAGGCATTCCAGCGAGATGATCTCTGTTTCATAATAGCAATCTGGCAAAGCACAGTTGCGGGATGGCATTTTGGCGAATTCCACTTTTGACAATGGTGAAATTCTAAATTTCTCTGTTTATCACCGATGACTTTTGGACACGACGTTTGACCATTTATCTTTTTATGATTTAAAAAAATATGTAAATATCATTTTAGTTGTTGTGGCTTTACTTTAGCATCATAAATTCAACGGTGAGTAACGTTCAGGAACGAAGGTCCATGGTAAGCTGGACAGCGTGCCCCGCAGCGGCTGACGCGCGACCGCCGCACCGCATCGAGCCCCGCTAGTTTCCTCAACTCCAGTATCACGAGAAACAGACGCACAGAAACCAATTTTATTCCCTTGAACGCGGACAATCATTACAAATGCGGCTAACTCAGCCCATGTTGCAAAGTTTATACAAGGCACAGCATTATTCCTGAATCCTGACTGGAGTTGCTTTCAGAGTCGCAGCTTATTGTCCACTCCTTTCCAATCTTCAGATAATCTCGTAGCTCCAGAGAGCAGAGAAAATTGCAGTAGCGAGCAGATACATTATAGCGCTGTTATAAATAAGCCCAATACTGATTGGTGGTACATTTGATTTTTGACAATCTCATTAGCAATGATGCCATAACTTGTATGCAGACTCCCGATGTAAAGCAGAACAAACCAAGCTGTATACAGCTGCCCGCTCTGTTTCCTATGATCGCACCGAGCTAAAAGCGGACAAGCAACCGTTTGAACCTGTAATGCTATGATCTTGACAAAACACCTTTGGAGCTGCCATATAGAAAAGCAAGAAAGGTATCGTCAGGGATGTAAATGGTTGAATCCGAATTGGAGGACAGGGTGTATGTTTGTTAACTATCTGCCCCAGCTATCCTCTGCCAGGAAGTGAAGACAAACCTGGGGACAGTGCCATGACGGCGCAAGTCATATTCTGTTGCTTGTCGAAGGGCCCTAGCAAATGCTTTGAAACATGCCTCGATAATATGGTGTGAGTTTTTCCCAGCAAGCTTCAAAGAAAAAATGGAGCGGGATCAGGCAGTAGAGGAGCAGGGTCATGGTCATGCCAAGTAGGTCAAGTAACAAGGTAAAATCAACTATCTCGACTCTTATGTTCAGCCTATGATGCACTTGATTGCTAACGACTGAAATTGTACCACTGATCCAGCTATTTTGAAGAGAATTTGATTTGAGCAATGAGCATATAGCAATATGTTACCTGACGGATGTGAAGAGTCATCCCAGATGTATTCACCAAAGACTGGAAAAAGTGCTCAACCAGCTGGAACCAAAATGAATAAATAAAACTTTTGCCTAACTTGACTGCAGGAGTGTACAAGACAAATAGGATTGCATGACATTGACGATGAATAAAATGACTGTCAAATTTTGTTTGAAGATTTCATCAAAAATTATTTCTTTTTAAACACAGGAAGCGGTGGCAATCAAGGATGTTTTCTTTGAACAGATGGCTGATAAATGACAAAAAGTTTGCAGATCTCACAATTACCTGTGTATCATATGTACCAACTCTCTGAGTAGGAATATCTAAGCCGCAACTTAAATGAGGACGACCAGACAGATCCTGGGTACAGGGGGGAAATAATGACCCATGAAGTCTCAACACAGCACAGTTTGGTTCAGCTTATCAAATGAGGTGGTTAAAGTTTGTGTATTCATACGACAAGTTAAAACATTGATAAAAAAATAGGAAACAATATATAATAAGAGTAACGTAACATAAATTGTATTTGTCATTGTTTATGTGAAACATGAGTATGAAAAATTTCAGCAAACAAGTCTGAATGTTAATTGTCAAAAAAAAATGCATATGTACGAGCTTCTAGTAACAGTAGATGCTCATGAATTCGTAGAAATCCAAAAAAAAAGAACTAGAGCATTTCTTTAGTCTAGAGCAGGGGCGGACCTACAGGATGGTCCATGTATGCGGCCACGGCATACCCTAAAATCCAGCCCACCCCAGCTCACCCGTAATCGGCGTGTGCGGCTGCCCCTCGGCCTCGGCCAACATGGAGCGCGACGTCGCCTCCTCGGCTCCTCATGCGGACACCGCCTCCGCCCTCGACTCCTAGTCCTAGGCTGCCGACTCCCTCTCCTACTCTCGCGTCTCACCCAGCAGCGCCGCTCGTGGCTCGCCACCAGCCGCCGCCCGACCGATCCGGTCGGAGCCTGCTCGCTGCGCCCACGACTCCCTCTCCTCGGCTCTCGCGGCTTGCCACCGCCCGCCGCCGTTCTCCGTGCCCGTCCGCCCGGAGCACAGAGCACCATGGTGCGCAGATGTTCGCCGAAGCCGGAAGCTAGGCGAGAATTCCAAATTCGCCTCCAGCTGCAGACGGTGCATTGCCGTGGTTGCCATCAGTGATGGACACCAGTACTCTGCCATGCAACGGCGTTTAGCATGATGGCCTCGTTCATGTCAGACGACCACAAGGTGTTTGTGGAAATGCTCAAGCCAACTGCTCCTTGCTTCAACTATTTATATTGTAATCTATGCAAGTATTGAACCTAATTGCTTGCATACCAAATTGCTGGTGGATTTCTTTTGTTGTGTAGTATTTTTTTTAGATTGTACCGAATACCGAATTGTATGTTGAAATTTTGACATGGCATACCCTAAATTTCAATCCTAGGTCCGCCACTGGTCTAGAGCACTAGAGCCAGGCATGAATTTGTAGAAATCGAAAAAAAAAAACTAGAGCATTTCTTTAGTCTAGAGCACTAGAGCCAGGCATGAGTAACTCAGGTATATGCTCGCACAACATTGGAGGCTTATGAATGCATAAATGATGCATATATAGGCACATCAGGTTTACGAAAAATTGCACATCCATACTATGTAAATATAGCAAGAGATTGCGACTTACCAGTATAACCTCAACTGCTGCCTCATCGAGTGGTGCAGTAAAATGCCCAAATCGGTTAATCCCTTTTCGATCACCAAGTGATTGAAGCAGTGCCTGCATATACAATCAGAGAAGGTCATGTCACTGATTGTTGCCTACCTATGCAGATGCATGAAACTAAACTACAAATGGTTCAGCATAAGGTATAAGTTGAAAATACAGTATGTTTGTGCAATGTTAAATTTAGTATAAAAGTTAGGAAATGAAAATATACGGATATCCTAACCACAAGTTAATAGTGATCCCTACAAGTGCTTCTAGAAGTAGAAATATCAAGTTGAAAATGTTCTCAGAAAATAAAAATCACCGTTCCAATTGCCAGTGCAATGTCCTCGTTTGAGTGATGATCATCAATGTGTGTGTCACCTGTTGCCTTAACGTACACATCAAAGAGCCCATGTGATGCCAGTTGCTGAAAGGTTTAAACTCAAGTCAATGGACAACTTTGACTAAAAAAGCATACCTATCTAACATGAATTAGAACTTTCTACTTTGGACCACGTGATATAAGTAGGATAGAATAGTAGGGCATTTCAACAGCAGAAACCTATTAAAAATAAATGCTTTTGTAAAGGAATATAAGGAAAATAGCTGGGAATTTTTAGACAATTTTTTGCATGCTGGCTTTGGTTGTATTTTAATAACAACAACAACAACAGCAGCATAGCCTTTTGTCCCAAACAAGTTGGGGTAGGCTAGAGATGAAACCCAATATTTTACATTTATTTCTCTTCACAAGTGCTAGTCACCTACAGTGGTCATTTCTGTCATCTATGTGGAATAACCGGAGCCATCCATCTCACTCATTACATTAGTTGATCGGAGGAAGAGAAGTCAAAACTCTTCCCATCGATCACATCATACTAGGAAAAGGAAAAACGAAATGAGCATTTTGCAAAGTAATTGCTCGATAGCGGAGTCCCAAGAGTGATCACCTGCAACACATGGAACTAAAAAAGTGGTAGAAATTTGCACACCCATATTGCTTCTGGTTCTAATGGTACAGCACATCACCTTTTTCCTAAAAATAATATGACTGCTACTGGCCCTCTTATCTGAAGCTATGAGCAGCATGCAGTATGCATAATTTTTTTTTCCTATCAGAAGATGTTTCCACTCGTCCAATTACGAGGCTTCGTTTTCTCCCCTTTTGCAAAAAATAAGGTGTAATTTTCCCATTCCCGTCACCCGTGGATACTAGAAATTACGGACCGAGATCGAGTGCAGTTGCTACTGTGACTGTAACTTTAGCAGTCGCCGATCCTCAGCCGCTCAAGTACCATCCGATGGCCAAAATGAGCTAAGCGCTTTCGTCTTCCTCCTGCATTCACCTGCGTGCATTCACCTGCGCTCGCCAGGCCCGGTGTCCCCCGCTCGCCGTCCGCCTCTCCAAACAAAACCACCGTGCGCGCGCGCCGCCCGTCGCGCAGCAGAGCACCGTGCACACGGACACACACTTCATCGCTCCCCGAACGCCTCCTCCCTCTCGGTGTGTCGAGATCGTAGCAATTCAGCTCCCCCGGCCGTTCACTCGTAGGTCGTAGCTGGGATCCCTCCAAGGTCCGACGACCTGCTATGGCCACCTCCGCTGTTGCAACTTGTTAATGACCCCAAGGTCGTAGCTTGGTCGCACCGCCATGGCCCAGCGCCCCGGCCGGCTGCGGGCGCGCGCGTACGTTTCGTGTGGGCGGGATGGACTCCGGCAACAGCGCCAACCTGCAGTCGTCCAGCGGCGGCGGGGACAACGAGTTCGACGCAGCGAGCAGCGTGCGGCGGGGGAGCCGCCGACTCCTCGTCGCCGCTCTCCGTGCTGCTATGCCACCACCCGGGCTTCGGCGGCAGCGGCACGTCATCGCTGATCTACGGCATCGAGGAGCTCGGCGCGCCGCCGCTGTCGCACTGCTGCACTGGTGCCCGACGGCGCCGCCCGTCCCGCAAGCCGGCGCTGGTGCTGGCGCCCCGGCCTCGCTGCCGTACCATGGCGGTCTTGCAGCGTCCGCGCCTGCGGCCGACCACGCGGCCGCGGCGATGGCGGCCCAGCCCGCCGCGCCGGCGCAGGGGTCGAGGAAGCGGGCGCGCGCGTCGCGCCGCGCGCCGACAACGATGCTTCTCCGCGGGCCCCGCCGCGCTCCCGCAGTACCTCGCACACAGCAAGCTCCACGCCTACCCGCCCCCCGCGCCGCCGGCCAACGCCGCCATTGTGGATTCCACCGCCGCCCATGCAGGCGCCACGGTCGTAGCATCCAGCGACGACAGCTACACCCAGCAGCAGCTGACAGCAGCCGCGCCGCCGCCCGCTCTTCTCGGGATGCAAGATCACAGCGGCGGCAGCAGCAACAGCTACCTCTCCTTCCAAGGCGCCAGCGGAGGAGGAAGAAGAAAGCAAGCTTAGCTCATTTTGGCCATCAGATGGTACTTGAGCGGCTGAGGATCGGCGACTGCTAAAGTTACAGTCACAGTAGCAACTGCACTCGATCTCGGTCCGGAAATTACATAGAAAGCAAACCACAAGCATATTATATCTGAACAGATACCCCCCCCCCCCACCACCACCACACACACACCCACCCACCCCCCCAAAAAAACTAATTACTGATAACACACAAGCCAAGCAAACTATACTCACATCAAGCATATGATCCAAGAACGGTATCCCTGTGCTACAGTCGGCAACACCGGTGCCATCAAGGTTTATCTTCACATACACATTTGTCTCCTTGGTCACTCTCTTAACCTCTCCAATCCTAGAAGACCCTGAAGATTTTGAACTCGATCATAAATAAATGAACTTGAAATAAATAAAACTCATCGACATAGCTACCAGAGGAGCACAACATGAACAATGCAAGTGTTGAGGCTTGAACACAGCTGAAGAACGACGCCCACACGACGCGGCACAGAGTGCGAGAATTCCACTATCCAGCCACGTAAAGTACCTGTGGAGTCTCCGGGAGCGGCAGGGGAGCCGTTGCCGCCGACGCCGGCGGCGGCCATAACAGGCGACGACCAGAGACGGAGCGCGAAACCGCGCGGCCTAGCGGGGAAAGTGGGGACCCGACCGCAATCCCTCCCCAAGGATTTGGGAACTGGGGAGGTCGGCGTGTAGGATAAACGGGCGAGGGAGGTTGAGACGGACCGCGGGGTGGTCATCGCCGGCGGCGGCGCCCCGACGGGTTGCGCGGTGGGAGCGGACGGCGGAGTGGGGACTGGGGAGAGGGGAGCTGGGTACTCGCTCGCGTTGGGCCTTGGACGGACTGTTTTCGCTTACTAGTTGGGCTGGCCCTCGTTCATTTGCTGGACCGTCTGAAGAAAATACTTGCAACTATTTTTTTCTTTTAACAATTCCGTAGGCAAGCTTTATTGATTGGGTAAGATTACATCATTTGCAAAGAAAGATATAATAAAACTAGAGGGCTCATCATCTCACATACAATTCTCATTTGTGATGATAGCGCCTAGCTAGAACATGTGCCATCTGGTTTGCTTCTCTGCTCACATGTTCTATAGAGATCTTCTCCACACAAGAGAAAATTGTTATTATAAGATCCCAAATAAGCGGCTTCACTAAAATAGGACCTCTAACATTCGCTTCGCTAAAATGACACCCAAAATGTTGGCACTTCGGAATACATGAAATTATGGTCATTTTAATCTCATTTGATAATCCTAAATACATATATTTTTCTATAGTACCCGTATTGCCCCCATCCTTTCTACCTTGTCGATCGATTCCCCGACGTTTCTTCTGCCGCGCCGCCTCCGATGCGCGCGCCATGGCGGCGGCACGCGTTCTTGGTCTGCACAAGCAGCTGGTAGGGGTTGGAGCCGGCGCTATGGTGCTGCTTGTTCATGCACGCGTCCACGCCTGGTACCACCATGGTGCACCCGTGGCGCGCGAACATCTTGGTCACGGCCCACGGGGCTGCACCCTTTCTTCCGGCAGCTTTTGTAGAAGCCTGCCGCCGCCGCCGCCGCCACCGCCGGCCGCACTGCGCCCCGTGCCACCAGTGCCAATGCACCAGCTCTCCTAAGCCATGCGGCCAGGCCACGGCCAGCGAGCCAAGGCGAGCCCGGCCAGGCGCCCAGGTCAAGGGCAAAACTGTCATATGAAGCCTTCAAACATGTATTCAGTATTGAAAATGAAATTAAAATGGTTATAATATTATGTATTTTAAAGTGCCAATATTTCAGGTGTTATTTTAGGGAAGCGAATGTTAGGAGTCCTATTTTAGCGAAGCCGCTTGTCTGGGATTCTATAATAGTAATTTTCTTAGGCCTAGATGGTTCATTTTCTGGGCTGCAGGCCCGCGGATTGAAGAAAACACGTCGTTGGGCCATCGCTTATAGTACTTTTCTATACTAATTACTTTCAGATAATTTTTAAAAGTGTCTCAAAAAATAAAAAAGTGACTAAAAAGATAAATTTAGAAATTTGTTGTTTTAATAATTATAAATCCTCCTGAAAATCAATATTGAAATGCTAGTTGCGCATAAATTAGTGAAATTTTAAGTTAAACACTGGGGCATTGATGAAGACTCTTACATGGCTCGAAAGATCAGCGCTCAAGCTGGCGCGTGTTAAGGTGAAGACAGTGAAATGGAGCGTGGGCATGCACTTTTCCAAACTAAAAATAGAAAAACAAGAAAAGTATTTGTATTCCTTTATCAAAGAGAAACAAAATACTGCACGAGACAGTTGTTCAGGAATGGCTACGTGCAACTGTTCTTGGAGGTGAATGATTACGCGAAGCAAATATAGCAATCGATAACTAACCCTCATGATTCTGATTAGTACTCTCGAACTCTCTCGCCACCTACAGTTAAGAGCAGGAGACCGCGAGGCGATCTGCGTCCGGCGCCAATCTCCTCCGTTCCCCTTCCACTTCGGTGGCCGGACAGGCGCCGGAGAGGATGGAGAACGAGGAGTGAGATGGTCGGTGCATAGGTACCTATCTACTATAGGTAACTCAGCCCAGACAGCTCTCACACGGTGGAGGCGGGACTGTAGCGGCGGAATAAGAAACTCTGACTTCTTCTCCACCTCGCTGGTGAGTCTTCTGATGCCAGTGATGAGCCGGAGTGGTGTGTGTCCCATGGATATGGAAGTTCCAGGTCTCGTTGGGTTCTTTTGTCCCTCTTTTGTCGTCGTCGATTTGGAGAGGTTTGCTTACCAACCAGAAATGAAATCGAGTTGGTTGCTAGTTTCCACCTGTCTTGGTGGTTCAGTTCCCCTTTGGGGTTCTTCGTTGTCCGGCGGATTGAAGCGTCTGTATGTTCTTGGGCTGTCAGATTCCCATGGCCCGACGATGTGCTGGCCACCGGTCATCTTCTACAGCCGGATCATTCAACGACAACAAAGCATGTTGTTTTCAATATGCTGCTTAAGACGGCAACAACAAACTTTCTTTCTTCGCCAGGGAGGAGGCCGGCCTCAGATCGTGGATGCCAGTCGCCGGTGGCGAGGAAAACCGGGAGATGGTTACAAGGACTGGGTTGTAATTTCTATTTCTTTTAAGAGTATTTTTGTAACATGGGCTGTAATCATCAAGAATATAAATAAAATATCAACCCGATTTCTAAAAAAAAAAGTATTAGCAAGCCAAACAGGAGCAGCGACGAGTCCTACGCCTACGCCGTGTTTAGTTCCCAAATTCAAAGTTCCAAATTTTTTTCCCGGCACCTGCATGGAGACTTAAATCTAGATTAAATAAAAAATACATTGCACAGTTTGCCTGTAAATCGCGAGACGAATCTAATAAACCTAATTAGGTCATAATTAGATGCTAAATTGCTACATTAATGCTACAGTAAACAATCTCTAACGATGGATTAGTTAAGCTCATTAGATTCGTCTCGCGATTTACAGACGAATTCTGTAATTAATTTTATAATTAATCTATATTTAATACTTTAAACATAGAAAAATACTCTTTCAAAAATTTTACAGGAGCCAACTAAACAGGGCCCTAATCCTACTTGTCCTTGGCCTCCCACAGTCTTCTCTTCGTTTTTGGTTGCGAGGAAATTGAATGCGGGGATAGAGATAGCCAGCCATTCAATTTGCATTTATTGGGAACAGTTGGCGCAACTTGACGCACACCACAGCTTGCACAGCAGAAAAGATTAGCTAGCAGGGGGCTTGTTTGATTCTTATAGCACACGATTCTCGAGAAAAATTTTTTATATATATGAAGTACTAAATAAAATTTATTGATAAAAAATCTTTTTAGAAATGAGTGTAATTTTTTGTGATTAATCTAATGATGGTAATTGATCGATAATTGGCTACAGTGATGCTACAGTAATCATCCTCTAATTATACGGTCAAAAGTCTCGTCAGATTCTTCAGGGTCCTAACGCATGAATTTTGAAGTTAGTTTTAAAAACTATTTTAATTTAATTCTTCTAATTAGCGATCAAAATTGATATAATTTTTAGCAGGAACCAAACATAACGGGACGGAGAGGAGGAAGATTTCATTTCAATGGTGGGAATGGGTGCTTGGATCAGCCTGGTTGATAAATGTGCGTGTCTTTTGTTCCTTTGCAGGCCTAGGGAGGCGTAGGTGGCATAGGAATGGATGAGTGGTGGACCCGCCCTAGCCTAACCCTAATTACTTCACCTCATTTAATCCCTAAAAATGACGCCTCCCCCATCGTCTGCATACTCCAGGACTTTTTTCAAAAGTCTCTATCACATCAAAAGGAATCTTACTATTTTATATTATTAAATAAAATCTGTTTATAAATGTTTTTTGACAGCTAGTGCTTTTTCGCGAGACGAATCTAATGAGCCTAATTAATCGATGATTGGCTACAGTGATGCTACAGTAACCATTCGCTAATCATAGATTAAGATACATCATTAGATTCGTCTCGCAGTTTAGCCCCAGGGTTCTGCAGTTAGTTTTATAATTAATATTTATTTAATACTTCTAAATACTAAAAAGTCCCTGGGACTTTTTTGAAGTCCCTGTTTCTAAACACCCCCTAAATTTTTCAACTAGGAACTACTCTGCATTCATGGAACCATTTATTGCGCGGGCGTATTATTGAAGACTTGTACTTTTCTCCCGACCTGCTGCATGCTCGTGCTCCATAGGATCGGAGTCCTCCTCTCTCCTCTACTTGAAGAGTAGTTCTTCTCCCAAGCATTGATCCTGCTAGAATTTGACACAGTTCTGTCAAACAGGGATTTAGCTTTCCATTGCCATCATCAGCATGACACACATGCCAGCACAGGTGCATGCACCAGCTTAATTATGTTAGCAACCAAGGTTTGTGCTGGCTTGCAAGCTTCGAGAACTTGGAGAGTTTGCAGAGAATTGGCAAGCTGAATGGAGATGGAGATCATCAACTCCACGGTCAAACAACACTGTAGTTCATCAGACCTTTCTTGTGTTAGGTGACAAATTAGAAACAGTAGCGAAATGCTTACAATAATCGCTGCAGGTAGAAGTAAGATCCGTCTCGCCGTACCCAAACTGCTACCACCAGACACCAACTACCTCTCTGGACAATTTCAAATCTATAAGGCGGACTATCCGCTCCAAAATAGCGGACTGTCCGCAGTTTAACTCCGCAAAACCATCACAGGTAACGATGCCTCTGGACAAATTTTTAATTTCTACGGCGGACTGTCCGGCCCTCCTTGGCGGACCGTCCGCAGTTCACTCTGCCAATTCTACCAGAGACGATAACGTCTCTGGACAAAACTCTAGACTCTACGACGGACTGTCCGCTCTCCATTAGCGGACCGTCTGCAGTTCAACCCTGCGAAACCCACCAGAGACAACATCGTCTCTGGACAAATCTCGAACTCTGCGGTGGACTGTCCGCTCTCCAATAGCGGACCGTCCGCAGTTCAATTATGCGAACCCATCAGAGACAACAACGTCTTTGGACAATTTCTAACCTAACCTGCGGACTGTCCGGCCCTCCTAGACGGACCGTCCGCAGTTCATATCTTTTAACACCGCGCGCCGCCACCAGTGATGCCGGCGCGGCAGCGCGGCGCGCCGTTCCCGCCGACGGTGGCCCAACCGACGGCGAGGCCAGCACTACACCATCTACTGGACGAGACGCACATGGGCATGGGTGATGCACGTGAAGAAATCAAACCTAACCTAGTCGGCGACGTGCGGCCCGTGGAGGTCAAAACGACTTTATCGAGAACGGGCATGGAAACGATGTGAACGTGGAGGAACGAGGGGAGCACGAGCATGAGTGGCTCACTTACAGTCGATTTGAGTCCTTGGACGAAAGAAATGGTGGCCGGGCGATGGTGTTCCACGGCGAGGTCGAGTTTGGGCGAAACTTGAATTGGCGGCCGGGGAATCCGGGATTCCCGACGAGGTGGGGGTTGTGGCTGTGGTTGGAGGGGTTGAGGAGGGAGCTAGGGAGGTGGTTGAGCTTTGGGTGCGGTGGATTTGAAATCCATGGAAGGGAGCTCGCGAAATCGGTCGGCGAACGGAAGGAGCTCAAGCTCCGTCCATGGCGTCGGGAGGGAGAGGGAGAGTGAACCGAGAGAGAGGGCGTGGGCGCGGGATGGGTGGAGGAGGATGTGCTCGCCTTCAATGCGGCGTACGGAATGGCCGGGGAAGGCTCGATGTCCGGCACGTGGCGGCGACTGACGATCCTCAATCACAGAGCAAGTGAAACAGAGCCGTCGCGGACCATCCGCCGTACCAAACGGACTGTCCGCGAGCCAGGGCGTTACATGTACCCTACCCGGCCGTGATTAACTGCACAGCTTGTACATTCGGGCAGCTGGTACTGAAGACTGCTGCATGAGAATTTGTCGCTGAAAGGTGCAGTACCTGCTAGCTAGGGCTCATCACGACCTTGATTTGATTATTAGCTCCTCTGATTCCTGCGCGTACTTGCAGCAGCAATAGCATTCGATTGGTTGCATCGTCTGCGATACGCTACTGATGATGCAACTGTTCTTCCGTCGCCCGTCCTCGTTGATCCTGGAAGGTAGATCGTCAGTACGCTAACACTGTTGCTTGAGTAAAGGGGATATTTAGTTCGCTCCGTAAAATTTTTGAAAAGTCATCTTTCTATATTTGAAGTACTAAACATAGACTAATCACAAAAATAATTACAGAACTTGTCTGTAAATCGCGAGACGAATCTAATGAGCCTAATTAATCCGTCACAAGAGGTTGTTTACTGTAGCTTTACTGTAACAATTTAGCGTCTGATTACAGCCTAATTAGGTTCATTAGATTTGTCTCGCCATTTACAGGCAGCAGTCGCAATGCGTTTTTTATTTCGTCTAGATTTAAGTCTCCATGCAGGTGCCGGAATTTTTTTTTGGAATTTGGAATTTTGTAACTAAAGACGGGCTAATACTATATATAATCTGTACTGTCATCCAGTTATGGATCGGCCGACCTCTGAACAATTTGCACAGATCATCAAGCGGAAAGTCCATCCTGTGAACTGCTCCTCCTAGCCATGCATTCATTGATTACGTGTAGCTATGCGCGTATAGAGTCTAGAGTATACTTCATGCTTGTTTGCAAGTTGACACATGGGAGGCCACTCAACCTGTTGACGTTTTTATTTTTCCTCTTTTCTTTTTGCTCAAATTCAAGTTGAACAGTCAAATCAGCATGGTTCTTCCATTTTTTAACTCAAGTTAGACTATGCATGCAATAGTTGTTCAGGATTAATTGATTATGGTTGGCCAACAAGTTGACCATATATATGGGCTTGGCCAGCATCCCATCATGTAAAATATTGTTTCTTTCAGAGCCGCATAGTAGGACGGATATGTTTTTCTCCACGGTCAACAGATATGTATTTAATATTAGAATAGGAACTGGATTGGATGCTCCATTATTTCACATCTCATTCTCTACATGTCAAGAATCCAGGCTCCGTCAGCAGTTTTAATGGCGGTCAAAAGTGTGGACAGTCATATGACGCCTGCATGCACAATCATGATTCATGGATCGATTGCAAGGGGGTGGAGAAGGTGCTCATCCAGTCACCCAGCATGCCCCCACACACTTGTTTGTTTAGTTCCTGGCAAAATACTATATCTCACAAGAAAAAAATACTATATCTCAAAGAAAATAGAAATCTCTTATATCCAGTAATACTGAAAAATTGTTTCTGATAGAGTTATGCAATTCAAGCACAACAATAATGTACATGCTTGCCGGGCTGCGAATAATTGTACAGGACACTGATGCGCAACGAAGGCTTTGGTGTGGACAATGCAGGTTTTCACTCTATTTTTCTTTAGTATTCCGGTGTTTGTTTCTCAGATATTGTAATCTGTCCAAAAAAAAATGAATGATGAGGCCTTCTTTAGAAAACTTGGTATGAATGTCAAATAATTCAAATGCTATGAATATCTTTGCAAAAAAAACATTTTATTATACTCCATCATTCCAAATAGTATAAGTTCATTAAGGCCTGGGTGCACTCATTAATGTGAGATGACATTTTCCATCAATTATTGGTATAGTTACAAATTAAAATAGGTGACAAATAATTGGCATGGATTAACATATAGTTCATTATTTAAATAGAGGGCATGGAACAACATGGGTAAAGTGCTATCATTGACAGTACTCATTTGATGGATTTGCAAGAAATATATATTTTGGGATTCCAGTGAGCGGAAATAGAAATTCATTAAGTTCCCCCATTTTCCGGCTATGGTGAGATTTTACTTCACCCACAGATTATTTGAGGTTACCAGTTTAATTATTACTACAACTACTATTGTGGCTTCTATATAGTTGTAATATAAATATATAATTTATACAAAATCACTAAAACATTTGTGAAATGAATCTATTGGTATCTTTTTACTTATACAAAGCATGCATATAAAAGCCATTGATCTTCTCAAATTGCTAGTCATAAGTTTGATCTCAAAACGAGAGATAGTTGGCCATCAATATCACAAAAATCTCGTGCCATGCCTTTTTGTAACAAAAGTACTCATAAAGGAAAATTTTAACTCATGCATTCCAAATTCTATAGGATTTCAGTACAGTACACACAGATGCTGTGTCCCTACTCCAATTCCTGTAGTGTTCTGCCTTTCTTCAGTTCAGGGCCGATCGATAACCAGCCGTTGAGCTACCACAAAGGATCCCGGGTGGGCACTTGCCCCCGCCATTAATGCGGAGATAACCAAAGGCCCCTAACAATCCGTTCATTGATAAGTGCAGGGCAAAGATGAAGACATTGATTGCATTGAATGAGCAATTGAACTCTTGGGTGTGAAGATTTAGGAAGCTACTTTTCCCATGACAATTCAGTCGCCGTTGTGTTAGTTAATGCGTTTGTTGCGGGTCATTTTACCCGGCCCCACACCCAAGGAAATGCAGCGAAATGGAGCATTCTGACCCAACTGTAAATGTTTATATTTAGCTAGATCGAATTCATTCAGAATTAATTATAAAGAAGCGAAAAGTCCTGTAGCCTAGTGGTTACAAGAGTCTCGGTAGCACCTGAGGTCTTGGGTTCGACTCCTCATAGGAGCGAATATTCTGGGATTTAACGGCGTTGTGCATTCAGTGGTAGGTGACGTTCCCGTCGACAGCGAGGCGCCTGTGTGGTGACTTCGTCAATCTCGAGGATTTGCCAGCTCAGTCTTCGAAGATGCTCATAGGAGTAGGGTTTGCCTATGTGTATTTATAAGGGTGTGAGTGTGCGTGCGTTGAGTGTCTTAGTTGTGCTGTGTAATCTAAAAAAAATTATACTGAAAATCAAGCCCCACCTAATTATCTGCTACATAAAGGAGAAAATAGGTTTGGCATGGAGATAGAGTACGGAAAAATATTATTGTTGGGAAGTAGTATTAATGGACGGAAAATGGTAGTGATACTGCTAGAGACTGCTTCAATTTTGCCACTCATTTCTTTATCTTTATAAACTCATCTATAGCCATGTAGTACAACCAACAACCTCGATTTTTTTGCATGGACAAAATTGATCCATTCAAAAGTTGCAAGAAGCGTGTTTAATACAGCTGCAATTATAGAAAGATAAGTACAATTAAGATGGCAGTTTTGATACCTAGCCATGCATGATTAGATAGTTGTACATGGAGTACTACTCAACACGAGAACTGCATTCTCTACGAGTACTCTCGATGGATGATCGAACGAATCAGTCGAGGCAGCAGGTCTTCACGGTTGTTGTTTTCCCCAGCTTAATGCGTGCAATGCATCGATCTCGCTGGTTACTGTTGGTGCACATTAAAAGCCTTTCTATTCAGTGGTTATGGAAAACAATCTTCACCATCAATTCGTGACAAGATATGAGTGTGATTGCGTTGTGGAGTGGAGTAGAGCAGTGGCGGAGCTAGAACAAAGAATTAGGGGGGCAACCTTTGGTAATTGAGGTGCTAAAATAATAAATAGTGTCAAATTTACTATTTATCTAGTGGAAATTTTGCATGGCAAGGGGGGCAATAGCCCACTTTTGCCTGCACCTGGCTTCGCCAGTGGAGTAGAGTACATCTTTTTAATATGAAAGATACGTACCCCAATTTTATTTTTTTCTTCCTGATCATTGTGATCACCTACCATCCTACCGTTTGCTAATGATGAAGTGTACTCCTAATTTACTCTACTAGCTAGTTATTAGACTTGCAGTCCCCTCAGTTGTGTTTATTTTTTCTACTCAAACTTTCCATTTGCATCTGCATAGCCTGGCAGGAATAAATTAAGCATAAAACTGGCAATTTATAATTATATTAAAGATATAAAATGTCTTTTCCACTCACAATGTGGTGCAAACATTAGCAATTGTTTAATTTATAGCCAATTCCTTTCTTTTTAATTACTACTCCATCTATCATGCCATCTTGTAGATGAACTATAATTGCGCAATGAATATAAAAATAAATAACCTTTAAGTTTACCTCTCTCTCTCTAATTTGGAGAGCAGCAATAGTCCGTCAGCACAAAAAAGCATCATTTGATATGGGAAATCGGATGTGTTGACGTGCGGTTTGATGGCCTACATCTACAAGAAGCGATAGCCTTTGTTTTGTAGTGGCATATGTAATATCTATAACCATTATATTAGACGATCGCCTACAGCATGAAGATATGACAAATATGCTGTTGCGAAGGGTGAGTCTTGCATTAGAGATCGTCGCCTTGAAGATAGCCAATCAGGAGTGGAAGCATAACTTAGTATTGTTTTAAATCTTTTTTTCTTTATTCCTTTCCCCAGATAGCCAATCAACAATTTTATTTTGTAATAATTAATTGGCCGTATACACTTTGTAGAGGTTGGAATTCGTTTTAGTTTTGGGGGGAAAGGATACAGGGGCTGCTTCACGTTTCAATTTCTGTTTCAGTTTTAGGGGCTGTTTTCAATTTTTAGGGTCGATCCTCTTTTTTGTTTGCGGACGGAATATCACGCATTGCACCATAAACTCTTTTTTTTCTCTCTTTATTGAAAGGCCGAGCGCCTGCCACAACATTAAAAAAAAAGACAATATGGTGGTGTGCAACTGTAGCGACAATAGTTACTCACCAATACTGTTTATGAGGTGAACAATGGCACATATGTTAAATATGTGTATTATAAAAAAACATATGGAGTTAGTCATTTAGCAAACATTTATATGAAGAATGATGCATTTGTCAAATATTTTTTAAGAAAAAAATAAATAAGCCGCACGGTATGCCGCAATGAGATGAAATGGCAGATGTTAAATATATAGTTTAAATCTTGGATACATGGCACTAGAAAAATGAAGTCATCATTAGTCGATGATAATAATGTGTAAAACAGCTATATATATGTTGATGCGTTGGGTGTACAGCGAGGGCTAAGAGCCTTTGTTTGGCAACAAAATGGTATGGAATCTCCAGATGATATGGTAACGTATGCAATCTTTGGCTTTATTAGCCACTGGATGATATTTTTTTGCGAACGTGCCTGAGCACGAATTCATTAAGAGGAGAAGCCACTGGATGATATTACGACGCGGTATGTAGCTGTAGTGGCACTGGCAAGTCGCCCGCACTAAATGTTGTGGCTTGGTAATGCCAAATAAAGGAGTACATATTACAACATGGCTTTCATAAAAAAAAGATATGGGATTAGTTGCTTGAGATGAATAATAGGGCATAGTATATCCAACATGGTTTCTAGAAGGGAAAAAAAACACTCAATAAGTCGCATGGTCGTTTGTGGGATGAAAAATGGCATATGCTAAATAATTTTATTGAAAAATGGTATAAAATTATGTGATGGTTAAACGGGCATCTCAAAAGGTTCAATTAATGAAATGTGGCATTCCAATAATATTCCATGCCCTGCATGAATTTAAGAATAAGTGGAAAGCCGTGTTTAAATAAATTCAAACCCATGCTAGTACTCAATTAATAGCCAATTGATGAATATAAATTGCCAACCATTTGCCAACAATGCCAATAAATGGCGCAGTCCTTCACTAGCATATTCATTGACCTGACCCCGCCTCCCTGGCGAGCGGGGCCCAATTGTCGGCCAGGGCGGCGGCCTACGGGATATATATAGGCGTGCCAACCCCACCGCTTCTCCTGCAGTCTGCAGAGCAAACGCGCAAACGAGGAAGAGAGGTGCGCCATTGCCAACGACCGCCGCCGAGAAAGGAAACCAGTAGAGAGGCCAGGAGGCCCGCGTGGGGATGGCGGCGGACGTGAGCTCTGTGGCCAGGCTGCTCCGCGGAGAGGCGGGCAAGAAGGGCGGGCCGGAGATTGTGACGATGGATCTTCTGAGCAGCTGCGGCGGCGGCGGCGGCGCCGCGGAGGACGAGGTGGTCGACCTCGAGGTCTCGGTGCCCGCCGGGTTCGAGCGACGGCTTGACCTCCTGGTGAGTTGATTCTTTCCTCTTCATTCCTGGTTCGTATGTTCCGCCGCTCTACTGTTCTCAAGGGTTCATGTCGTCGTTGATGGATATCTGGATCAAGTTCTTGTTTTCAATCTGGTCGTGTTTTTTGCAAGGGGTAGAGACAGTCCAAATTCCCTATACCTCCGAACAGGAATTTTTTCGTTTGAGTTGTTGACATGAGATTATTTCCTTGGTTAATCATGCCTGGGAGATGCACTGATCAGTTTTCAGAATTTCTTCCGCGAAGCACTGAACCCGATCTTTGCTGATTTTCTTGCAGTCCGGCAGGACGTTCCTGACCCCTCGTCACCCGAGCGTCCTGGACGGTCACCAAGACCTCAACCTTCCTCCGCCGGCCGCGCCGGCGTCAGCGCCGCCAACGACCACGGCCGCGGTCTGCACCCTCGACATGGTCCGCTCCGCTCTGGTGCGTGCTGCCGCCGGGAGGACCGCCACCTCGCCGGCAACGTCGACCACATCGTCCGCGTCCACCTCATCGTCGTCTTCCTCCGCGGGAAAGCGCAACAGGTCGCCGCCGACCGCCGCGACCCCCGCGATGCGCGCAGCCGCGTGCCCATCCTGCCTCACCTACGTGCTCATCGCCGAGGAGGACCCCCGCTGCCCGCGTTGCGCGGCGAGGGTGCCACCACTCCGCGGGAAGTCCGCCGCCGATGACGACAGCAACGGCAAGAAGCCGAGGATCGACCTGAATGCGGCTGCCGATGAGACCGAGTGAATGGAGGAAGAGAGAAGCGGAAACTTAAAAGAAAAATAGAAATCGGAAAATGGAGATCTTTAGGCAGCATCTTGTCTGATAAGAATTTCCTGATTATAGTATATTAGGGGGTTCTATATTTGTAGAGTATGATCATAGGATCAAAACAGCTGGAGTAGAAGTTGGACTACTTCTCTCAATTTAGGCTGTTATTTAATTTCTTCGTTTTTGTTAAAGTCTTCATTATGTACAAAATAATAGTTGTCTCCATTTTTGTTGGTTTAGTAAAATGTTTTCATACTAGTTTGGATGCATGAAACAGTTTTTTTTTTTTGCGAATCACATTACGATACAAAACCGCATGGGCTTTAGAATTGTTTGCATTTGGAGAAGGGAAATCAATTTGGACTGAGTAATCCTATTAAATTACATGATAATTTTTGGATTTCTCACTTGTAGTAGATTGTCATCCCATCTATGATGCTACTACGCAATTACGAAACCTTGTTCCATATATCAATTTTATTAACCATTTTTTTGCGAACTCCAAAAAATTTGACATCGCTTTCCATATTTATTTTGTACCAAAATTTGTTCAGGTTATGGAGTAACGAAAGTATTTTCCATGACAAATCCACTCATACCATTTTCACGTGTCGAATCCAAACAGTTCTACTATGTGTATTTTTTGTCAAACTTTTTCTACTTTTCTTATTCATTTCACGTGCTTAAAACAAAGCCACTAACACACGACTTGAAAATTCTTTTTATTTTTCCAAAAGGAGGGAGGGTTTGGAAATTCTCTGGATCATCTTCCCAAAGCATACATGAATAATCTCAGCTTTCCACTCGGGCGGTTCGTTTTCATCCTTACTGTAAAGTTCAGTCAAACTTGCATTGTTGAGCGAATTGCATCTCAAAGAAAATTTGCCGCGACAAAAGATTAACCGATGAAATCAATGAATTTTTTAGAATCTCAAGTTGGGAATGGCGTCTCCCCTTGCGGCCTCGATCAATTTCAGTTTGAAAAACCCGGAGATCCAATGAGATATCCTCGTATATATCTTCATGGCGAGCGCATCACAAGGAAGCATTAATGCATGGGGATGGGAGGGCGCCACACATATCTCGCGCGCACAGCGGCGGCTCACGTGGCAGGAAAAGCAAAGGCGCGCAATTAACATGGTCATTAGCAGGCAAACCAGGCTAGCTCGGCGATCCATCTGGTTAGTTGCCGCGCTCCCGCAATGAATGCCCATTAATCCATGCAGACAGAGACCCGCCCCGGCCCGTTCCATCCATCCATCCCTTAATTAATTAATTACTAATCGCCGCGCTAATGGCGATTAGGAAGTGGCTAAGCAGTTTTAATGCACGGTTAACTGTGGCTCTACTCCTCCTACCTCGTTGATGGGGGCGCTCGCTGATTAGATTGGCGGTTCCACCGCGAGTACAGGTATAATTAATTAATTAATTAATTAATATAAAGCCGCCACTGCACGCACGGCGACCGGTGATGGTGACGGGGTTAAATTAAATTAAATTAACGGGCACGTTCGTTGGCGTAGTTCATTCATTCATCCCGCGATGGCTGCGTCCACCTAATCTTTTTCGTATTGAAAGCCGGGGTTGGACCTTGCGACCGTGGGTGCTAATCAGGCGAGGTTGTGTCACGGGGACGCCGCCGTTTTTTTTTTTTTTTTGAGATCGGGGACGCCGCCGTTGATCCCGTCCCCGATCGACGGCCGCCGATGTATGGCGCCGCGTCAGCATGCAGCTGGCGACCCATCGGGATTTTAATTTGGCCCGCCATGTACTGTACTACAAAGACTTGCCCGGGTTCGGATAATGATGACTAGTGATAGCCGTATAGTAGCTTCGTTTTTTTTAAATTTTTACGGTGGAAAATAGAAATAGTAGTAGGAGGGGACGACGAACGAGAGCCTCGAATTTTAATGCGTTCTTGCAGTACAGTACAGAGAGGTTACTGTACTCGATTAGATGGAGCACCCCTATCCCTCATTAAGTCGTTATTACGTACATAGCATCTGTGTGATACTATGCTCATGTTTCTATGGCGGTGTTTAGTTTCAAATTTCAAATTTTTTGTAAATCGCTTGCATGGTGTATTAAATGTAGTCGGAAAAAAAATCACATTATATAAATAGACTGTAAATCGCGAGACGAATCTAATGAACCTAATTAGGACGTGATTAGACACTAAATTGCTACAGTAAAGCTACAGTGAACATGCTCTACTGCTGAATTAATTAGACTCGTTAGATTTGTTTTGTAGTTTACAGACGAGTTCTGTAATTAGTTTATATTTAGTATTTCAAATATAAAAAGATTCTCTTTCAAAATTCAAAAAAAAGAGGAACTAAACACGGCCTATGTTACGTTCAGGCAGTAGCCAACAGCGTCTCAGCAGATGAAAAATATATACTAGGTCGTTGGAATAGGATCGGAATCACATCACGCGTAGCTTACGTTTAGCTTACCGGTCTAGTACTGCACTCTAAACACCGTAAGAACAGTAATTTTTCCAGCAGACCTTTATGAAAAATGAGTTTGCTAGTAGTTGGCTTTGAGCCACTTTTGTCCAAATAATATTTCTGTGCCACTGCCACTGAATGCACTGAACGTTCATCCCCTGCGAGATCGCCCTGTGTGTGTAACACGCGAAAAAGGGTAGGTCCGGTCTGCAGGGGGGGTAGGCGAGCCGTTCCAATAGCGGTATATGGATGGGACGACGTACGTGCACCGCGCGGCACAGTTGAGACGACGGGACGGGTCCGCAGCACGTCGCCAGCGAAAACGTGTGAGAAGCTGCTTGCCCCCCTGTTGAGATCGTCCGTCGGGTCAGGTCAGGTCCAGCGGGGGATCGCCCGGCATTTATGGGCGACGAGATTTTGCAGTGGGATGGCGGCGACGGAGACCGTCGAGGGGCGGACGGCGACCGGAGTTTAATTAGGAGGCGGTCGATCGAGGAGGTGTTGAACTGTTGACGCGATGCGATGCAGCAGCCGCGTCCGCATCCGCACACGGCACAGCGGCAGCGGAGGCTCGGCTCGGCTCCTCCGTGGCAGGGACGGAACATGAACTGGGGGCAGAGCAGTTAATGGCGCCGGTGACCGTCGACGTCGAGACCCGCATTCACGGCGACGTCCCTGTCGGGTTTAGGTGCTACGTACTCGTGCTGCCTTCGGCTTGACGTCTCCCCAGCACGCCGCCTGCTTGCGGAGGCAGAGCAGAGATGGCCCGGCCATTCCATTCCATTCCAGGGGCGCGCGGCGGGGCACGTGGACTAATCATCACACGCTATTTCTTCTTTCTGGATCAGCTGCTGAAAATCGAAGTTTCAGACTTTCAGTTGGGCTCTTCAGGATGCGGAAACCTCTTCGTCAGCGTTGTCGGCGGATGCATCAGAGGGCATGAGGCGGCACCATTTTCGCATGCCATGCCGGTGGTCGTTCCGGGAGGGACAGACAGGTGAGGCGACAGATAGTTTGCCTCTCGTTTTCCGCTGCCGCTGAAGGGGAGTTGGGAGATACGGGGAGTGAGTACAAGTGTACAACACATCATGCCGAAATATGAACAATTGTTGGAAGTTACATGTTTGATTGATAGTCAAATCATTATGCAAAACGGAGCTGTTTGTTTGTTGCAGAATTTTTTTTATTATTAGAACAATTAAAAAATTATTTTACAATAAAAAGATTATCCCCACAATAAATTCGACTAGATCATACATATAAACCGATTTTGGCTTTGCAGCTATCAGCTGGGCGATTTGGAAGTGCAGAAACAAAGTTATCTTTGATAACAAAATAATTCGACATCCGGCCGAGATCTTAATACATGCTTGTGTTTTTCTAAAATATTGGATATGTTTGCAAAATGAGGAGGTGCAGCTGGGGTTGCTGGAGGAGTCGGGACTCTTCTCGCATGTGCTCATCGGGCCCTGGCGCTTCAAGGTACGGCGGCCTCAAGAATGCTTCCGGCCCCGCCTACCCCTACAGTCGAGGAAACTGAGGAAGACTGATGATGCCTGTTTCCTTCTATCGCCTCCTGTACTTCAGTACTGTGCGTCCACCATGTTGTGGCGTTTATTTTGGTTTATAATATGTTTCTCTTTATACTCTGAACCATCGGTCTACCTAGGAATCCTAGTGTTAGGCTTCTTCCCGTTGAACTTTCTTGCTTGAAAGTCAGGCTAGAAAAACTTGGGCTTGCCCCCTTCCCTCCTTCATCTCTGCTCCCTACACTCAGAGTAATTCTGTTCTTGAATGGAATTGGGGGAGGCCTCGTTTCGAAAAAAAAATACATATAAACCGATTTATTTGGCCAGTTTTAGATCTCAAAATACAGAATCCTAGAAGAGCGCTTGTTACGGCAGCCCATGCTCGCCCGATATACAGAGGGAGAGAGGCGCGCGTTGCATGTGCTTTGTTGGAGTCGTTGGGCTTTCGCACCGCCAGCTCCCAGCATCAACCTGCCTGGCAAGCGGTGGTGGGCCTGTTCGACGATCTGTTCAGCTCCGACTTTACCTATTGGGCTTAGGCCAGAAAGCTCTGTTCTACTTGGGCTGGGCTGGGATGCATGGTTATCATCGATCTTCAGATATTTGGGGCTTTCACGAACGAACCAACCAACCTGAAATTTTCAAAGCATTCCATCATATTCGCTTCAAATTCCTGTTTATTTGTCTTCCGCGTCCAAATTCGAGCGATGAGCAGGAGCAGAATTTGCCAATTTGCTCAATCCGCGACCTCTGCAACTGCTTTTATCCTACAAACTTAACAAATCGCATCAAATTCATCGAGGTCTGAACTTGGCTGTGCAGCTACCCAGCTACTGCTCCATCTTCCTGGACCGGGTCCTCAAGTCAAGCTCGCTCGCTCTCTCTCTCTCTCTCTCTCTCTCTCTCACCACCGGGCGCCCGTCGCGGCCGCCACAGGCCAGCCCAGCAGCAGCAGCAGCCAGGCAGCCATGGTGGAGAGGCCGCAGCGGAGGAAGCCGCTGGTGCTCGCCTCCACGCAGGCGCTCCTCGACTCGCTCCCGGGGGACCGCCCGCCGCCGCCGCCGCAGGAGCCGGTGCGCCTCCGGGCCGGCGTCCTCCGCTTCCCGTCGTGGGGCGGCGCCGAGTTCGGGGAGCTCGCAACCTTCGTCGCCCTCCCCGCGCCAGCGCTCCGAAGGCTCGCGGTCGTCACCGGCACGCCTGTACGTCCCACCTGTTTCGATTCGGGCCAGGACACAATTGTTTGTTGCGAATTGCGTAGTCCATGCGGCAAAATTCGATCCGTTAGGGGCTTCGTTGAGGAAGCTACGCTTGCTGCTTTCAGGAGGAAATTCGGGTCTCGTGGAATTGGGTTGCTCATAGAACTAGAAGGATGAATTTGACTGCTAGATAGTCAGAATGGGCTCCAATAATTGATAACTACTGTATAATGAACATGACTTCTAGATCACGGATACTGGAAAAACTGACCATTCTGAGCGTGCATTTATGTTTCCAATTTAACTGATACAACCTCTGTGCAACCATTTGAGCTTTAATGGGAAATTGGTAGGAGTACTATGTAGGAAACTCTG
Organism: Panicum virgatum; assembly: GCF_016808335.1. Classification (NCBI taxonomy): domain Eukaryota; kingdom Viridiplantae; phylum Streptophyta; class Magnoliopsida; order Poales; family Poaceae; genus Panicum; species Panicum virgatum. The sequence continues at coordinate 47,408,552 of NC_053142.1, read as the reverse complement.
CCTGGTGCTTTAAGGAGCGAATCGGATCTCGTTTGGAATTTTTTTCTCATCAAATTAAAGGCTGTCCTGTCATCATCACTTTTGGTGATGAAATACATGGGAATTGGTGATTTCTGTATCCAGATTTGGAATGGGTGCCATGGGCAATAAGCTTAGAGCATCGCAGCTGCTACGATTAAGCATTGTGGCCATGAATTTGTATATTCAACAGTGACTTTGCAAGTTAATCTCTGATATAATCTCTGTGCAATTTTTTGAGCTTAACTAGTAATACTGCGTAGGATTCTCTTCTGTTGATTAGGTTTGGAGCATTGCAGTTGCAAAAATTAACCGTTGCAGTCATATCCCATATGCTTATATTTTGACTAATGGTTTAGCAAGTTGATCTCTGATATAATATATGGTAGATGGTGAATTAGTTCTGTGTAGGATTATCAACTGTTGATATTAGTGAAATAATATGCAGCTATTGATGTGCAGGTGCTTGTCAAGAATGCTGACAATAATGTCGGGAGAATTGTTAAAGCAATATTACTTGATCGCCCATCTCTTGACGAGTCTGGGACAGAACAGACTGATCATGCGGCATCTGCCTCTCCTCATGGTCGTGCTATGGGTATCTTACCTTTTCGTTCGTTTCCTGCTACTGGTTTTGCATCTGTGGATGAAGATATCGCTTATGTCAGCCCACTTTTGGCATTCAACTTGGGATTGCATGTTTCTTGTCTGAAGCTTCTTATCCAAAAAGGACAGGAGCCTTTCAAGTTTTGTTCTCGATCTGAAGAGCTTCATTCTGCTTCCAATGCTGGGAGTGATCTTTCCCTTCACTTAGACCTTCTTCCATGTGCTCAAGTTCCTAAATATGCTTCACATTTACGGGTTTCTGTTGTGAGGATTCCTGAATGTGGTGTGCTTGCTTCTTTAAAGATAAATTCATCCTTTGGAGAAAGTGACTACCAAGACATGGTGGATCAAGCTTTGAACGAGTACTTTAAGTTTGATAGGTTCCTAGCAAGAGGGGATGTCTTTTGCATACGGAACAATTGGAATTGTGGCATGAGCTCCTGTCTAGCATGCAATAGGCAGGATGATAATTTGCGTCCTCGTAATATGATCTACTTTAAGGTAAATTACCTATTTTTCATACTTCAAATACACTATAATCCATAAATACGACAGATGATAATGAACTCTTAGCTTACACTTAGCTGCATTACTCATAATTGTATAAGAGTTTTGATTTGTTACTGTTTTAATTTGCTAGGTGACAAGCATGGAACCATCAGATGAACCTATTCTTCGTGTTAATTGCAATGAGACAGCCCTTGTGCTTGGGGGAGCTGCTTCTGCTGCAATCCCCCCTTACTCCTTCTTTGCTGCTTCTGGTGACTCACTTCCTTTGCATGGTGAAATAGTGGAGCATTTAGCCTCTATCATTGCCCCAGCATTATGCCCTTCAGATATATTACCAAAAATCAAGTTTTCCACTTTTATATACGGCCCTTCAGGTTAGTGCACTTCAGTGATAATTTGATTAAATTTATCTCTAAAGATTACTAATCAATTTCCAATTGAACCTGTGTCCCCAAAAATGGTTGGTTAACAGGATGCGGAAAGCGCACAGTGGTGAGGCATGTTGCTAGCCATCTTGGTCTGCACGTGGTTGAGTGTAGCTGTCATGATCTCATGACTTCGTCAGAAAGTGGTGCACCTGCTGCACTTACAGCTGCCTTCAAAGAATCTCAGAAGTACCTACTTTTTTCTGTCTTTCCCCTTCTTATTCTCTGTTATTGAAACTTATGAAAATACCGTACTCTTTATTTTTTATTTCTTATGTGGAATACATTACATTTATTGACTTTCATGTGGTTTATTTATCTCTTTGACATTTATTTTATTTAATAACTTTCTTTGTGAAGGTATTCCCCTTGTATAATGCTTCTTCGACACTTTGATGCAATTGGGAATGCATCCTCCAATGAGGGCCCAGAATCTGAGCAATCTGGGATTGCGTCAAACATTGAATCTGTTATCAAGCAGTACACTGGACAAAGTTGGGCTGCTACGGACTCGATGCCAGGAAGAGATGTAAATGGGATCTCAGTAAGTCTTGATTCCTCTTATTAGTAACAAGATATAATGATATAAGGCCGTCTATACATCAGATTCCTTATTATTGGGTTGTCTCTTGCAGTACCCTGTGGAGCCTGAATATGTAAGCTCTCTTCAGATTATACTAATTGCAACTGCAGACAGTTCTGAAGGAATGCAACAATCAATTAGGCGATGTTTCCGCCATGAGATTGACATGAAGACTATGAATGAAGAGCAGAGAAAGAAACTGATATCTGAGACACTTCAAGGCATTGCAACAGTTGCAGATGAGGTACCTTTTAGTCATTTTTCAGCCCAAAACCTTTTTCCCTCCACTTGCGATGCATCTCCTGCTTATGCATTTTCCCTTTTCAGAGTATTGATGACAAGTTCGTAAAAGACTTAGCAGCACAAACGTCAGGATTCATGCCGAGAGACATACTTGCACTGGTTGCAGATTCTGGTGTGTCTTTTGCACATAAAATTGCAGCAGAGAAAGATAGCAAAGGAATCAGTGATCATGAGGAGATCCTTCCAGAAAGCTCTTCTGCCACTCAAAATGAGGAAATACATTTCTGCAAAGAATATATTCTGTGTTCCTTGGAACGAGCTAAGAAAAGGAATCGTGCTGCACTGGGCACACCCAAAGTAAACATTTTAATTCTAACTTTCAGGACCAGCAGTCGATAGCCCATGAATTGTATATACCGATTTTACCTTGATTCCTCTGATCACCTTGTTTGGTTTTTAGGTTCCCAATGTCAAATGGGAGGATGTTGGTGGGCTAGAGGAAGTGAAAAAGGTTATTCTAGATACTATTCAGGTAAATTGACTTTGATTAAGGTGTAAATATCAACGACATCAATATTACTCGCTCTTATATATGAAAATGAGATTTTGTCTACAGTAGTTTAAGCACTACTAGGTTTGTCAGTTTTGGGGGATATTGACCTTTTTTTACTTGATATTTCAGTTGCCACTGATGTACAAACACCTTTTTTCTTCTAAATTGCGGAAGCGATCAGGTGTCCTGCTTTATGGACCTCCAGGAACAGGGAAGGTAGGTCTAAAGGGTTTCGTCCTTAAAAATGAGCTGATTTTTTTTAAAAATTTTTACCTACGAATAGATAAGCGTATCCAAAGGCACTATGATATGGGGTCGCTAAAATGATTCTTACTTGAACTTTTAGACCTTATTGGCGAAAGCAGTAGCTACTGAATGCTCGTTGAACTTTCTTAGCGTGAAAGGTCCAGAACTGATAAACATGTATGTTGGAGAATCAGAGAAGAATGTTAGGGACATTTTTGAGAAGGTATGAAAAATTACACAGCCATATAATTATCGTAAAAATACATAGATTTTATTTTTTCCAATTTTTAATTGTTAATCCCAGGCTAGATCTGCACGCCCTTGTGTCATTTTCTTTGATGAGCTTGATTCCCTAGCTCCAGCACGAGGATCCTCGGCAGATTCTGGTGGTGTTATGGACAGAGTTGTTTCCCAGGTATAATTGTCTTCTTTCCTGAGTTGGTGACACCGTTCCTCATAAATTTTCTGTTGAAAATGTCGTCCTGTCTCACTTCTCTTTTTTTCGTGTTTGATAGTTACTTGTGGAGATAGATGGGTTGAGCGATAACAGCCAGGTTTACTCCACCATGCTATACTTGCTTTTACCTTCCATGAAGGATGCTTGACATCAAAGGATTTTTTCTTAAATTGTTTGTAGGACCTTTTCATTATTGGGGCTACCAATAGGCCCGACCTTCTTGATTCTGCTCTTCTTCGCCCTGGACGGTTTGATAAGCTTCTCTATGTTGGTGTAAATACTGATGCATCATACAGGGAAAGGTTGTTAGTTGTTACCTGTAGTTTTCAATTTGTCTATTTCAGATTCGTGGAACTGTGATCTCAGTTTAATTGGCATATACAGGATCCTTAAAGCACAGACGCGCAAATATAAGCTCCACAGTAATGTTTCTCTCTTGTCAGTTGCTCAGCGTTGTCCTCCAAACTTTACCGGTGCCGATATTTATGCACTGTGTGCAGATGCATGGTTTCATGCAGCAAAGAGATCCGTGAGTGTTTCTGCTCTCTTGCTTTGTACATTGGTTTTTTCTTATCTTTGCTCTGTTAAACTTACATGTGGTATTTTCAGGTTAAAACATTTGAAATTGATCCTTCAAGAAATAACGATGTCAGCGCTGAAGAGGTCATTGTTGAGATTGATGATTTTATGACGGTAAAACTCTGAACCATTTTGAGTAAGCATGGTAATTTGTGGTTGCATGTTTGGAAATAAAAAAAACATTGTTGTTACTACACAGGTATTAGGAGATATATCACCATCACTATCACTGGAGGAGCTTCAGAACTACGAACAGTTGAGGCAGAAGATTGAAGGGCCTTCTAGATGATGATGTTAGCAGTAATATTTTATTTCCCATTGATGATTTTGTCCCACCAGAGACACCCAAGGTTCAGAGTCTTAGGCCTTGTTCGGCTGGCTGGCTGGCTGGATGGCTGGCTGATTTGGCGTGAGAGGAAAATACTGTTGGTTGGCTGGCTGGCTGATTTGGCGTGAGAGGAAAATACTGTTGTGGTTGGCTGAATCTCTCAGCCGAACAAGGCGTTAAACTGCTAACATTTCCTGAACTTCCATCTCTTAATTACAATATTTTCTTTTTACAATTGCAGTGCTTGTTTTGACAGATGGTGCCATGACGACCCGTTCAGATCAGGCTCTAGAGTTTCGCTGGAAAAAAGGAAAACAAATAACTATCGATGCATTTGTCCCATATGCAATCTGACTGTGTGCAGACTTTTTGATGGGACATTTCAGGTATTATACCACCACTCACCCTGCTGGTAAACCAAGCTCGAGTCAGCTCGTCAAGTCAACACATTGTTATATACAAAAAGAAATGAAAAAAATAGTAACGTTCTCAAGTGGCCTCATTCTCCGTGACTTGCCAGCATCTTGGGTTTGACAATTATGCAAGCCAAGCTCCACTACTACCGCTACTATGGCATGCAAGTGTGTGAACAAGCCAGAACGCCCCGGGCTGTCTGGTCAATCCCCGGGGCGCGACCGAGACCGGGCAGGTCCAACCAATCATCGCGCGCGTCTCGTAATTCGTAAACGCTGGCGCCAAAAATCATTCGTCGGAGCGGCCGGGAGCGGCGCCGCCAATCACCACTGTACAATACGCCCGCCCTGTTGATCCTGGGATCCGTTCGGATGTGCTTGTTTAGTTGTTTACTTGTTTAGCGTGGCCACGCCGAAGCTTCAAGCAGCCACGGGCGGATTTAGCGGTGGGGGTGGTCGGAGCCCCGGCTACCTCCCTGCGGACAATGGGAGCCTCTTTGAGTCTCACCTAAAAATTTTAGAAGAAAGAAGTAAGAAAGAATGAGAAGGAGAAAAGGGTGAATGAAAAGGAGAAGAAAGAAGTTAAAAGCTCCGTTGCTAGATTCGCCAGAATTAAAGCAGCAGTTGCAGTCTGATCCCATGGAGTCAGCGACGGCGATGCATGCATTGACTAACGCGTACTGCTACTTCCTTCACTTTCACTTTCTTTTGTTTTTGTGGAAACGAGTACGAGTATGCCAAATCACTCTCTCTTTCACTTGGATAAGATAAGCATATATAGGGCGTGCGTGCGTAAGTATGTCGACCTCGATCATATCAGTCCCGATACCGCGAAGCGAAAGGTTCGCGCTCACACGGCTGGCGCAGTGGCGCTTGCTGTACGTCGTCAACCACCGGCCCCGCCGAGCGAGCGAGAGCATGCGCGCGGCGGCCAAATCACGCGTCAGCCTCCGTGCTCTGGAACCCCGGCCGGCGTGCTGTGGCGTCCGCGGCGGCGGTCTAGCTAGTCTGTCGTTGCGTGCGGAGAAACCACCCTGGGAATGGAGAACGGGGAACGGGCGAATCTCGGCGACCGGCGCAGAGGCAGGGACGGCGACGAGGCCGAATTTATCAGCGAGGCAGTCCGCACGGAACCAGAAGCGTTTCGATCGGTCCATCCCAACTCGCGCACGCGAGGATCGGATGAATGAGCAGCTTTGGGTTGACGACGACAAGCAAACTTATGGATGGCAACGGGGCTATCCCCGCCGGGTAACGAGCAGACGTTCTGCTCCCCGAACGTGGAAAAACAGCCCGTCCCCATCCCCGTCCCCGCACGCGGGGGAGGATTCTTCCCCGTCCCCGTCCCCGTCCCCGAGCGGGGATCTGGCACCCGACGGGGATCCGTCCCCGAAACAAAAGGAACAGCAGGCTGGTTGCCCGCTCGTTGTGCCCTCACCTGCGCGCCGCCTGCTTGCCCGCACGCCAGCTCGCCGCGGCCCGCGCCGCCTACTCGCCCGCTCGACAGCTCACCGCGGCCCACGCCGCCTGCTCGCCCGCTCACCAACTCGCCGCGGATCGCGCCGCCACCCTGCTCGGCCGCTTGCCCTACCGTCGCCGCGGATCCACTTGCCCCTCCACGCCACGCTGGATCCGCAACCCCGCCAGCCAAGAATGGTAGAGCTACGTGGCGGCGGCGGGCCTCGAGCGGTCGTGGGGCGGGGGCTTAGGCGCTTGGCCCTATGCCGCGCCTGCGCCGCAAGGACGACGGGATTTCGGGCGGAGAAGAATGGGGACTCTCTTTTTTTATTGGAAGAACGGGGACTCGAACTGTCAAAGGCTGCGGGAGACTGCGGGAGACGGAGGGGCCAGTTGGATGCTAGGGCTAGGAGTTTGGTGACTTTTATTTAGTATCCTTGGGCTACTATATTACCTGGGCTTTTTTTTGGCCCATGCTGCCGTGCACAGTACTGATCCCCGACGGGGAACGGGGACGGGGAGACAGGGAACGTCCCTGCCCCCGCTTCACCCGACGGGGACAATATTTGTCCTGTTAAGCTCCCCGCGGGGATTAAATACACCCCAATTACATCCCCTAATAGATGAAATCCCCATCGGGGATCGGGGATCGGGTCCCCGTTGCCATCCCTAAGCAAACTGTACGTTCCCAGTTTGATTTGAACACACTTGCTGCAAGCTCATCCTAAAAGAACGGAAAAGGTCTATACTCCATTCAGGGCCGGTCCTGATGATCTGGGGGCCTGGTGCGAGGGATTACAGTTGAGGCTCTCTAAAAAATAGTGATATTAATAATAGCAATAATAATTATATATATATAAATTTTGCTAATAAGCCAGATGCATCAAAAATAGATTTATGTAAAAAATTATACAAATTAGTATTATATGATATTATCTTAAAAATATATTCTAGCAACTCTATATGCAAAGTCATTAACTAAGATGTAAATCAATATCGTCCATATACTTCTTGAAGCTTGAAAATTCAAAAACAAATAGCAGCTGAAATTTGAATTCTAATGCATGCGAGAGACGTTTCATAGCAAAGTATGACTCATGGGACGCCAACACACAAACGCTAGAGGTAGTCATGCATAGGCTAGGCACAACATAGTCGTAAAGTCGCGGCGGCGGCGGCATCGTTCTTGCTTGGAGCACTAGAGGTGTCGAGCTCAGTGTAGCCGTGTGGATGTGGATTGTGTAATCTCACCTAATGCAGCTATTAATCAATGTTAGTTAATTGCATCACAAGGAATGAGGATATGGCATAACGCGGTGCACGCGGAGTCACCAGTCATGAGGAACCTTGCGCGACTGGTCATTTTATTTAGAGCAAGTATTATAAGGTGATTTAGGTAGACTAAATGGAATGCTACATCATATTTATGCTAAGTTGGAGGGGAAAGAAAAGAAGTGGGTTGCAAGTTTAAAAGCTACTCTCAGCCGGCTATAACACGGCAGTAAACTTGGTGAGAAAATGAGAGAAGAGAGATGAATTAATTATTAATGATATATTCCATCTATATAGTTAACTATTACATAAGATGATTATTAGATTGGCTTAAGATGACATACCAATAAATAGTCCGCAGCTGTCTAAATTATTAATCTTGCCTTTACTTATCTATCTAGCGCTATAATTATACCTATATACATACATACTGTACCTGGATTTTGGGGGCCCGGGGCGGTCGCCCCTCTCGCCCCCCCCCAGCCGGGCCTGACTCCATTAATTGAGAAAACGAACTGTTACCAATATGAACACTTGGAAGTTCATCATCATCGTCTAAAGTACTAGTAACTAGCGAGATGGCCCGTGCAAATAGCGTGGGTAGCTAGGTCTATGCTAATATTTCAATCTCGAGGTTTTGCCGGCTTAGTCTTCGAGGATACTCATAGGGGTTGGGTTTGCGTACGTGTATTCATAGGGGTGTGAGTGTGCGTGCGTTATGAGTGTCTTAGTTGTACTGTGTAATCTCAAAAAATAAATAAATTATTTTTTACTCTAAAATAAATTTATGTAAAAAATTTTGTTTAGTTGTGTCGTTGTAATTTTTTTTCTAATATGCCAGATCAACGCATTGTCCATGCTTTATCCATCATATTTTTATTATTTATGAGGTGTATTCATGTGTAATATGAATTCATGAGTAAAGATATTTTCTTATATAGATAATATTTTTATTATTTATTAAAAGTAATATATAAATTGAAGCCTTTTCATATATTATTTATATATAGTTAATCTTTTAATTTTTGATTGTGGTGTACTTTTTTGTTTGACAGTTCGAAGTGACAGATATTCTTGAATATTTTTTTTGAAGAAACTCTATTTGAGTGATGTAATGTATTCTACTATAGATCATTGGATAATAAGTTTTGAAGTTTGAATTCAAATCTTAATAGGTCGTAGAGGCTGCATCCCCTTTATTAATTCTGATCATGCCAAATCTCCCTTTCTTTCTTTGTTCTACAATCTCCAAATACTTCATCTTCATGCATACTACATTTATCTCCCTGCTGCTGCATCTTTTCCGGGTCAACAAATTCACTATTGTGCAAGCAATTCAAGTTATAGCTTCTCTCTGTGCTCATCAAATGCCCTGTTGACTTCTAATCTCAAGGAGCCCTGCCCACGACACCATGGTAATTAATCGAGACTGCATCTTGGGCCATTTATGTTATCCCATCTCATCGAGAACTACATGTATCTTGCTATAGATATGCATTTGTATCAAATATCAATCTCAATTTGCATTTTGGCTGGCTTAGCTTGCCGGCTTGCGGAGGTGCAGCGGTAGCAGCTGCCCCCAACGATCGCTGCGAGCGGTGTAGGGGAAGTGCGACACCGCCAAAACGTGTGCACACTGCACGCCCAGACCTGTTGACCGAGTGCCGTCGTGCAGGTCATACCTAGTCGCAAGGTTACCGTCATGCTGCAGCGGCATCACCATAGATTTATGATAGGACAGTGGTGCGGCCAATTTGTTGCTCTGGGTGGAAGCCTTTTCCGATCTTGTGCCAGTATCATCCACCATATTTTTTGTGCATCGTTTGCCATTTGAGACATCATGGCGGTGTCTCTTGCAACTGTCATGGATCTAGAGGTTGGTATATATCTGTCCATATGGATATAGAGGTTGGTTTGTCCAATACAAAAAAAAATATTTTCTCATCACCGCCGGTAACCACCCAAAATTGTCCATCATTAGTCTGTTCCCTTTGATCATCCTCATCGATTTGCTGTATGGAGCCAATGTGCATACGATTGATGATTTATTTTAATAGTTGATATTTGTTTATCCATAGTTACATTTGCTTCTACTACCATATTGAATACGGACATCCCGAAGTTAGAGTTGTATTTAATACTGTTATCATATATGCTAAATCAATCTCTGTGAATTAATATTTTACTGTGAAGTTAGAGTATAAATTAGAAAAAATTTATATTTGATATGGACTCTTTAGGCTAGTATATACTGTTAGATCTTTATAAATCCAACCGTTTAAATCCTACTGTTTTTTAGATTAATGTGTGAATTTCTAGACCATCTTTGTATTTGACGATATAGATAGTGGTGAGCAAAACGATTTCAATTGGCTTCCTAATAGCCACGTAATTCAGCACAATTTTTCCAAGCAAGTGCATTTGATAGTTTGTTACGGGTTCGGACAAAAATAGAGTTTTATTTATTTTTCCTCATAATTCTAAGTAACACATATGGAATTCTTGTTTTTTATTATTTTGTTTTCCTTAAGGTCACGTAGAAGGTTGTTTTTCCTTTCTTGATTCACGCTTATGGTTAAGACACGTGAATCTATTATATTAGTTTCTTAGTTGTATTTTTTCTTTGATGTTTTTTTCCTTCACATGAAATTATTTTTTCTAATAGCACACCAATCAAATTTTGATCGACACTGTTATTTAGTTATTTTTTATTTACTAATATTTACGATATGGACTCTTTAGCCTAGTCGAGACCGTCAGATCTTCGTAATATCTAAGGGTCTAGATTCTTCTGTTAGTCGTATTTGATACGGACACTTTGGATTAATATTTGGCTGGACTTTGTGGATTAGTTATATTTGACATGGACTCTTTGGGTTAGTTTTATTCGACATGGACTCTTTAGATTAGTCTAGACTGTTAGATCTTCATAAAATCTAACGGTTCAAATTCTTCTCTTTTTTAGATTAACGTGGGAATTTCTAGACTCTCTCGGCGAACGTGGTGGCTTCTTTTAACACTGTCAAGCCTCCTGGCAAGCTTCACGACACTTGCCCAAGCATCATTATGAGCCCCTTTGGATGTCGGTTCCTCTGGTAGCCTTCATGACGAGCTTCACGATAGTGATGACAGTGTTTTGCAGCTTATTTGTGGATTCATCCAGGTTTGCGCTTCTGTGATGTGTGGAGGTGTTCATGTGTGTCTGGCCATTTGACCGGGTATGTAATTGGCTCCTCTTTGAGGTGCCTTAATATAAGACCGCGGCTTCTATAATATATGTTATAGGTTTATTTTCTTAAAAAAGTAGCATAATACAGTCAATGCTCATCTTCATCAATTTTTTTCACTGTCAGATGAGGTTGCGACTGGACACATCTGGTGTCTACATGTTATGCTTCCCCAATCATCTAATTATACTTTGCAACAATGAAGTGTTGACTAATGTTTAATTTTTTTATTAAATGCATATCAATAGTTCATTGCAAATTTATCTATTTACTAATCATACTTGGCATAGACTCCTTGGTCATATCCTATTTTTCTTAATCATTTTAGTTCTGCAATTATCTATTTATTAATTGTATTTGATATTCACCCTTGAGTTTCCTTATTTTTCTAATTCCAAATTTATCTATTTATTAATCATACTCGGTATGGACTCTTTGGTCACATATCCTAATTTTTTTAATTTTAATTTCAAAAGTAGTTATTTATTAATTATATTTGGTATGGACTCTTAAATTAGTCTATACCGTTAGCTAATCATATTCAATATCTACTATTTTATCACAGGCTAATTTTTCTTTTCTTTTATTTCGAATTTAGGTATTCTAATCATATTCATCATGTACTCTTTGGTCAAGTCCTAATTGTTATTTTTTAAAATCCAAATTTAGCTAGTTACCAAAGACTCTTAATTATTAATCAGATTTGATATGGACTCTATAAGTTAGTTTAGATAGTTAAATCTTCGTAAAATCCAATAGCATACATTTTTCTCCTTTTTAGATTAATTTGAGAAATTTTAGACCCTCTCGGCGGATATGGTGACTTCTAACACTGAATCTGTTGTCGCCTTTTGCCTAGTCATTAGTCTTGACTTTGCGTTGACCATAGATACAGTAGGATTTTTGTCATCTTTAATCTACAAATCTGCTAGCTACTTCCAATAATGTCATGTTATTTCCCTTGTGCTTGCAAACGGGAAAGTGTTGAAGGTGGCCAGTGATATAAGGATAAAAAAGGAAGATACATGATGTTAAGTTTTTTTTATGAACTTTGCTAATTTGTTAGGTTGGTTGGGTGAATTTGTCCACTCGGTTCGAGTTTTTGACTCAGCACGGATGCTTGTATTTTCTTTAGATTTATGCTAGACATTAGCAATAATATCTTAAGCGTGCCCGGCAAGTCTCCTAAGATAACTTTTCTTAATCTCAAGATCAATCAGCTTAGTCTCTCTGAGGATGCACATAGAGTAGTGTCAAGTGCATATTTATAGAATTAATTAAGCGTGAGTATATGTGTGCATATGTGCTTTTACTTTGTTTTATAAAATTATTTTTTATAGTTGGAGGATAAAATCAAATAAATTATAGCTTGTAAAAGAGAATCATAGGTAGCCAAATTCCATATCCATCTATTTACACAAATGCTATTGATATGTATTACATATGGTTTACACTAAAAAAAGGTAGATTACACGTTGCTAGTAGAAGAATGAAGTTACGTAAATTAGAACCCACCCGAAGTCCGTATCTTTGCAATTTCTAATTTGCTAATTTAGCATCTCATACCATAATAAGCTTCTCATACTAAACGATATGAGATACAAATTTACTTCTTTTAAAATTTCTAATTGTCTAGTCGTATTTGATATGAACTCTTTAAATAAGTCTAGATCAATCGTATTCGGTATGGACTCTATGAAATAGTTTAGACCGTTAGATCTTCATAAAATCCAACGGTTTAAATTCTTCTCTTTTTTAGATTAATGTGAGAATTTCTTTGTCTTCTCGGCGAACGTGGTGGCTTCTTCTAACACTCAAATATGTATATAAAGATAGATATATAAAATGAGGAAGAGCGCACTACTCATGCTTGCTTGCATCCTGGCCTAGGCCTACTCTCGATGTCTCTATGTAAGTGAGGTTGCTGATCGATCGATCGAGTTGATCACTGCACACAGGTTGACGGCAGGAGCCACATATATACATGCACCACGCACACATGCCGCGCGCGTTCACACGACCCACTCACCGGGGTCTGTCTCCCCAGTCCCCTCTACCGCCGCCGCTGGCTGTCGGCGGCGACGGCGCGGCGGAACTCGGCGGCGGCGCAGGGGATCCGCAGGACGCCCTTCTGGGCGTACCCGAACTCCCGCTCCGCCATCTCCAGCAGCGCCCGCACGCACGGCTGCGCCAGCGCGCGCACCTCCACCACCACCCGCTCCTCCGGCTCCTCCTCCCCGCCCACCACCACCGCCACGCACCCCCGCGGCACGGCCTCCTGCTGGTGCTGGACCAGCCGCTCCCGCATCTCCTCCCTGCCGCCGCCTCTGCCGGAGCCGCCGCAGCTGATTTTCCGTATCCAGTTCATGCCTCCCCTGCCGGCCGCCGGAGAGGGTGGATGCCAGCCGACCTGACCGCCGGTCGGCGAGAGGAGTATTGTCGATCGCCTGGCGCGCGCGCAGCAGCAGCAGCAGCAGCAGGATGTGTGCCACCGATATGATTCAGTTCAGGGGTGGGGGTGGGTATATATAGCTAGGGCCTAGGGGGCGGATCAAGGGTCAACGTGCGTGGCCATAGGAATGTCAGGCGATTGGCACATCACGCGCGCTCGTGTCGTCCAACTCCAATCCTTGCCCCGTGTTTCGTTCCGTTGACAGGGGAAGGAAACTGGCCTCTGACCGGCCGGTCGGGCCCGGGTCCGGCCCAACCCAGTGGCCACGGCATGCCCCCGGTTTCTTGGTAGCTAGGAGGGATTAGTAGTTTATTACTACTAGCATAGATGTACGTGCGTGACTTACGTATGACACGTATGTAATTTAAAAAAATAATTAGATTTAATTTAAAAAGTATTGAGAGAATCAACCATATTATGCCAGAAGAAATAATTTAGAAATATCTAGTATATATATCATATATATATATATATATATATATATATATATATATATATATATATATATATATATATATATATATATATATAGGAACATCTACTGGTGTTAGCTATTGGGATCGGAGAGAGAGTCTTGGTGCGGGTGGGTATGAGCGAGGAGAGTCCGAGAGTCTTCCATGTGCGCAGATGGCAAGAGTTAAGAGAGGGTCGGGTGGGTAAGCGAGGGATTGGTGAGAAAAACAATTAGATTTTGAATTTCTTAGTAACAATCTGAAGTATTTCTTCATCAATTCCACAAAATTAAATATACACTTGTGGTGGAATCCTCAGATAAAATTTTCTACAAGAACAGATATACTACCTTTATAATCATGTGAAGCTACCACAATTCTGCATCCAATAATTTAAATGAGCAAGCATGCACTATGTAGAAAAAAATGTAACGTGAAAACATATCATAATTCATAAGTAACATTAATTCTTTTTCACAATATTTTTAGGCTTCAAAAACATAGCCCTAGTGACAATACTTCCCCAGACTTGTATGCACCTTTGACATGGAGCCACCTCTCTGCACCCTTCTACCACAAACATAACTGCTTTTGACATGTACCAAAAAAGTAATGCTGAAAGAAAATGACATTTTAATCAACTAATAGTCAAATGATCGTGCATAACAAAAAAAAATACAATCCTTACAGCATGTATTTTTTTGCATTGGCACTACTATGCTTGCTTGAACCCCACTTGATCATGTGTCATCCTCTCATGGAATATGTCAAATTACATGTCAAGAAAAAAACAATGAGAGATTATGGATTGCCATAAAGGAAACTCATGTTAAGAGCTCATGAAAATCAAAGTTTTGTAGTACAGTATTTGAATTTCTTTCTTAGGAAGATAAGTTAAATCACGGGCCTCCTATAAAGCTTACATAGCATAGATGTGCGTGACGCACGTATTTTTAACATATAGTAAATACAATTTTAATGTTAAATTCTATATTCCAACAAACCCTCACTCAATTTAATACTTTGCAAATTTTCACTATAAGTGTCCTACTTGTTCTAATTGCAAATATCTGAGTTATGGTGCTAGAATACAAAACATTTCTCCCCAAGCAATAAACATAAAGAAAAACTTCATAATTTTTATAGAAGTCATGAAGAATTATTATAATATTAACAAATAATAAACCAGTGCTCTAACCAATAAATTATCGGTGGAACTTGTGAACTGGTAACTTAATCGATTCGATCTTTGGTCTAGCTTTTCGTTTCTTTGACTTCGCTCGTGGTAGTGGTCTTCAATGGCTGAAGTGGCACAACAGATAAGCAAACACAAACAAGCAACAAAATCAAACCGAAAGGATTGATTATGATTTTAGAAGAATTTTAGGAATGTATATACAAGGATAGATGCTGGTTTATTATTTGGAAAAGAGAAACACAAAATAGATAATTGATTGCTTGCACGTGATGATCATGGCATGATTTTGGACTGGTGGGCTTTGTGGTTGTTTGAGCCCATGGGTAGTACTTTGACCTTACAAGCTTAGTAATGTTTTGGCCGGGCAAGAAGTAATTGAGGACTAAGAAACATATCAGAAGCCTAGCACATGCTTTCGAGCTACTCCAAACGTTGCCTGCCATGGCTGAACTTTTGATATGGTACTAGGAGTCAAGGTAGGAGTTGGATCCTCATGCAATCTCGAACTCGTTTTGCTTGGTTGGAAGGTGGAAGAGGGAGAGGGAAGAAGGGGGCGACCACCACCATTATTGTAGCTCGACCTCATGGGAAGCTCAGAGTAGGCAGGAATACAGGGTGATGGAGGTAGGAGAAGGTAGAGTTCAGTCAGAGAAGGTAGCTGGAGACTCATCTTGAGGGAGGATGGCTCGAGGGAGAAGATCAAAGCGGCTGCCTTGGTTCTATTTGGTAGGTGAGGGAGGGAGAAAGCGAGCGGCGACGCGCGGCAAGGCCATCGCCATGCGTCGTCGTGGCCCTCCTGCAGTCGTCATGCACCATCGCCCCGAGCGGAAAGTCGGCCCGGCGCGTACCTGCCCCACCGCCGGGCCCTCCGCGGCAGGAGGTTCGACAGCGCCGACACCGTCAGCGGCCGCGTCCTCGCCGCCTGCATTTCCGACGACGACCGCACGGCCAGCCTCGCGAATCCGCTCACCGGAGATGGTCGAGGACGGCACGGCGACGGTCGTGGCCGAGTTGCCTGCATGCCATGTATGGCAGGTAGTCCATGTGGTACATGCCTCGGCCAAGGATATCTCTGGCGCCTTCTTCACGAGAGCCGGCGCTAGACACAACAGATCAGCCTTCATGATGGATTTGGGTCCCTGGGTACAAGAGCGGGTAAGACGGACATCATGTAACAATAACAATCAGCGGCGCTCTTGCCAGACGGGTCCCCGATGCGGCCTGTTGCGCCGCCACCGAGCAGGACGGCCGTTGTAGCTGCGCCGGCGGAACCAGGACAACGCGACGGCCGACGAGGCCGAGGAGACGGCCGCAACCATGGCACCAGCAAGCTGCCGTCAATGGAGAAACTCCCCTCCTCCGGCTCCACGACGCCATGCAGACGCCGCCACAGGAACGTGATGCCCGTCGGAGTCGCGAGCAGTGCTGCCGGCGTTGTGCTGCCCCTGCCTGACCTCCACGTGCTGCCCACGATTGAGGGCGGGCATCTCACGAACTCTGGAATTTTTCGCCGACTCCTCCACCGGTACGAGCGGGCTGGTAAGGAACGGTGTGGTGAGAAAAATAACTACTTTTGGGCAGAAACATCCTCAAATATGCTGTTGCTACGAGTCTACACCTCCTCCCACCTGCCTCGCTCCTTACAGGCAGACCCAGCGTGAGGGGTACTGTGAGCCCAATATGGATGAGAAAAGTTTTCAATTATTTTCGATCTTTATAATATAAATAGATAGAATAGATGCATCAACGCATGTGTCATGTGTCTTATCTGTAGGAGTGGTTAATAATTAGTAAGTATATCCTCGAGAAGGAGAAGGGAAAAAGGTAAACCAAGCGTTCCTATCAGTAACTCTCAGTCAGACCAGATAGCGCGTGCCGAAAGCGGGTTAAAAGAGGAGACTCGTGATCGATCATCAGCTTTTCACGGCGGCAAGAAATTCTGCAGGTTCCATTCTCCATCCGGATTCTCGGCCACGAGCCGGAGCCAATGTTGGCGATCGGATTTGCTCTCGCTTGATCCCTTCTGGATTCAAACATCCTCGGCGACGCGAGCGTCAGGTACTTCCAAATCTCAACGACGAGACCAGATGGCGCGTGCCGGGAACAAGCAACGCATCAATCTTCTGAGATTGTCTGGTGACCGGCCGGCTTGCATTCCGAGTTCTGAGATTGTCTGCCCGACCTCGAGAGTGTGAATCCTTTCCAAATCCCAACGATCACCCGCCGCGGATTCTTGCCGATCAGCAGGTGATTTTCCGCATGTCCTCTTCCCGCTGGTGATTTCAGCAGGGTAATCAAGCAAACATTTTCGGTCTGACGAGAGAAATAAACGTTTTTTCTGAATCTGTCTACTCGATTCAGCGTCCAGGTTCGCTCGTCCTTCTGAACGCTGGCGACCCGATTCCCTCCGCATTCCCCTTCGCGATTCAAACTTTCACGCCGACGCTCGAGCGTCGAGCCTCTCCAGATCCCAACCAGTCAACCTTGGTTTTGGGAAAAACCAAAATTCAATTACATGAAAGTTTGTTTGCCATGAAAAACTCTACAACTTTAGTTTTGAGCAAAAGTTCATTTGAGTAATGGTTTGCAATTTGATTTTTAACCCAATTAATCCATTTTCGGTAATTGAATTTTGAATTTCAGAGTTGCTCAAATGAACTTTTACGCAAATATTGCTCAAATGAACTTTTGCCCAAAACCAAAGTTGTAGAGTTTTTTATGGCAAATAACTTTCATGTTTAAAGTTTTTCAAGTTGCTACACAAAATTTGGAGAAAAATTTGAAAAACAAGATGTATAGGATCATTTCACTTGAATTTAAATTTCTAACTGTAAAACGAAGATTCAAATAAAAAAGTGCTTGAAACAAAAGTTGTAGGATTTGAAATTTTGAACAACTTTTGTATTCAAAGTTTTTCGAGCTTCCATTAAAATTTTGGAGAAAATTAGCCTGGCGCCACCACCCCATAGCGCCTGGACTCATATGTAATTTTTTTTATATTTAGGCCCTCATGCCATGGGCGGTGGCGCATAAAAAAAATTAGCTATTATTTT
The DNA here is from genome assembly GCF_016808335.1 of Panicum virgatum. Taxonomy (NCBI): domain Eukaryota; kingdom Viridiplantae; phylum Streptophyta; class Magnoliopsida; order Poales; family Poaceae; genus Panicum; species Panicum virgatum. The sequence goes on along the minus strand of NC_053142.1, from coordinate 47,390,479 downwards.
TATAAAAAATAATTAAAAATGTTAAAAATAAAAAAAGCCCTAACACCCGTCTCGGATGGGCCGTAAGTAGGATGCTATGTGAGCCCCTGAGAGAATTCTCTGGGCTGGGCTGAGCCCATGCTGTCCAGCTGTAGTTCTTCTTCCTTGGGACGGGACGGAGGCGTTCGGCTCTGCGGCCCATAGCCTCGTTGGTGGGCCAATCGACGGCATGAAACATTCACGCCCATAACATGCGCCAGGTGGCCGTCGAGACCCGCATTCACGGCGACATCCCTGTCGGGTTTAGGTGCTACGTACTCGCGCTGCCTTCGGCTTGACGCCTCCCCCGCACGCCGCCTGCGCGCGGAGGCAGAACAGAGATGGCCCGGCCATTCCATTCCAGGGGCGGCAGGGCACCTGGACTAATCATCACGCGCTGTTTCTTCTTTCTGGATCAGCTCTTGAAAATCGTAGTTTCAGACTTTCAGTTGGGCTCTTCAGGATGCGGAAACCTCTTCGTCAGCGTTGTCGGCGGATGCATCAGAGGGCATGAGGCGGCACCATTTTCGCATGCCATGCCGGTGGTCGTTCCGGGAGGGACAGACAGGTGAGGCGACAGATAGTTTGCCTCTCATTTTCCGCTGCCGCTGCAGGGGAGTTGGGAGATACGGGGAGTGAGTACAAGTGTACAACACATCATGCCGAAATATGAACAATTGTTGGAAGTTACATGTTTGATTGATAGTCAAATCATTATGCAAAATGGAGCTGTTTGTTTGTTGCAGAATTTTTTTATTATTAGAACAATTAAAAAATTATTTTACAACAAAAAGATTATCCCCACAATAAATTCGACTAGATCATACATATAAACCGATTTTGGCTTTGCAGCTATCAGCTGGGCGATTTGGAAGTGCAGAAACAAAGTTATCTTTGATAACAAAATAATTCGGCATCCGGCCGAGATCTTAATACATGCTTGTGTTTTTCTAAAATATTGGACATGTTTGCAAAATGAGGAGGTGCAGGTGGGGTTGCTGGAGGAGTCAGGACTCTTCTCGCATGTGCTCATCGGGCCCTGGCGCTTCAAGGTACGGCGGCCCCAAGAATGCTTCCGGCCCCGCCTACCCCTACAGTCGAGGAAACTGAGGAAGACTGATGATGCCTGTTTCCTTCTATCGCCTCCTGGACTTCAGTACTGTGTGTCCACCATGTTGTGGCGTTTATTTTGGTCTATAATATGTTTCTCTTTATACTCTGAACCATCGGTCTACCTAGGAATCTTAGTGTTAGGCTTCTTCCCGCTGAACTTTCTTGCTTGAAAGTCAGGCTAGAAAAACATGGGCTTGCCCCCTTCCCTCCTTCATCGCTGCTCCCTACACTCAGAGTAATTCCGTTCTTGAATGGAATTGGGGGAGGCCTCGTTTCGAAAAAAAATACATATAAACCGATTTATTTGGCCAGTTTTAGATCTCAAAATACAGAATCCTAGAAGAGCGCTTGCTACGGCAGCCCATGCTCGCCCGATATACAGAGGGAGAGAGGCGCGCGTTGGCGGTTTTTTCTTTTTTATATTTTTTTAAAATTAAAATTTCAAAAATATATGTCCGTTTTGAAATATTTCAAAAATACCCTCCGGTCGCCCCCCATAGGGCGACAGGCCTTAAGTGTAATTTTTTTTCTTCAAATTCGCAATGAGGTCCCTGGGGAAAAAAAAGGCCCTGTCGCCCCCCCCCCAATGGGCGACAGGGGCCTGTCGCCCACCCCTGGGGCGACAGGGGCCTGTCGCCCGTTGGGGGGGCGACAGGCCCTTTTTATAAACCCTAACCGCCATTCCCTTTGTCATTTTGACCCAAAAATTCAGGAAAAAAGCTGGAGTAGTCGGCTAACGTACTCGCAGCTAGATACACTATGGAAACCCGTGATCGCCGTGCTGAGTAGTGGCAACCTGTGATCTCGTACTCGCAGATAGATACACTATGGTTCTTATTTTGAGCTATTCGAGCGTGTAGTCGGCATCATCGTCGGCAGGATCTGGGCCGCTAACTCCTACCACACATAACTTGTCCTTCATTAAATCACGGAAAAAAATCGCAAGAACTTCCCTTATTTCACGAGCATTATGGAACCCAGAAACATAATAAGTTCGCATCAATAGTATGTATAGAAACAAATGACAAGTAAACTAGCACAATCATAAACATCGGATACAAATAAGCGGGTCCACAGCTATCTCATTACAAATAAACATCAGAGATACAAACATCAGGTATATCTAACCACCCCTAGGGCGTCGGACCCTCTTAGCCCTCTGCTGGGCACGGACATGGCCCTCGGAGTAGGTGAGAACATCCGGAGACCTCACCTGTCGCTCAGGACGCGCAAGGGGCTGCGGTGTCTGCTGCTGAGAGATCACAAGTGGTGCTCCTCCTAGCTGTGAATACCCCAAGACATCGGGGTCACCTTGCGCGGCAGGCTCTTCTGGACTCAAGCTGTCGAAGTCGTCTAAGGTGAAGGTCTCGTTATCTGGTCCAAAGGAGGAAGAAGAAGGTCTGGCGCCCGCATGGGGGTAGAATCCTACGCAAAAAATGTGGATGTTAGCGGACGCTCGTATATTTTGTCATGACATGTAGAAACCGAAATACGAAACATAAACTAACCTGTGTAGGCCGGTATCTGTGGCCCCGGTACCATCCCTGGATACGGTCCGCCAACTGGTGCTGTCCCTCTAAACATTCCAGTATGGCCGAACGCAGTAGCTGGATCGTATCCTGTATGTGATATTAATAAATATGTAGGAACACTTGATCTAATTTTAAAGAGATATGTACGTTACCTGCACTTGGGAAGAACTGCGACGTCGGCCCGTGCATGGTCGACGGACACGGGAACGACGACGAGGCCTGAGACGACCCGTGGCTGTCTTCGTACTGCACACGGCTTCCGAAGTTGTGCACTACCTGACGCAACTGATCACGCTGCCTCGACCATGCCTCTGTCTGCTCAAACTGGGTCATTGGGGATCCGGCACGTACCCTCGTCAAGTAAGTCGAGCAGTCCGTCTCCATCATGTTGCAAAGGCGAAGCTGCATCAATTCAGTAAAGATACAGTTACAAACACATGATATATCTTATGAATATGATTATATATATATGCAAATATGATCAAGAGACTCACCGCGCCAGCTAGTGCCTCCACGTGGTGCCGGCCATAGCCATCCTGAGGCCTCGCCTGGTGTGGCTGCGGGTGAGTGTCAACAAAAACCAGACGAGCTCGAGTCCGGGGTAAGTACCAGGTGAGGTAAGCCCTAAAGGAGCTGTCTGTGTGTGGTCCTATTGGATGGACCAAGAGCTCGTCTGCCTGTTCCCATTGGTCCACCCACGGCTGGATCTTGGTGAGCCAATCATCAGAGCACGGCAAGCCACTCCTTGACAACCTACAAAGTGGACCACGAAGAATCGTTAGATTCGACACGAATGTATGAGCCAAGTTCATTCATAATTACCTGTGGTCCTGGCGACTGACACGCTCCCACGTGGTGGGCACCGGAAACTCCTGGCGCTGCCCAAACTGTCTCCTGACTCTCCAGGGGCAATATGCCTCAACCGCGATGTCATAAACCAGGACGGCGGAAGTAAGCCACAGGCTCGCATTCGCGGAGCAGTGCGAAGACAGGCCTGCTGGTGCACGGGTAGCCACAGCCTCTGGGCTGTAAGGCTCCCAGACAACGTCCTCGGACGTCAGCATGTCGAGCTCTGAAACAAACTCAGGATATGCGCGTCTAACCTGCGCATGCGCCCAGGACCTCTGCATTCGGAATAAGTAACATTAAAAGTGCGCTAATGCATCATGTAACAATGAATAACAAAATTAGATGTATAAGAACGCACCTGACGCCAGATCCAGATAGTTACCATAGTGGGCCTCTCGTCCTCCTCTTCGCCGTACATGCCCCCGTGGTAAGGCTCGTGGCTGACCAGGGGCCGACCAATGGCTAGCCTCTCGTACGACCAAAGCTGTAGCTGTAGTGGGCACCCTACCAAGATAGCGTTCCCATGTGTCTTCATGCAGCCGTCGCAGAGTCCACGGTAAGTGGCTGCAAGTACCGCCTCACCCCAGCTGTAGGGCGGTATGTCCTCGTCCCCATCCGCAATCTCCCGTGCATACGGAAGGAGAATCCTATCGACCGAATTGCCATGAGTGTTGCTGAACATGATGTAACCAAACAACCAAAGTAAGTACGCCTCCAGCAATCTGGTCACACTGTACTCGTCTGCATCCGCAGCCAACAGGGCAGGCTGCATAAATATTTAAGATTAATGGTTTCAACTGTCAATGGAACATTTGAATTGTAACAATTAAATTTATATATGGAATGAATACGTACTGTAAACTGTAGGAACCAGGTCTTCGAAGGACCTGCTGCTCGCGGGTGCGGGTTGATCGTACCTGCTTCCTCCACGCGGTCAACCGGGGCAAAACGGGCCTCCAGCTCATCCTTCCACGAGGCCGCCACCACACGCGGACCTACAGCCTCCCCGACGATAGGGAGGCCGAGGAGGTAGGCCACATCCTGCAGCGTAGGAGTCATCTCCCCACATGGGAGGTGGAACGTGTGTGTCTCCGGCCTCCATCTGTCAACGAGCGCCGTCAGGAGGGATCAGTCGAGCTGAATAGGCCCAACCTCGACAAGACGGCTCAGAGTCAGTAGACCGGCCTCACGTAACCTGAAAACAAACAAAAATGTCGAAACAAAGGAATACCGACGAATACATAAGTGATAAACAATAATATTTTATTACATACCGGTCACACCAATCGTGGTGTATAGAGATCGCCTCCCTGGGTGGACGAGGACGTAGCACCTCTATGGCTCGGTGCTCAACAGCTGCAAAATAAGACATGTGGCTCGAGTCGATCACTGGGTCTAGTAAGGAGTCCATCTCCATACCTGCATTCAAAAATATATGAGAACACATAGGTAAATATATATTTCATACAAACTGGACACATAGGTACAATAATAGTTCATTACATACCTGCAATATTTCATTACTACATATTACAAATAATGAAATACAATTGTGGATCATGACACCGAATGCCTTCCACGAGCAATTCTCGACGATGCTCGTCTGAACGTAGGAGGTGCTCCATCTCTGGGATTTCCGGAAGGACCGACGTCAGCAGCATCGTGAAGTGCATTCTGAGGACACTTCTTGTAGTTGTGACTCAATGATCCACATTGGCTGCAACGCTTTTGTGCCTTGCTTGCTTCCGACTCGTCCATACCATTCCGAATACGACGTGTCTGACGGCGGCCTTTGCCTTTCTTAGTGGCTGGATCAGGAATAAACATCTTATTCTCATTATCCTGAGTGAAAGGCCCCACAATTCTAATCCCGTATACCTCATGTCCCCAGGTGGATACAGCTGCTTCCTTACTGAAGTACGGTGAAACAAATACTCCTGGCTGCAACGCAGACTCTTCACATGCCGCAATGAGATGGGAGCATGGCAAATGCAATAACTTAGGCTTCATGCAGGAGCAGAAGGCTTTGCCATCAACTGTAATCAAGCTCTCCGGTACCACCCTATCTCTACGGATACCACGACCACTTCTATCCTTGCATAGAACCTCAAATCTATGCTCCATTGTACCTGTCGATATGACGCGGTGCAGTTTGGCCTTTTCAATCTTCTCTTGCATATATTGTGTCACTCTTTTGCAAAACTGAATTTGGGGTTGCTGATGTTTATGCTTGCAGCCGTGTAACGCTCTCTGAAATACTTCATGCACCCATACATGATGAACTCAACAATTCCCACAAGAGGAAAGGCACGACAAGAACGCATAACCATATTGAAACACTCTGCATGGTTCGTTGTCTGAATACCATACCGTATTCCGTTGGTATCATAAAGGAATGACCATTTCTCCTTAGTTGCACCTCGAATCCAGTGTGAAAATGGCTTCTCAATTGAATCCCTAGCCTCTGCAGCCTGACTCGTGCCTACTCCTGATGCCCTTACCTTCACTAGCTCTGCAGTCAACGAATCAAGCATCTGCCATAATGCATTGAATTTTCTCTGTTGATTTTGGGTGCACAACCTCTTAAACAGGTTCTTAAGATCCTTGTTCTTAAAGTGCTCATAGAAGTTTGCACCCATATGCCTAATGCACCACCTGTTTTGAACATCAGGCCATAATGGAGGCGTTGTCGCAGTTCCACGTTGCAATTTCAGTATTGATTGCAGGATACCTGCATGCCTATCACTAATAAGGCACACATCTGGACGTGCAGCAACAACATTAATCTTCACTCGTTCAAGGAACTAATACCAACTGTCTATGTTCTCATTCTCAACAAATGCAAATGCGAGCGGAACTATTTGGTTGTTGCAATCTACACTGATTGCGGTGAGTATCTGACCTTTATACCTTCCAGTCAAAAATGTGCCATCAATTCAGATCACCAGAAGACAAAACTGAAATGCTCTAACACAAGCACCTATGCAAAAGAAGGCTCGTTGCATAATTCTTTGTCCCCTAGTCAAGGCTGGTACAAGGTATGTGTCATAAAAGCTTCCAGGATTTCTAGCAGCAATCTGGGATAACATACGAGGTAGGTTATCATATGATGCCTCGTATGTGCCGAATCGCATCTCCAACACCCTTTGTTTAGCCCGCCATGCCTTCAAATAACTGATTGTGTACTGGTAAGTCTGCTCAATGTGTCGAATAATTATTTTTGGCTCATAATTTAGGTTGTCCATAATAAACCCATACATTTGCTTTGCAACAAAGTCGTATGATATATTGCGATGCGAGGGAACAACTTCTGACAGCAAACAAGTGTGCTCTGTGACAATGGAATATTTCCAGTTTGACTTCCATTTTCCTTTGAATGCATGTACTCGCCATGGACATCCAGTATTCACACACTTCACCTCATATTCTTTACTGCCAGACTTTACGACTCTGAATTCTCGTTTCAATGAGATTGCCCATAGTCTCACAGCATTTTTTACGGCTTCAATATTTGGATATGTTGCACCTTGCACTACCTCATTCCCTCTGTACTCCCACTCCTGATTTCGTACATCTTCTGCGACATGACTGCCAAAATCATGCTCCTTCCACTCTTTTGGCAATGAGTACTGCTCGTCATCAGATGAGCTCTCATATTCTTCCATCTCTATTGCGGTTTGGTCATCTGCCTCCATCTCGTCCACAATGCTATGTATCCTCTCTCCCTCATCAGCAAGGCCCTATGGTCCCATGTTTTGGTTCTCTGTCTCTTCTGACTCATCTTGCTCAACATAATTGGCCTCTCTTCGAATACTCGGAGTTCCTTGATCTGCACAATGTTGGATTTTATTTTGTGTCTTCTCCTGAATTTGAACAAGAATGACCAGAGTCCACCCACGCTCTAGAGCTGCTTGCATGTACTTCTGCCAGTCATCAGTGCTGTGTATCATCATTAATTCCCATAATTCACTATCTACCTCCCAATTAACAAGAGACTGGACAGTGATCACATGTGTCAACGGATCAACATGGAACCCACGCTGCAGCCACTTACATATGGAACCAAAACTCTTTTCCAGAGGTTTATCTATGCCGCTAGATGTGCGCTTAAATGCAGAAAGATCTACTCCATTTGGCCCATACATAATATTGTATTCATCATAAAATACTTGAAACTGCATCTTGCTCGACATATCTGTATATCACATAATACTTATCGAGTTATACTCTTTACTTCACTACCTTATTCAATAATCCGTAAAAACTAAGTATGAAATTCAACTACAACGTATAAGTATTCATAAATACGTGATGACACTCAAATTCTATACTGCATATGCCAAATTCTATTCTAAATCATAATTAATTTATAAACACGTCTCTAATAGTACTGCAATTGTAATAATAAATGCGTAGAACTAATTTTCTAAACTAATTTACTACTACGTAACTACAAACTAAAGTATCATCACGTCTCGGATGGGCCGTAAGTAGGATGCTATGTGAGCCCCTGAGAGAATTCTCTGGGCTGGGCTGAGCCCATGCTGTCCAGCTGTAGTTCTTCTTCCTTGGGACGGGACGGAGGCGTTCGGCTCTGCGGCCCATAGCCTCGTTGGTGGGCCAATCGACGGCATGAAACATTCACGCCCATAACATGCGCCAGGTGGCCGTCGAGACCCGCATTCACGGCGACATCCCTGTCGGGTTTAGGTGCTACGTACTCGCACTGCCTTCGGCTTGACGCCTCCCCCGCACGCCGCCTGCGCGCGGAGGCAGAACAGAGATGGCCCGGCCATTCCATTCCAGGGGCGGCGGGGCACGTGGACTAATCATCACACACTGTTTCTTCTTTCTGGATCAGCTGCTGAAAATCGAAGTTTCAGACTTTCAGTTGGGCTCTTCAGGATGCGGAAACCTCTTCGTCAGCGTTGTCGGCGGATGCATCAGAGGGCATGAGGCGGCACCATTTTCGCATGCCATGCCGGTGGTCGTTCCGGGAGGGACAGACAGGTGAGGCGACAGATAGTTGCCTCTCGTTTTCCGCTGCCGCTGCAGGGGAGTTGGGAGATACGGGGAGTGAGTACAAGTGTACAACACATCATGCCGAAATATGAACAATTGTTGGAAGTTACATGTTTGATTGATAGTCAAATCATTATGCAAAACGGAACTGTTTGTTTGTTGCAGAATTTTTTTTATTTAGAACAATTAAAAAATTATTTTACAACAAAAAGATTATCCCCACAATAAATTCGACTAGATCATACATATAAACCGATTTTGGCTTTGCAGCTATCAGCCGAGCGATTTGGAAGTGCAGAAACAAAGCTATCTTTGATAACAAAATAATTCGGCATCCGGCTGAGATCTTAATACATGCTTGTGTTTTTCTAAAATATTGGACATATTTGCAAAAGGTGGAGGTGCAGGTGGGGTTGCTGGAGGAGTCAGGACTCTTCTCGCATGTGCTCATCGGGCCCTGGCGCTTCAAGGTACGGCGGCCCCAAGAATGCTTCCGGCCCCGCCTACCCCTACAGTCGAGGAAACTGAGGAAGACTGATGATGCCTGTTTCCTTCTATCGCCTCCTGGACTTCAGTACTGTGCGTCCACCATGTTGTGGCGTTTATTTTGGTCTATAATATGTTTCTCTTTATACTCTGAACCATCGGTCTACCTAGAAATCCTAGTGTTAGGCTTCTTCCCGCTGAACTTTCTTGCTTGAAAGTCAGGCTAGAAAAACATGGGCTTGCCCCCTTCCCTCCTTCATCTCTGCTCCCTACACAGAGTAATTTTGTTCTTGAATGGAACTGGGGGAGGCCTCGTTTCGAAAAAAAATACATATAAACCGATTTATTTGGCCAGTTTTAGATCTCAAATCAAAATACAGAATCCTATAAGAGGGCTTGCTACGGCAGCTCTGCTCGCCCGATATACAGAGGGAGAGAGGCGCGCGTTGCATGTGCTTTGTTGGAGTCGTTGGGCTTTCGCACCGCCAGCTCCCAGCATCAACCAGCCTGGCAAGCGGTGGTGGGCCTGTTCGACGATCTGTTCAGCTCCGACTTTACCTATTGGGCTTAGGCCAGAAAGCTCTGTTCTACTTGGGCTGGGCTGGGATGCATGTGCATCGTGGCGGCGTGCGGTGGGGGTCATCATCGATCTTCAGATATTTGGGGCTTTCACGAACGAACCAACCAAACTGAAATTTTCAAAGCGTTCCATCATATTCGCTTCAAATTCCTGTTTATTTGTCTTCCGCGTCCAAATTCGAGCGATGAGCAGGAGCAGAATTTGCCAATTTGCTCAATCCGCGACCTCTGCAACTGCTTTTATCCTACAAACTTAACAAATCGCATCAAATTCATCGAGGTCTGAACTTGGCTGTGCAGCTACCCAGCTACTGCTCCATCTTCCTGGACCGGGACCTCAAGTCAAGCTCTCTCTCTCTCTCTCACCCACCACCGGGCGCCCGTCGCGGCCGCAACAGGCCAGCCCAGCAGCAGCAGCAGCCAGGCAGCCATGGTGGAGAGGCCGCAGCGGAGGAAGCCGCTGGTGCTCGCCTCCACGCAGGCGCTCCTCGACTCGCTCCCGGGGGACCGCCCGCCGCCGCCGCCGCCGCAGGAGCCGGTGCGCCTCCGGACCGGCGTCCTCCGCTTCCCGTCGGGGGGCGGCGCCGAGTTCGGGGAGCTCGCAACCTTCGTCGCCCTCCCCGCGCCAGCGCTCCGAAGGCTCGCGGTCGTCACCGGCACGCCTGTACGTCCCACCTGTTTCAATTCGGGCCAGGACACAATTGTTTGTTGCGAATTGCGTAGTCCGTGCGGCAAAATTCGATCCGTTAGGGGCTTCGTTGAGGAAGCTACACTTGCTGCTTTCAGGAGGAAATTCGGGTCTCGTGGAATTGGGTTGCTCATAGAACTAGAAGGATGAATTTGACTGCTAGATAGTCAGAATGGGCTCCAATAATTGATAACTACTGTATAATGAACATGACTTCTAGATCACGGATACTGGAAAAACTGACCATTCTGAGCGTGCATTTATGTTTCCAATTTAACTGATACAACCTCTGTGCAACCATTTGAGCTTTAATGGGAAATTGGTAGGAGTACTATGTAGGAAACTCTGCTTGGTGCTTTAAGGAGCGAATCGGATCTCATTTGGAATTTTTTTTCTCATCAAATTAAAGGCTGTCCTGTCATCATCACTTTTGGTGATGAAATACATGGGAATTGGTGATTTCTGTATCCAGATTTGGAATGGGTGCCATGGGCAATAAGCTTAGAGCATCGCAGCTGCTACGATTAAGCATTGTGGCCATGAATTTGTATATTCAACAGTGACTTTGCAAGTTAATCTCTGATATAATCTCTGTGCAATTTTTTGAGCTTAACTAGTAATACTGCGTAGGATTCTCTTCTGTTGATTAGGTTTGGAGCATTGCAGTTGCAAAAATTAACCGTTGCAGTCATATCCCATATGCTTATATTTTGACTAATGGTTTAGCAAGTTGATCTCTGATATAATATATGGTAGATGGTGAATTAGTTCTGTGTAGGATTATCAACTGTTGATATTAGTGAAATAATATGCAGCTATTGATGTGCAGGTGCTTGTCAAGAATGCTGACAATAATGTCGGGAGAATTGTTAAAGCAATATTACTTGATCACCCATCTCTTGACGAGTCTGGGACAGAACAGACTGATCATGCGGCATCTGCCTCTCCTCATGGTCGTGCTATGGGTATCTTACCTTTTCGTTCGTTTCCTGCTACTGGTTTTGCATCTGTGGATGAAGATATCGCTTATGTCAGCCCACTTTTGGCATTCAACTTGGGATTGCATGTTTCTTGTCTGAAGCTTCTTATCCAAAAAGGACAGGAGCCTTTCAAGTTTTGTTCTCGATCTGAAGAGCTTCATTCTGCTTCCAATGCTGGGAGTGATCTTTCCCTTCACTTAGACCTTCTTCCATGCGCTCAAGTTCCTAAATATGCTTCACATTTACGGATTTCTGTTGTGAGGATTCCTGAATGTGGTGTGCTTGCTTCTTTAAAGATAAATTCATCCTTTGGAGAAAGTGACTACCAAGACATGGTGGATCAAGCTTTGAACGAGTACTTTAAGTTTGATAGGTTCCTAGCAAGAGGGGATGTCTTTTGCATACGGAACAATTGGAATTGTGGCATGAGCTCCTGTCTAGCATGCAATAGGCAGGATGATAATTTGCGTCCTCGTAATATGATCTACTTTAAGGTAAATTACCTATTTTTCATACTTCAAATACACTATAATCCATAAATACGACAGATGATAATGAACTCTTAGCTTACACTTAGCTGCATTACTCATAATTGTATAAGAGTTTTGATTTGTTACTATTTTAATTTGCTAGGTGACAAGCATGGAACCATCAGATGAACCTATTCTTCGTGTTAATTGCAATGAGACAGCCCTTGTGCTTGGGGGAGCTGCTTCTGCTGCAATCCCCCCTTACTCCTTCTTTGCTGCTTCTGGTGACCCACTTCCTTTGCATGGTGAAATAGTGGAGCATTTAGCCTCTATCATTGCCCCAGCATTATGCCCTTCAGATATATTACCTAAAATCAAGTTTTCCACTTTTATATACGGCCCTTCAGGTTAGTGCACTTCAGTGATAATTTGATTAAATTTATCTCTAAAGATTACTAATCAATTTCCAATTGAACCTGTGTCCCCAAAAATGGTTGGTTAACAGGATGCGGAAAGCGCACAGTGGTGAGGCATGTTGCTAGCCATCTTGGTCTGCACGTGGTTGAGTGTAGCTGTCATGATCTCATGACTTCGTCAGAAAGTGGTGCACCTGCTGCACTTACAGCTGCCTTCAAAGAATCTCAGAAGTACCTACTTTTTTCTGTCTTTCCCCTTCTTATTCTGTTATTGAAACTTATGAAAATACCATACTCTTTATTTTTTTATTTCTTATGTGGAATACATTACATTTATTGACTTTCATGTGGTTTATTTATCTCTTTGACATTTATTTTATTTAATAACTTTCTTTGTGAAGGTATTCCCCTTGTATAATGCTTCTTCGACACTTTGATGCAATTGGGAATGCATCCTCCAATGAGGACCCAGAATCTGAGCAATCTGGGATTGCGTCAAACATTGAATCTGTTATCAAGCAGTACACTGGACAAAGTTGGGTTGCTACGGACTCGATGCCAGGAAGAGATGTAAATGGGAGCTCAGTAAGTCTTGATTCCTCTTATTAGTAACAAGATATAATGATATAAGGCCGTCTATACATCAAATTCCTTATTATTGGGTTGTCTCTTGCAGTACCCTGTGGAGCCTGAATATGTAAGCTCTCTTCAGATTATACTAGTTGCAACTGCAGACAGTTCTGAAGGAATGCAACAATCAATTAGGCGATGTTTCCGCCATGAGATTGACATGAAGACTATGAATGAAGAGCAGAGAAAGAAACTGATATCTGAGACACTTCAAGGCATTGCAACAGTTGCAGATGAGGTACCTTTTAGTCATTTTTCAGCCCAAAACCTTTTTCCCTCCACTTGCGATGCATCTCCTGCTTATGCATTTTCCCTTTTCAGAGTATTGATGACAAGTTCGTAAAAGACTTAGCAGCACAAACGTCAGGATTCATGTCGAGGGACATACTTGCACTGGTTGCAGATTCTGGTGTGTCTTTTGCACATAAAATTGCAGCAGAGAAAGATAGCAAAGGAATCAGTGATCATGAGGAGATCCTTCCAGAAAGCTCTTCTGCCACTCAAAATGAGGAAATACATTTCTGCAAAGAAGATATTCTGTGTTCCTTGGAACGAGCTAAGAAAAGGAATCGTGCTGCACTGGGCACACCCAAAGTAAACATTTTAATTCTAACTTTCAGGACCAGCAGTCGATAGCCCATGAATTGTATATACCGATTTTACCTTGATTCCTCTGATCACCTTGTTTGGTTTTTAGGTTCCCAATGTCAAATGGGAGGATGTTGGTGGGCTAGAGGAAGTGAAAAAGGTTATTCTAGATACTATTCAGGTAAATTGACTTTGATTAAGGTGTAAATATCAACAACATCAATATTACTCGCTATTATATATGAAAAATTCTAGATACTATTCAGGTAAATTGACTTTGATTAAGGCGTAAATATCAACAACATCAATATTACTCGCTCTTATATATGAAAATGAGATTTGTCTACAGTAGTTTAAGCACTACTAGGTTTGTCAGTTTTGGGGGATATTGACCTTTTTTTACTTGATATTTCAGTTGCCACTGATGTACAAACACCTTTTTTCTTCTAAATTGCGGAAGCGGTCAGGTGTCCTGCTTTATGGACCTCCAGGAACAGGGAAGGTAGGTCTAATGGGTTTCGTCCTTAAAAATGAGCTGATTTTTTTTTAAATTTTACCTACGAATAGATAAGCGTATCCAAAGGCACTATGATATGGGGTCGCTAAAATGATTCTTACTTGAACTTTTAGACCTTATTGGCGAAAGCAGTAGCTACTGAATGCTCGTTGAACTTTCTTAGCGTGAAAGGTCCAGAACTGATAAACATGTATGTTGGAGAATCAGAGAAGAATGTTAGGGACATTTTTGAGAAGGTATGAAAAATTACACAGCCATATAATTATCGTAAAAATACATAGATTTTATTTTTTCCAATTTTTAATTGTTAATCCCAGGCTAGATCTGCACGCCCATGTGTCATTTTCTTTGATGAGCTTGATTCCCTAGCTCCAGCACGAGGATCCTCGGCAGATTCTGGTGGTGTTATGGACAGAGTTGTTTCCCAGGTATAATTGTCTTCTGTCCTGAGTTGGTGACACCGTTCCTCATAATTTTCTGTTGAAAATGCCGTCCTGTCTCACTTCTCTTTTTTTCGTGTTTGATAGTTACTTGTGGAGATAGATGGGTTGAGCGATAACAGCCAGGTTGTTTACTCCACCATGCTATACTTGCTTTTACCTTCCATGAAGGATACTTGACATCAAAGGATTTTTTCTTAAATTGTTTGTAGGACCTTTTCATTATTGGGGCTACCAATAGGCCCGACCTTCTTGATTCTGCTCTTCTTCGCCCTGGACGGTTTGATAAGCTTCTCTATGTTGGTGTAATAACTGATGCATCATACAGGGAAAGGTTGTTAGTTGTTACCTGTAGTTTTCAATTTGTCTATTTCAGATTCGTGGAACTGTGATCTCAGTTTAATTGGCATATACAGGATCCTTAAAGCACAGACGCGCAAATATAAGCTCCACAGTAATGTTTCTCTCTTGTCAGTTGCTCAGCGTTGTCCTCCAAACTTTACCGGTGCCGATATTTATGCACTGTGTGCGGATGCATGGTTTCATGCAGCAAAGAGATCCGTGAGTGTTTCTGCTCTCTTGCTTTGTACATTGGTTTTTTCTTATCTTTGCTCTGTTGAACTTACACGTGGTATTTTCAGGTTAAAACATTTGAAATTGATCCTTCAAGAAATAACGATGCCAGCGCAGAAGAGGTCATTGTTGAGATTGATGATTTTATGACGGTAAAACTCTGAACCATTTTGAGTAAGCATGGTAATATTTGTGGTTGCATATTTGGAAATAAAAAAAAACGTTGTTGTTACTACACAGGTATTAGGAGATATATCACCATCACTATCACTGGAGGAGCTTCAGAACTACGAACAGTTGAGGCAGAAGATTGAAGGGCCTTCTAGATGATGACGTTAGCAGTAATATATTATTTCTCATTAATGATTTTGTCCGACCAGAGACACCCAAGGTTCAGAGTCTTAAACTGCTAACATTTCCTAAACACCTATCTCTTAATTACAATATTTTCTTTTTACAATTGCAGTGCTTGTTTTGACAGATGGTGCCATGACTATAAGTGCCCACTGCTGATGAGTGATGGATGTGGACGTTTTTCTAGTTCCACCATGTGCTGGATTTATCCGGTTACATCTTTATCGGCTGATTTGTATTACACCAGCTTCAATTTTTTTAAAGAGAGGCTACCTTCTTATATATCTAGGTTTTAATGAGATGACCGAGTAGATTTTACCAAATGATATGAATCTATTTTGCACAATTGCATTTGAAACTGCGCTTTGTGCTTAAGAGAAGAAGACAGTGCACAGTTGCATTTGTCCCAGTATTATCGATCTCCAAAACAAGTGGTTAACTTGCAAAGATTGGTCTACGCTGAATCAGCAAAAAAATTTTGAAACATTTTCCCTGGGAAGCCCACTGCTGGTGGGCGGTGGCTGCCACTGAAAATTCGCTTTCCTGAAGTGATGTTATTGACTTGCTCCTGGTTTGCTCGTGATGACGTGATTTGAATGCCGAGTACTGAAATAACTTTCTTTCTCATGATCACAACACATGATACACTTAGTCTTGGCAAAGAGGGTGTCGTGTAACTCGGGGTTTTTTTTTTTTTTTGAAGTCTGTAGAAAACCATCTTGATGTTGAAGCTGCTGGCAGCGCCTGTCTAAAACGGCTCTGCTTTATCTAATCATCGTAGCATGACTGGTACTGTCTCCCCCAACTGAAAACGACCCGTTCAGATCAGGCTCTCGAGTTTCGCTGGAAAAAGGAAAACAAATAACTATCGATGCATTTGTCCCATATGAAATCTGACTGTGGGTAGACATTTTGATGGGACGTTTCAGGTATTGCACCACCACTCATCCTGCTGGCAAACCAAGCTCGAGTCAGCTCGTCAAGTCAACACATTCTTATATAAAAAAGGGAAAAAAAGTAACGTTCTCAAGTGACCTCATTCTCCTTGACTTGCCAGCATCTCGGGTCGACAATGATGCAGGCCAAGCTCCACTACTACCGCTACTATGGCATGCAAGCGTGTGAACAAGCCAGAACGCCCGGGCTGTCTGGTCAATCCCCGGGGCGCGACCGAGACCGGGCAGGTCCAACCAATCATCGCGCGCGTCTCGTAAACGCTGGTGCCAGTCATTCGTCGGAGCGGGCCGGGAGCGGCGGCGCCAATGATTATTGATTTAATTTATTTATTACTGACGCCAAGTCTGAATTTTAATGGTTGCCTCGCCACGGCGCGACCGGGGGAGTAGCCGTCGTGTCGTCGCCGCACGCGCGGCGGCCTCCTCGGCTCCTCCCCTGGCCGCCGGCCGGCTGGGTTTCTGGTCAAACACCTCATGCTAGCATCATGCATCCATGCCCTAGACCACGCACTCCTGGTGCTTCGATTTCGATCGCCAGGTGTGCAGTCAGCCGCTACTAGCGATTACCACTAAAAAATACGCCCGCCCTGTTGATCCTGGGATCCTCGGATGTTCTTGTTTAGATGTTTACTCGTTGTAAAATGTATTGAAACATTCTGATGGGCCACTTCAGAGCCGGATGAAATGAAAATTCAGGTGGGGGATTCTCTCCCCTCCCGGTGACGTTCAAAAAAAAAATATTTACTTGTTTAGGGTGGCCACGCTGAAGCTTGAATCAGCAGTTAGTCCGCCATGCCGTCAGCGATGGCCATGCATGCGTTGACTAACGCGAACTGCTACTTCTTTCACTTTCACTTTCACTTTCTCTTTCTTTTATTTTTTGTTTTTGGAAACGAGGACGAGTATGTCAATCACTTTCTCTTACACTCGGATCAGATAAGCATAGGGCGTGCGTGCGTGAGTGTGCCGATCATATCAGTCCCAATCCCGCGAAAGGTCCGCGCTCACACTGCCGGCGCTAGCTTTCGTCGTCAACCACCGGCCCCGCCGAGCGAGCGAGCGAGCGAGAGCATGCGCGTGGACGCCGGCGTCGCGGCGCGCGGCGGCCAACTCACGCGTCAGCCTCCGAGGCCGGCCGCCGTGCGCTGGAACCCCGGCCGGCGAGCTGTGGCGTCCGCGGCGGCGGTCTAGCTAGTCTGTTGTTGCGTGCGGAGAAACCACCCTGGGGAACGGGGAACGGCCGGCGAATCTCGTCGACCGGCGCAGAGGCAGGGACGGCAACGAGGCGGAATTTATTAGCGAGGCAATCCGCACGGAACCAGAAGCGTTTCGAACGGTCCATCCGAACTCACGCACGTGAGGATCGGAGTGAATGGATCAGCGGCTTTTGGTTGACGACGACAAGCAAACTGTACGTTCCCAGTTTGATTTGAACACACTTGCTGGCTTGCTGCAAGCTCTCATCCTAAAACAGTGGAAAAGGCCGCTAAAACATCATTGAGAAATAAAACGAACTGTTGCCAATATGAACACTTGGAATTTCATCATCATCGCCTAAAATACTACTCATGCTAGCTTGCATCCTGGCCTAGGCCTACTCTCGATGTCTCTGTGTAAGTGAGGTTTGCTGATCGATCGATCAAGTTGATCACTACTGCACAGGTCGACGGCACGCGCCACATATATACATGCACCACGCACACATGCCGCGCGCGTTCACACGACCCACTCATCACCGGGGTCTGTCTCCCCAGTACGTCCCCTCTACCGCCGCCGGTGGCTGTCGGCGGCGACGGCGCGGCGGAACTCGGCGGCGGCGCAGGGGATCCGCAGGACGCCCTTCTGGGCGTACCCGAACTCCCGCTCCGCCATCTCCAGCAGCGCCCGCACGCACGGCTGCGCCAGCGCGCGCACCTCCACCACCACCCGCTCCTCCGGCTCCTCCTCCCCGCCCACCACCACCGCCACGCACCCCCGCGGCACGCACCCGCCTCCTCCCTCCTGCTGCTGGTGCTGGATCAGCCGCTCCCGCATCTCCTCCCTGCCGCCGCCTCTGCCGGAGGCGCCGTAGCTGATCTTCCGCTTCCAGCAGTTCATGCCTGCCCCGCCGGCCGCCGGAGAGGGACGAGCACGGTCGATCCACCGGACTGTGTCGCGGGCGGTGGATGGCGACCTGACCGCCGGTCGGCGAGAGGAATGATGCCGATCGCCTGGCGCGCGCGCTCGCGGCAGCAGGATGTGTGCCTGCCACCGATATGATTTCAATTTCAAGGGCGGGGATGGGTATATATAGCTAGGGCCGAGGGGGCGGATCAGGGGTCAACGTGTGTGGCGATTGGGATATCACGCACGCTCGTGTCGTCCAACTCCAATCCTTGACCCGTGTTTCGTTCCGTTGACAGGGGTAGGTCTGTTAATGCCTTGGGTTGAAATGGATTTTATGGGGTGGATTTGAAACGAGGTGTATTTGGATGGGTTAAAATGAATTATATTAGTTAATGGGGTGGATCGGGGCGGGTTCTATATAAATACGGGTTGGGGTGAGTTGAAATATATACTTTTTACAAAATAGTATAACTATATATAAATGTTGGTCCCACGTGAGAGCTGGACTCAGAAATTAAAACCATGTGTTTATATCAGAAAATTTTATCGAAATTGACTGAAATTTGTTGAAGATGACTTAGTATGACTGGCAACTACTCTGTACAAAGCAGTGTGACCAAAAATACATGTGGGCCCACATCAAGAGCCGGACCCTAGAAATAAAACCTCGTGTTCACACTAGAAAATTTTATCGAAATTGACTGAAATTGTTGGAGATGACTCAGTACGACTGGCAGCTACTTTGTGCAAATCAATGTGGCTAGAACTACCTGTGGGCCCCACATGAAGAGCCAGACTCTAGAATTAAAACCTCGCGTTCACACTATAAAATTTTATCAAAATTGACTGAAATTTGTTGAAGATGACTCAGTACGACTGACAGCTACTCTGTGCAAAACAACGTGGCTAGAACTACATGTGGGCTCTACATCAAGAGCCGGACCCTGGAATTAAAATCTCGCATTGACACTATAAAATTTTATCGAAATTGACTGAAATTTTTGGAATGAGTTAATATGACTGTCAGATACTCTGTGCAAAGTAGTGTGGCTAGACATATATGTGGCCCCCACATCAAGTATGGAACCACTAAATTTCTCTACATAGTAGAATCCATGGTTTTTTATAGATTACCCGCTTGTAATGGGACGGGTTGGTTAGAGTTGAGAAAGTAACTAATTGGGTTGGGTGGAGTTGGGTAACTAAATATTAGGGTGGGGTTGGATATGGTGCGGGTTCCAACCCATTAGCAAGGGGAAGGAAACAGGCCTCTAACCGGCCGGCCGGGCGGTCGGGTCTTGGTCCGGCCCAACCCAGAGGCCACGGCATGCACCCGGCCGGTTTCTTGGCAGCTAGGAAGGATTAGTAGTTTAGTACTATGCATCAACGCATGTGTCATGTGTCTTATCTGTGGGAGTGGTTAATAATTAGTAAGTATATCCTCGAAAAGGAGAAGGGAAAAGGTAAAGCAACCGGCGGTTCGGCTGAGCCGGATGGACCAGAACCAGAGCCGGATGGGAGAGGGTCAGCCCGGCCGGCAGCCGCCCAGATGCAGGAGCCGTGAACACGAACCGAATTCTACACTTGAAACACCTAATAAAAAAAACGCGGCCGGAGGGGTCAACAGACCCCAACGTAATAAGAGTAGTTTTCTTTTGCAAGAGAAACTGGCGGTTCTGACCCGGTCCAGATTCATCACGGCCTATCATATCAGCAGAGAGAGGAGGGAGAGAGAGAGCAATTTGTTCCCAAAGAAATAATCAAGGGAATGGAATCGATCCTAAACTAAAGTAATTAGAGCCCACATTTTGCGAAGGAGCACGTTGATGCGACGCGAGCATATGCGTTATCCCCGTTCCTATCAGTAATTCTCAGTCGCACTAGATGGCGCGTGGCGAAAGCGGGTTAAAAGAGGAGACTCGTGATCGATCATCAACTTTTCACGGGGATAAAAAATTCTGCAGGTTCCATTCTCCTTCCGGATTCTCGGCCACGAGCCGGAACCAATGTGGCGATCGGATTTGCTCTTGCTTAATCCCTTTTCGATTCAAACTTTCACTGATGGCGCGTGCCGGAAACAAGCAACCGCATCAATCTTCTGAGATTGTCTGGTGACCGGCCGGATGCATTCTGAGTTCTGAGATTGTCTGCCCGACCTCGAGTGTGAATGCTTTCCAAATCCCAAGGATCAGCCGCCGCGGATTCTACGCCGATCAGCAGGTGGTTTCCGCATGCCCCCTTCCTGCTGGTGATTTCAGCAGGGCAATCAAGTAAGCACTTCGGTCTGACGAGAGAAATAAACGTCTTTCTGAATCTGCCTACTCGATTCAGCGTCCAGGTTCTCCTCGTTCTGATCGCTGGCTACCGGATTCCCTCCACATTCCCCTTCCCGATTCAAACTTTCACGCAGACGCTCGAGCGTCGAGCCTGTCCACGTCGGCCCAACGACGAGAACGATACCAAATAAAGCAAGCAAGTCATCAAACTTTCACCACGATGCCCAAATCCCGAAGATGAACCGCCGCGGGTTCTGCGCCGACTGAAAGTTTTTTCGTCTGTTTCCGCACGTCGCCTTCCGGATTTAGTAACTGAATCCAAAATCTCCTTTTGATTCAAGGAGCAGGCCTGGAGATTTTCACCTCGAGATTAAAAGGAAGGCGTCAAGCAAGATCTTCTCGTCTGACGAGAGCATCCAAATCTACCCGGACCGCGACACCCGACTGAAACCAGGGAGATTCCATCATCTCCTTCTCGCCGACTTCATCAGCCAAGCCAGCTGAGGCCCAGGTCTCGATCAGTAGCTGCCCAGGCGAGACCACTGCTGCAACACGCAGCAGCCAAGCCAGCTGAGGCCCAGCCGGCAGGCTCTGGAGTGAGCGTCTAAGCGTGGACTTCCTCCCTAGCTAGCAGCCCCTTTGAAATCCATGGCAGCGCAGGCCGGGATAATTGACTCGAACGCGTGCTGACCTGAGGGTTGACCTTGAGCCCGCAGTGTCAGCAATGGGGGCATCCATTCATGCATGCAAGAGGACTAGCGGGACGACGATGGCTTGAAGACGACAAGCGCAAGTGGAGAGTGTGCGCTGTTGCGTGACAGAGAGGGCGCTGGGTTTCTCTAATTCTCTCTCTTTCCCGTTAGGCTAGAAATTTGTGGTGATCAGTCAGACATTCCACATTTCAGATGTGACGTTTTTCTTGTTCAGGCTTTGGGGAGGGACTACACCAAGAAAATTCTTGTTTTTCTTTCCAAAATCCGATAGATAGGATAGAGTAGCAAGAAACAATCTCTTTCAACAGGGCGCCCAACACCCGTCTCGGATGGGCCGTACGTAGGATGCTATGTGAGCCTATGAGAGAATTCTCTGGGCTGGGCTGAGCCCATGCTATCCAGCAGCAGTTCGGAGGAGTCCGGCACTGCGGCCCATAGCCTCGTATGGTGGGCCCATCGACAGCATGTTAAGTTTGCGTTGTTTGGTTTCGTTCTAAGATTTTAGAACACGCAAGACGTGAATTTTTTTTTTTGCATGCATAGAGTACTAAATGAAATTTATTTGTAAAATCTCTTTACGGATAGGTGTAACTTTTCGCGATGAATCTAATGACGGTAATTAAATGATAATTGGTTATAGTGATGGTACATTAACTATCATCTAATTGTACGGTCAAAGATCTTATTAGATTCGCCAGGGTTCCTAGCATAGGGATTCCGGAGTTGGTTTTGTAAACTATTTTTTATTTGATACTCCTATTTAGCTGTCAAAGTTCTTTCTAGACCATTCTAGATGAAATCAAACGGGGCCGGTTGGTGGGGCCGGTCGGTCGTCCATAGAGAGACTCGAGTTCAAGTTGCCAATAAATACCCACCACCCTTACCCATATCCATACCCATTGTATTTGGGTAAGATATGAGTTACCCATCTCAACTTGGCTATGGGTAGGATATATATGAATAATACTTGTTTTACCCACGTACCCATTAGTTAGTTTTTTTCTATTCTCTTATGTTCCATAGCTCCGCTCTAGACGTGAGGCCCACGTGTATGTATAGCTACACTGCTTTGCACAGAGTAGCTGTCGATTATACTGAGTCATCTCCAACAAATTTCAGTCAATTCTGATAAAATTTTATAGTGTGAACTGTGAACGCTAGCTTATATTTTCAAGGTCCGGCTCTTGATGTGGGGCCCACGTGTAGGTCTAGCCCACTGCTTTGCACAGAATAGCTGCCGGTCATACTGAGTCATTTCCAACAAATTTCAGTCAATTCTGATAAAATTTTATAGTGTGAACGCGAGCTTTTATTTTCAAAGTCCGCATCTTGACGTGGGGCCCACGTGTAGGTCTAGCCACACTGCTTTGCACAGAGTAGCTGCCGGTCATACTGAGTCATCTCCAACAAATTTCAGTCAATTTCGATAAAATTTTATAGTGTGAACACGATGTTTTATTTTGATGTGGGATCCATTTCAACCCACCCTACTTGGAGGGCTATTGCCTACCCATTGAATTATCTATACCTGTTGGGCAATTATCCACTCATTTGGGTATAGATTAATTGGGAATGGATAGTTTATGGGTATGGGCGTGGATGGTCCGTTGCTTCCCCACCGGCAACGTGAACTCGAGGTCGAGGCACACTTTATGTTCGGACCAGCACACCGGCACCGCATCAACCAAACCAAACATTTCTGCACAAAACAAACATTTTCTATTATTTATTTGTTATGCCCCCATCAAACATCATGGAGTCTGGACAAAGCTCTCCAGGGTCGCGAGTACAATCACCCCACCCGCACGAGCTGCCGCGCAGCAGCACATGTGACGTTCCCGGCCCGTACGGACGGCGCACGGCCGTCTCGCACATGGCGTCGCCCGCCGCCGTCTCATGCTGCGCCGTGTGCGTGGTTGTGGTTCGCGTGGCCGTGCGTACGGCCGGGCTCGTTTCGTGTACGGAACCGATCGCTTTCGTTTATTTTGCTGCCCTGATCCGGCGATCCCGTCCCCTAGTGAGCTGAGCTGTTGATGGCTGGATCATGCACGCATGCAGTTTGATCGGTTTTGGTTGTTCAGGGTACGGTGGAGTATGATCGTGTCGCGTGTTAAGGGAGGCTCAGGGTTAGTGAGATTAGGTGCCGGGTGGTCCCGGCCCCGGGTGTGCATGCAGGAGACATTAGCATGCATTAGCGTCGACGATCTGATGAGATGAGGGTGTCATGTCACCTGTCTGTCCGTTTTGATTTGTACCTGCTGGCGACTGCGTGGCCTAGGCTGGCCTATGCGTGCGTGGTGGGTACAACCACACTGTGTTCAAAACGTTAGGCATGCACCACTTCAAAAAAAAAAACGTTAGGCATGCACAGTCGAGCTCCTGCCCTCCGGCGCGGCCCCAGCAAGCAAGCAGCGAATGCTGCGGGCTGGCCCGCCCTTCCAGATAGATGGAGTGTGCCGTCGGCTCCGAAAGTACGAGAATGCCCCGGCCCCCAACGACCGACGCCGACGATGCATCATCGACCCCTCTCCTCCGTGTTTCTAGCAGTGCACGCAAAAGGTGTCCGTCCCGTGTAAGCCGCCGCCCCCTCTTTTAACTTTTGTGCTGGATATATGGGTATAGGATCCACTTCCGACTTACTTGTACATACATATATACTCCCAAGTACAGTACTGTGTAGATTTGTAGACAGGGGCTTGCAGGCCAGTGATAGATACATATACATCGTAATGCATGGTGATATTTTAAAATGCTCCGTAGATTTGCAGGCCAGTATATATGTACTCCTGGATTGGACTAAATCCAAATCCAAATAAATTTTAGTCCATAAATCTCTTCTCTATCTCTACTACTAATAAAATACTTTTTAAAACACTTTTTAATTTCGCGGCCTCGCCCTCGCCCTCGGTGGGCTCGAAACGACGCTGCAAACCCTCGGCC